>NW_026778196.1:8750000-9375000 GCF_025265405.1 Mesoplodon densirostris | reverse complement strand
ATGCTCCATACCCTTGTAATCACAATGCTCCATGCCCCTTTTCATCAGAATGCTCCATGAGACTTGTCATCACAAGTCTCCATGGTCATCTCATCACAATGCTCCAAGACCTTGTCATCACCATGCTCCATTCCCTGGTCATCACAATGCTCCATGACACCTGTCATCACAAGGCTCCATGACCCTTCTCATCACAATGCTCCAAACCCCTGTAATCACAATGCTCCATGCCCCTTTTCATCACAATGCTCCATGAACCCTGTCATCACAATGAACCATGCCCATCATCATAATGCTTCAGGCTATTGTCATCACAATGAAATCAAAATGCTCCATGACCTCTGTCATCACAATGCTCCAAACCCTGGTGATCACAATGTTGCATAACACTTATCATCACAAAACCCCATGACGCTAATCATCACTATTATCCATGGTTCTCATCACAATGCTCCATGACCTTTGTCATCACAATTCTCAATACTCTTTTCATCACAATGCTCCCTGACACTTGTCGTCAGTATGCTCCATGAACTCTGTCATGACAAGGCTCCATGCCTTTTTCATCACAATGATCCATGCCCTTTTCATCACAGTGCTCCAAGACCACTGTAATCATAATGCTCCTTGCCCTTGTCATCACAAAGCTCCATGATGCATGTCATCAGAATGTTCCATGCACTTCTCATCACAATGCTCCATGCCCTTGTCATCACAATGCTCCAAGACCCCTGTAATCACAATGCTCCATGCCCCTTTTCATCTCAATGCTCCATGAACACTGTCATAACAATGCACCATGCCCATCATCATAATGCTTCAGGCTATTGTCATCATAGTGAAATCAAAATGCTCCATGACCTCTGTCATCACAGTGCTCCAAACCCTGGTGATCACAATGTTGCAAAACACTTATCATCACAACACCCCATGACGCTCATCATCACAATTATCCATGGTCTTCTCATCACAATGCTCCATGACCTTTGTCATCACAATTCTCAATACACTTGTCATCACAATGCTCCCTGACACTTGTCGTCAGAATGCACCTTGAACCCTGTGACGAAAAGGCTCCATGCCTTTTTCATCACAAAGCCCCATGCTGTTTTCATCCCAAAGCTCCATGCCATTGTCATCAAAATACTACACAAGCTTGTCATCAGAATGCTCCATGACCCTTGTCATCACAATTCTCCATGCACTTGTCAGCACAATGCTCCCTGACCCTTGTCATCACAATGATCCAAGCCATTGTCATCACAATGCTCCATTACCTTTGTCATCAGAATCCTCCATGACACTTGGCATCACAATGCTCCATGCCATTGTGATCACAATGGGCCATTACATATGTCATCACAATGCTCCCTGACACCTCTCTTCACAATACTGCATGATCTGGTCATCACAATGCTCCATGCCCTTGTCATCACAATGTGCCATTCCAACTGTCATCACAATAATCCATGAAACTTATTAGACCAATGGTCCATGCCCTTGTCATCACATTGCTCCATGCTCTTGTTATCACAATGTTTAAGACCCCTGTAATCAGAATGCCCCATGCCCCTTTTCATCAGTATGCTCCATGAGACTTGTCATCGCAAGGCTCCATGGTTTTCTCATCACAATGCTCCAGGACCTTGTCATCACAATGGTTCACGACATTGTCATGAAAATTCTCAATGGCCCTTGTCTTCATAATGATCCAAGCCCTGGTCATCACACTCCATTATATTTGTCATCACAATCCTCCCTTGCATTTGGCATCACTATGCTCCATGCTATTGTCATCGCAATGGACCATGACATATTTCATCACAATGCCCCCGACACCGGTCTTCACAATACTCCATGCCCTTGTCATCACAATGCTCCATGCCCTGGTCATCACAATGCACCATGTCCACTGTAATCACAATAATCTATGAAACTTGTAAGACCAATGCTCCATGCCCCTGTCATAACAATGCTCCATGACCTTGTCATCACAATGCTCCATGACCCCTGTCATCACAATACTCCATGTACATTTTCAGCCCAATGCTCCATGATCCTTGTCATCACAATGATCCATGCACTTGTCATCCCAATGTTCCATGACTCTTGTAATCACAGTGCTCCATGACATCTGTCATCACAGTGCTCCATGCCTTTGTCAGCAAAATGCTACATGACCTTGTCATTACAATGCTCTATGTGATTGTCATCACAATACTCCATTACCATTGTCATCACAATCCTCCAGGAACCTTGGGATCACATTGCTTCAGGCCCTTGTCATCAAAATGCTCCATGTTCCTTGAAATCAAATTGATCCATGACCTCTGTCATCACAATGCTCCAAACCCTTCTGATCAAAATGTTCAATAACACTTGTCCTCACAACGCTCCATGATGCCTGTCATCACAATACTCCATGCCCTTTTCATCACAATGCTCCATGAACTTTGTCATCACAATTCTCCATACACTTGTCATCAAAATGCTCCCTGACACTTGTCGTCAGAATGCTCCTTGAACTGTGTCACGAAAAGGCTCCATGCCATTTTCATCACAAATCCACATGCCTTTTTCATCCCAGTGCTCCATGCCATTGTCATCAAAATACTCCACAAGCTTGTCATCAGAATGCTCCATGACGCTTGTCATCACAATTCTCCGTGCACTTGTCAGCAAAATGCTCCCTGACCCTTATCATCACAATGCTCCAAGCCATTGTCATCACAATGCTCCATTACCTTTGTCATCAGAATCCTCCATGACACTTGGCATCACAATGCTCCATGCAATTGTCATCAAAATGGGCCATTACATATGTCATCACAATGCTCCCTGACACCTCTCTTCACAATACTGCATAACCTGGTCATCACAATGCTCCATGCCCTTGTCATCACAATGTGCCATTCCAACTCTCATCACAATAATCCATGAAACTTATTAGACCAATGCTCCTTGCCCTTGTTATCACAATGTTCCAAGACCCCTGTAATCAGAATGCTCAATGCCCCTTTTCATCAGAATGCTCCATATGACATGTCATCAGAAGGCTCCATGGATTTCTCATCACAATGCTCCATGACCTTTGTCATCACAATGCTCCAAGACCCATGTAATCACAATGCTTCATGCCCCTGTCATCGCAATGGACCATGACATTTGGCATCACAATACTCCATGCCATTGTCTTTGAAATTGACCATGACATATGTCATCACAATGCCCCCTTACACCTGTTTTCACAATACTCCATGCCCTTGTCATCACAATGCTCCATGCCCTTGTCATCACAATGCACCATGTCCAATGTCATCACAATAATCTATTAAACTTGTCAGACCAATGCTCCATGCCCCTGTCATCACAATGTTCCATGCCCTTGTCATCACAATGCTCCATGACCCTTGTCATCACAATGCTCCGTGACTCCAGTCATCACAATGCTTCATAACGTTTGTCATCACAACGGTCCATGCCTGCGTCATCGCAAGGCTCTGTGACCTTTGTAACCACAATGCTCCATGAACTTTTCATCACAATTCTCCGTGACCCTTGTCATCACAATGCTCCATGCCTTTTTCAGAACAATGCTCCATGACCCTTGTCATCACAATGTGCCATGTGCTTTTCATCACAATGATCCACAACCTTGTCATCGCTATGCTCCATAAACCTTGTAATCACAATGCTCCATGCACTTCTCATCCAAATACTCTCTCACATGAGATATCACAATGTTCCATCACTTGTCATCACAATCCTCCCTCACCCCTGTTATCACAATGTTCCATGACCCCTGTCATCACAATGCTACATCCCCTTATCAGCACAATTTTCCATGACCCCTGACATCACAATGTTCCATAACCCCTGTCATCAAAATGCTCCATGACCATTTTCATCCCAAAGCTCTATGACCCCTGGCATCACAATGTTCTATAACCCCTGTCATCAAAATATTACATTACACTTTTCATCAAATTGCTGCATGACCCTGTCATCAAAATGCTCCCTGCCCTTCTCATCACAATGCACCACACACTTGTCATCAAAATGCTCCATGACCATGGTCATCACAACGCTCCATGACCCTTGGCATCACAATGCTCCATGCCATGGACATCACAATGCTCCATGAACCCTCTCATCACATTGCTCCATGCACTTGTCATCACAAAGCTCCATGACACTTGTCATCACAATGCTCGATGCCCTTCTCATCACAATGCTCCATGTCCTTGTCATTACAATCCTCCATCACCCATGTATCACAGTGTACCGTGCCCTTGTCATCACAATGCGCCATGCCCACTGTCATCACAATAATCCATGAAACATTTCAGACCAATGCTCAATGCACTTCTCATCACAATGCTCCATTACCTCTGTCAACAATGCTCCATGACCCCTGCCATCACAATGTTCCACGGCCTTGTGATCACAAGACTAAATGACCATTGTCATCACAATGCTCCAAGACCCATGTAATCACAATGCTCCATGCCCTTGTCATCACAGAGCTCCATGACGCATGTCATCAGAATGTTCCATGGCCTTCTCCTCACAATGCTCCATGCCCTTGTCATCACAATGCTCCAAGACACTCGTAATCACAATGCTCCATGCCCCTTTTCATCAGAAGGCTCCATGATATTTGTCATCACAAGTCTCCATGGTCAACTCATCACAATGCTCCAAGACCTTGTCATCACCATGCTCCATTCCCTTGTCATCACAATGCTCCATGACTTCTGTCATCACAATACTCCATGAACATTTTCAGCCCAATGCTCCATGACCTTCTCATCACAATGCTCCATGACCACTGTCATCACAACACTCCATGACACCTGACAACACAATGATCCGGGACTCTTGTCATCACAATACTCCATGAACATTTTCAGCCCAATGCTCCATGACCCTTGTCATCACAATGATCCATGCCCTTGTCATCCCAATGTTCCATGACCCCTGTATTCACAGTGCTCCGTGACGCTTGTCATCACAGTGCTCCATGACACCTGTCATCACAATGCTCCATGCCTTTGTCAGCAAAATGCTACATGGCCTTGTCATTACAATGCTCTATGCGATTGTCATCACAATACTCGATTACCATTGTCATCACAATCCTCCATGAAACTTGGGATCACATTGCTTCATGCCCTTGTCATCACAATGCTACATGCTCCTTGAAATCAAAATCATCCATGACCTCTGTCATCACAATGCTCCAAACCCTTGTGATCACAATGTTCCATAACACTTGTCCTCACAACGCTCCAAGATGCCTGTCATAACAATATTCCATACACTTTTCATCACAATTCTCCATGACCTTTGTCATCACAATTCTCAATACACTTTTCATCACAGTGCTCCCTGACACTTGTCGTCAGTATGCTCCATGAACCCTGTCATGACAAGGCTCCATGCCTTTTTCATCACAATGATCCATGCCCTTTTCATCACAATGCTCCAAGACTCCTGTAATCACAATGCTCCATGCCCTTGCCATCCAAAGCTCCATGACACATGTCATCAGAATGTTCCATGGACTTCTCATCACAATGCTCCCTGCTCTTGTCATCACAAAACACTAAGACCCATGTAATCACAATGCTCCATGCACCTTTTCATCTCAGTGCTCCTATGAACCCTGTCAGCACAATGAACAATGCCCATCATCATAATGTTTCAGGCAATTGTCATCACAATCAAATCAAAATGCTCCATGACCTCTGTCATCACAATGCTCAAAATCCTGGTGATCACAATGTTGCATAACTCTTATCATCACAACACCCCATGACGCTCATCATCACAATGATCCATGGTCGTCTCATCACAAGGCTCCATGACCTTTGTCATCAAAATTCTCAATAAACTTGTCATCACAATGCTCGCTGACACTTGTCGTCAGAATGCTCCTTGGACCCTGTCACAAAAAGGCTCCATGTCTTTTTCATCACAAAGCCACATGCCGTTTTCTTCCCAATGCTGCATGCCATTGTCATCAAAATACACCACAGGCTTGTTATCAGAATGCTCCATGACCCTTGTCATCACAATTCTCCATGCACTTGTCAGCACAATGCTCCCTGACCCTTGTCATCACAATGCTCCAAGCCATTGTCATCACAATGCTCCATTACCACTGTCATCAGAATCCTCCATGACACTTGGCATCACAATGCTCCATGCCATTGTCATCACAATGCTCCATGTCTTTGTCAGCAAAATGCTAAATGACCTTGTCATTACAATCCTCTATGCGCTTGTCATCACAATACTCCATTTCCATTGTCATCACAATCCTCCATCAAACTTGGGATCACATTGCTTCATGCCCTTGTCATCACAATGCTCCATGCTCCTTGAAATCAAAATGATCCATGACCTCTGTCATCACAATGCTCCAAACCCTTGTGATCACATTGTTCCATAACACTTGTCATCACAACGCTCCATGATGCCTGTCATCACAATACTCCATGCCCTTTTCATCACAATGCTCCATGACCTTTGTCATCACAATTCTCAATACACTTGTGATCACAATGCTCCCTGACACTTGTCATCAGAATGCTCCTTGAAACCCATCACGAAAAGGCTCCATGCTTTTTTCATCACAATGCCCCATGCCATTTTCATCACAATGTTCCATACCATTGTCATCAAAATACTCCACAAGCTTGTCATCAGAATGCTCCCGGACCCTTGTCATCACAATGCTCCATTACCTTTCTCATCAGAATCCTCCATGACACTTGGCATCACAGTGCTACATGCCATTGTCATCACAATGGGCCATTACATATGTCATCACAATGCTCCCTGACACTTATCTTCACAATACTGCATGACCTGGTCATCACAATGCTCCATGCCCTTGTTATCACAATAGGCCATTCCAACTGTCATCGCAACAAACCATGAAAGTTATTAGACCAATGTCCCATGCCCTTGTCATCACAATGCTCCATGCCCTTGTTATCACAATGCTCCATGACCCCTGTCATCACAATGCTCCGTTACTCCAGTCATCACAATGCTTCATGAACTTTGTCATCACAGTGGTCCATGCCCTCACCATCAACAGTCTCTGTGACCTTTTTAACCCCAATGCTCCATGAACTTTTCATCACAATGCTCTTTGACCCTTGTCATCACAATGCTCTATGCCTTTCTCAGCACAATGCTCCATGACCCTGGTCATCACAATGCTCCATGCCCCTTTTCATCTCAATGCTCCCTGAACCCTGTCATCACAGTGCACGATGCCCATCATCATAATACTTCAGTCTATTGTCATCACAATGAAATTAATATTCTCCATGACCTCTGACATCATAATGCTACAAACCCTTGTGATCACAATGTTCCATAAAACTTATCATCACAGCACCCCATGACGCTCATCATCACAATTATCCATGGTCTTATCATCACAATGCTCCATGATCTTTGTCATCACGATGCTCAATACACTTTTCATCACAATGCTCCCTGACACTTGTCGTCAGTATGCTCCATGAACCCTGTCATGACAAGGCTCCATGCCTTTATCATCACAATGATCCATGCCTTTTCATCCCAAAGCTCCATGACCCCTGGAATCACAGTGTTCTATAACCACTGTCATCAAAATGTTCCATTGCACTTTTCATCAAATTGCTGCATGACCCTGTCATCAAAATGCTCCGTGCCCTACTCATAAAAATGCACCACACGCTGGTCATCAAAATGCTCCATGACCTTTGTCATCACAAAGCTCCATGACCCTTGGCATCACAGTGCTCCATGTCATTGTCATCACAATGCTCCATGAAACCTCTCTTCACATTTCCATGCCCTTGTCATCACAAATCTCCATGACACTTGTCATCACAATGCTCGATGCCCTTCTCATCATAATGCTCCAAGTCCTTGTCATTACAATCCTCCATGACCCATGTATCACAGTGTACCGTGCCCTTGTCATCACAATGCTCCATGCCCACTCTCATCAAAATAATCCATGAAACATTTCAGACCAATGCTCAATGCCCTTCTCATCACAATGCTCCATTACCTCTATCAACAATGCTCGATGCCCCCTGCCATCACAATGTTCCACGGCCTTGTGATCACAAGGCTCCATGACCATTGTCATCACAATGCTCCAAGACCCATGTAATCACTATGCTCCATGCCCTTGTCATCACAAAGCTCCATGACACATGTCATCAGAATGTTCCATGGCCATCTCCTCACAATGTTCCATGCCCTTTTCATCACAGTGCTCCAAGACACTCGTAATCACAATGCTCCATGCCCCTTTTCATCAGAAGGCTCCATGATATTTGTCATCACAAGTCTCCATGGTCAACTCATCACAATGCTCCAAGAACTTGTCATCACCATGCTCCATTCCCTTGTCATCACAATGCTCCCAGACACTTGACGTCAGTATGCTCCATGAACTTTGTCATGACAAGGCTCCATGCCTTTTTCATCACAATGATCCATGCCCTTTTCATCACAGTTCTCCAAGACCACTGTAATCATAATGCTCCTTGCCCTTGTCATCACAAAGCTCCATGATGCATATCATCAGAATGTTCCATGCACTTCTCATCACAATACTCCATGCCCTTGTCATCGCAATGCTCCAAGACCCCTGCAATCACAATGCTCCATGCACTTCTCATCCAAATGCTCTCTCACATGAGATATCACAAGGTTCCATCACTAGTCATCACATTCCTCCCTCAAACCTATTATCACAATGTTCCATGACCTCTGTTATCACAATGCTACATCCCCTTATCAGCACAATGTTCCATGACCCCTGACATCACAATGTTCCATAACCACTGTCATCAAAATGCTCCATGACCCTTTTCATCCCAAAGCTCCATGACCCCTGGAATCACAGTGTTCTATAACCACTGTCATCAAAATGTTCCATTACACTTTTCATCAAATTGCTGCATGACCCTGTCATCAAAATGCTCCCTGCCCTACTCATAACAATGCACCACACGCTGGTCATCAAAATGCTCCATGACCTTTGTCATCACAAAGCTCCATGACCCTTGGCATCACAATGCTCCATGTCATTGTCATCACAATGCTCCATGAAAACTCTCTTCACATTGCTCCATGCCCTTGTCATCACAAATCTCCATGACACTTGTCATCACAATGCTCGATGCCATTCTCATCATAATGCTCCATGTCCTTGTCATTACAATCCTCCATGACCCATGTATCACAGTGTACCGTGCCCTTGTCATCACAATGCTCCATGACCACTCTCATCACAATAATCCATGAAACATTTCAGACCAATGCTCAATGCCCTTCTCATCACAATGCTCCATTACCTCTATCAACAATGCTCCATGACCCCTGCCATCACAATGTTCCACGGCCTTGTGATCACAAGGCTCCATGACCATTGTCATCACAATGCTCCAAGAGCCATGTAATCACAATGCTCCATGCCCTTGTCATCACAATGCTCCATACCCTTGTAATCACAATGCTCCATGCCCCTTTTCATCAGAATGCTCCATGAGACTTGTCATCACAAGTCTCCATGGTCATCTCATCACAATGCTCCAAGACCTTGTCATCACCATGCTCCATTCCCTGGTCATCACAATGCTCCAAACCCCTGTAATCACAATGCTCCATGCCCCTTTTCATCACAATGCTCCATGAACCCTGTCATCACAATGAACCATGCCCATCATCATAATGCTTCAGGCTATTGTCATCACAATGAAATCAAAATGCTCCATGACCTCTGTCATCACAATGCTCCAAACCCTGGTGATCACAATGTTGCATAACACTTATCATCACAAAACCCCATGACGCTAATCATCACTATTATCCATGGTCTTCTCATCACAAGGCTCCATGACCTTTGTCATCACAATTCTCAATACTCTTTTCATCACAATGCTCCCTGACACTTGTCGTCAGTATGCTCCATGAACTCTGTCATGACAAGGCTCCATGCCTTTTTCATCACAATGATCCATGCCCTTTTCATCACAGTGCTCCAAGACCACTGTAATCATAATGCTCCTTGCCCTTGTCATCACAAAGCTCCATGATGCATATCATCAGAATGTTCCATGCACTTCTCATCACAATGCTCCATGCCCTTGTCATCACAATGCTCCAAGACCCCTGTAATCACAATGCTCCATGCCCCTTTTCATCTCAATGCTCCATGAACACTGTCATAACAATGCACCATGCCCATCATCCTAATGCTTCAGGCTATAGTCATCACATTGAAATCAAAATGCTCCATGACCTCTGTCATCACAATGCTCCAAACCCTGGTGATCACAATGTTGCAAAACACTTATCATCACAACACCCCATGACGCTCATCATCACAATTATCCATGGTCTTCTCATCACAATGCTCCATGACCTTTGTCATCACAATTCTCAATACACTTGTCATCACAATGCTCCCTGACACTTGTCGTCAGAATGCACCTTGAACCCTGTGACGAAAAGGCTCCATGCCTTTTTCATCACAAAGCCCCATGCTGTTTTCATCCCAAAGCTCCATGCCATTGTCATCAAAATACTACACAAGCTTGTCATCAGAATGCTCCATGACCCTTGTCATCACAATTCTCCATGCACTTGTCAGCACAATGCTCCCTGACCCTTGTCATCACAATGATCCAAGCCATTGTCATCACAATGCTCCATTACCTTTGTCATTAGAATCCTCCATGACACTTGGAATCACAATGCTCCAAGCCATTGTCATCACAATGGGCCATTACATATGTAATCACAATGCTCCCTGACACCTCTCTTCACAATACTGCATGATCTGGTCATCACAATGCTCCATGCTCTTGTCTTCATAATGCGCCATTCCAACTGTCATCACAATAATCCATGAAACTTATTAGACCAATGGTCCATGCCCTTGTCATCACATTGCTCCATGCTCTTGTTATCACAATGTTTAAGACCCCTGTAATCAGAATGCCCCATGCCCCTTTTCATCAGTATGCTCCATGAGACTTGTCATCGCAAGGCTCCATGGTTTTCTCATCACAATGCTCCAGGACCTTGTCATCACAATGGTTCACGACATTGTGATGAAAATTCTCAATGGCCCTTGTCTTCATAATGATCCAAGCCCTGGTCATCACAGTGCTCCATTATATTTGTCATCACAATCCTCCCTTGCATTTGGCATCACTATGCTCCATGCTATTGTCATCGCAATGGACCATGACATATTTCATCACAATGCCCCCGACACCTGTCTTCACAATACTCCATGCCCTTGTCATCACAATGCTCCATGCCCTGGTCATCACAATGCACCATGTCCACTGTCATCACAATAATCTATGAAACTTGTAAGACCAATGCTCCATGCCCCTGTCATAACAATGCTCCATGACCTTGTCATCACAATGCTCCATGACCCCTGTCATCACAATACTCCATGTACATTTTCAGCCCAATGCTCCATGACACTTGTCATCACAATGATCCATGCACTTGTCATCCCAATGTTCCATGACGCTTGTAATCACAGTGCTCCATGACATCTGTCATCACAGTGCTCCATGCCTTTGTCAGCAAAATGCTACATGACCTTGTCATTACAATGCTCTATGCGCATGTCATCACAATACTCCATTACCATTGTCATCACAATCCTCCAGGAACCTTGGGATCACATTGCTTCAGGCCCTTGTCATCAAAATGCTCCATGCTCCTTGAAATCAAAATGATCCATGACCTCTGTCATCACAATGCTCCAAACCCTTGTGATCAAAATGTTCAATAACACTTGTCCTCACAACACTCCATGATGCCTGTCATCACAATACTCCATGCCCTTTTCATCACAATGCTCCATGAACTTTGTCATCACAATTCTCCATACACTTGTCATCAAAATGCTCCCTGACACTTGTCGTCAGAATGCTCCTTGAACTGTGTCACGAAAAGGCTCCATGCCATTTTCATCACAAATCCACATGCCTTTTTCATCCCAGTGCTCCATGCCATTGTCATCAAAATACTCCACAAGCTTGTCATCAGAATGCTCCATGACGCTTGTCATCACAATTCTCCGTGCACTTGTCAGCAAAATGCTCCCTGACCCTTATCATCACAATGCTCCAAGCCATTGTCATCACAATGCTCCATTACCTTTGTCATCAGAATCCTCCATGACACTTGGCATCACAATGCTCCATGCCATTGTGATCACAATGGGCCATTACATATGTCATCACAATGCTCCCTGACACCTCTCTTCACAATACTGCATAACCTGGTCATCACAATGCTCCATGCCCTTGTCATCACAATGTGCCATTCCAACTCTCATCACAATAATCCATGAAAATTATTAGACCAATGCTCCTTGCCCTTGTTATCACAATGTTCCAAGACCCCTGTAATCAGAATGCTCAATGCCCCTTTTCATCAGAATGCTCCATATGACATGTCATCAGAAGGCTCCATGGATTTCTCATCACAATGCTCCATGACCTTTGTCATCACAATGCTCCAAGACCCATGTAATCACAATGCTTCATGCCCCTGTCATCGCAATGGACCATGACATTTGGCATCACAATACTCCATGCCATTGTCTTTGAAATTGACCATGACATATGTCATCACAATGCCCCCTTACACCTGCTTTCACAATACTCCATGCCCTTGTCATCACAATGCTCCATGCCCTTGTCATCACAATGCACCATGTCCAATGTCATCACAATAATCTATTAAACTTGTCAGACCAATGCTCCATGCCCCTGTCATCACAATGTTCCATGCCCTTGTCATCACAATGCTCCATGACCCTTGTCATCACAATGCTCCGTGACTCCAGTCATCACAATGCTTCATAACGTTTGTCATCACAACGGTCCATGCCTGCGTCATCGCAAGGCTCTGTGACCTTTGTAACCACAATGCTCCATGAACTTTTCATCACAATTCTCCGTGACCCTTGTCATCACAATGCTCCATGCCTTTTTCAGAACAATGCTCCATGACCCTTGTTATCACAATGTGCCATGTGCTTTTCATCACAATGATCCACAACCTTGTCATCGCTATGCTCCATAAACCTTGTAATCACAATGCTCCATGCACTTCTCATCCAAATGCTCTCTCACATGAGATATCACAATGTTCCATCACTTGTCATCACAATCCTTCCTCACCCCTGTTATCACAATGTTCCATGACCCCTGTCATCACAATGCTACATCCCCTTATCAGCACAATTTTCCATGACCCCTGACATCACAATGTTCCATAACCCCTGTCATCAAAATGCTCCATGACCATTTTCATCCCAAAGCTCTATGACCCCTGGCATCACAATGTTCTATAACCCCTGTCATCAAAATATTACATTACACTTTTCATCAAATTGCTGCATGACCCTGTCATCAAAATGCTCCCTGCCCTTCTCATCACAATGCACCACACACTTGTCATCAAAATGCTCCATGACCATGGTCATCACAAAGCTCCATGACCCTTGGCATCACAATGCTCCATGCCATGGACATCACAATGCTCCATGAACCCTCTCATCACATTGCTCCATGCCCTTGTCATCACAAAGCTCCATGACACTTGTCATCACAATGCTCGATGCCCTTCTCATCACAATGCTCCATGTCCTTGACATTACAATCCTCCATCACCCATGTATCACAGTGTACCGTGCCCTTGTCATCACAATGCGCCATGCCCACTGTCATCACAATAATCCATGAAATATTTCAGACCAATGCTCAATGCACTTCTCATCACAATGCTCCATTACCTCTGTCAACAATGCTCCATGACCCCTGCCATTACAATGTTCCACGGCCTTGTGATCACAAGACTAAGTGACCATTGTCATCACAATGCTCCAAGACACATGTAATCACAATGCTCCATGCCCTTGTCATCACAGAGCTCCATGACGCATGTCATCAGAATGTTCCATGGCCTTCTCCTCACAATGCTCCATGCCCTTGTCATCACAATGCTCCAAGACACTCGTAATCACAATGCTCCATGCCCCTTTTCATCAGAAGGCTCCATGATATTTGTCATCACAAGTCTCCATGGTCAACTCATCACAATGCTCCAAGACCTTGTCATCACCATGCTCCATTCCCTTGTCATCACAATGCTCCATGACTCCTGTCATCACAATACTCCATGAACATTTTCAGCCCAATGCTCCATGACCTTCTCATCACAATGCTCCATGACCAATATCATCACAATGCTCCATGACCACTGTCATCACAACACTCCATGACACCTGACAACACAATGATCCGGGACTCTTGTCATCACAATGCTCCAAGACCCCTGTAATCACAATGCTCCATGACCCCTGTCATCACAATACTCCATGAACATTTTCAGCCCAATGCTCCATGACCCTTGTCATCACAATGATCCATGCCCTTGTCATCCCAATGTTCCATGACCCCTGTATTCACAGTGCTCCGTGACGCTTGTCATCACAGTGCTCCATGACACCTGTCATCACAATGCTCCATGCCTTTGTCAGCAAAATGCTACATGACCTTGTCATTACAATGCTCTATGCGATTGTCATCACAATATTCGATTACCATTGTCATCACAATCCTCCATGAACCTTGGGATCACATTGCTTCATGCCCTTGTCATCACAATGCTACATGCTCCTTGAAATCAAAATGATCCATGACCTCTGTCATCACAATGCTCCAAACCCTTGTGATCACAATGTTCCATAACACTTGTCCTCACAACGCTCCAAGATGCCTGTCATCACAATATTCCATACACTTTTCATCACAATTCTCCATGACCTTTGTCATCACAATTCTCAATACACTTTTCATCACAGTGCTCCCTGACACTTGTCGTCAGTATGCTCCATGAACCCTGTCATGACAAGGCTCCATGCCTTTTTCATCACAATGATCCATGCCCTTTTCATCACAATGCTCCAAGACCCCTGTAATCACAATGCTCCATGCCCTTGCCATCCAAAGCTCCATGACGCATGTCATCAGAATGTTCCATGGACTTCTCATCACAATGCTCCCTGCTCTTGTCATCACAAAACACTAAGACCCCTGTAATCACAATGCTCCATGCCCCTTTTCATCTCAATGCTCCTATGAACCCTGTCAGCACAATTAACAATGCCCATCATCATAATGTTTCAGGCAATTGTCATCACAATCAAATCAAAATGCTCCATGACCTCTGTCATCACAATGCTCAAAATCCTGGTGATCACAGTGTTGCATAACTCTTATCATCACAACACCCCATGACGCTCATCATCACAATGATCCATGGTCGTCTCATCACAAGGCTCCATGACCTTTGTCATCAAAATTCTCAATAAACTTGTCATCACAATGCTCACTGACACTTGTCGTCAGAATGCTCCTTGAACCCTGTCACAAAAAGGCTCCATGTCTTTTTCATCACAAAGCCACATGCCGTTTTCATCCCAATGCTGCATGCCATTGTCATCAAAATACACCACAGGCTTGTTATCAGAATGCTCCATGACCCTTGTCATCACAATTCTCCATGCACTTGTCAGCACAATGCTCCCTGACCCTTGTCATCACAATGCTCCAAGCCATTGTCATCACAATGCTCCATTACCACTGTCATCAGAATCCTCCATGACACTTGGCATCACAATGTTCCATACCATTGTCATCAAAATACTCCACAAGCTTGTCATCAGAATGCTCCCGGACCCTTGTCATCACAATGCTCCATTAACTTTCTCATCAGAATCCTCCATGACACTTGGCATCACAGTGCTACATGCCATTGTCATCACAATGGGCCATTACATATGTCATCACAATGCTCCCTGACACTTATCTTCACAATACTGCATGACCTGGTCATCACAATGCTCCATGCCCTTGTCATCACAATAGGCCATTCCAAATGTCATCGCAACAAACCATGAAAGTGATTAGACCAATGTTCCATGCCCTTGTCATCACAATGCTCCATGCCCTTGTTATCACAATGCTCCATGACCCCTGTCATCACAATGCTCCGTTACTCCAGTCATCACAATGCTTCATGAACTTTGTCATCACAGTGGTCCATGCCCTCACCATCAACAGTCTCTGTGACCTTTTTAACCCCAATGCTCCATGAACTTTTCATCACAATGCTCTTTGACCCTTGTCATCACAATGCTCTATGCCTTTCTCAGCACAATGCTCCATGACCCTGGTCATCACAATGCTCCATGCCCCTTTTCATCTCAATGCTCCCTGAACCCTGTCATCACAGTGCACGATGCCCATCATCATAATACTTCAGTCTATTGTCATCACAATGAAATTAATATTCTCCATGACCTCTGACATCATAATGCTACAAACCCTTGTGATCACAATGTTCCATAAAACTTATCATCACAGCACCCCATGACGCTCATCATCACAATTATCCATGGTCTTATCATCACAATGCTCCATGATCTTTGTCATCACGATGCTCAATACACTTTTCATCACAATGCTCCCTGACACTTGTCGTCAGTATGCTCCATGAACCCTGTCATGACAAGGCTCCATGCCTTTATCATCACAATGATCCATGCCTTTTCATCGCAATGCTCCAAGACCCCTGCAATCACAATGCTCCATGCACTTCTCATCCAAATGCTCTCTCACATGAGATATCACAATGTTCCATCACTAGTCATCACATTCCTCCCTCAACCCTGTTATCACAATGTTCCATGACCTCTGTTATCACAATGCTACATCCCCTTATCAGCACAATGTTCCATGACCCCTGACATCACAATGTTCCATAACTGATGTCATCAAAATGCTCCATGACCCTTTTCATCCCAAAGCTCCATGACCCCTGGAATCACAGTGTTCTATAACCACTGTCATCAAAATGTTCCATTGCACTTTTCATCAAATTGCTGCATGACCCTGTCATCAAAATGCTCCCTGCCCTACTCATAACAATGCACCACACGCTGGTCATCAAAATGCTCCATGACTTTTGTCATCACAAAGCTCCATGACCCTTGGCATCACAATGCTCCATGTCATTGTCATCACAATGCTCCATGAAACCTCTCTTCACATTGCTCCATGCCCTTGTCATCACAAATCTCCATGACACTTGTCATCACAATGCTCGATTCCTTTCTCATCATAATGCTCCAAGTCCTTGTCATTACAATCCTCCATGACCCATGTATCACAGTGTACCGTGCCCTTGTCATCACAATGCTCCATGCCCACTCTCATCAAAATAATCCATGAAACATTTCAGACCAATGCTCAATGCCCTTCTCATCACAATGCTCCATTACCTCTATCAACAATGCTCCATGCCCCCTGCCATCACAATGTTCCACGGACTTGTGATCACAAGGCTCCATGACCATTGTCATCACAATGCTCCAAGACCCATGTAATCACAATGCTCCATGCCCTTGTCATCACAAAGCTCCATGACACATGTCATCAGAATGTTCCATGGCCATCTCCTCACAATGTTCCATGCCCTTTTCATCACAGTGCTCCAAGACACTCGTAATCACAATGCTCCATGCCCCTTTTCATCAGAAGGCTCCATGATATTTGTCATCACAAGTCTCCATGGTCAACTCATCACAATGCTCCAAGAACTTGTCATCACCATGCTCCATTCCCTTGTCATCACAATGCTCCCTGACACTTGACGTCAGTATGCTCCATGAACTTTGTCATGACAAGGCTCCATGCCTTTTTCATCACAATGATCCATGCCCTTTTCATCACAGTTCTCCAAGACCACTGTAATCATAATGCTCCTTGCCCTTGTCATCACAAAGCTCCATGATGCATATCATCAGAATGTTCCATGCACTTCTCATCACAATACTCCATGCCCTTGTCATCGCAATGCTCCAAGACCCCTGCAATCACAATGCTCCATGCACTTCTCATCCAAATGCTCTCTCACATGAGATATCACAATGTCCATCACTAGTCATCACATTCCTCCATCAACCCTGTTATCACAATGTTCCATGACCTCTGTTATCACAATGCTACATCCCCTTATCAGCACAATGTTCCATGACCCCTGACATCACAATGTTCCATAACCGATGTCATCAAAATGCTCCATGACCCTTTTCATCCCAAAGCTCCATGACCCCTGGAATCACAGTGTTCTATAACCAGTGTCATCAAAATGTTCCATTGCACTTTTCATCAAATTGCTGCATGACCCTGTCATCAAAATGCTCCCTGCCCTACTCATAACAATGCACCACACGCTGGTCATCAAAATGCTCCATGACCTTTGTCATCACAAAGCTCCATGACCCTTGGCATCACAATGCTCCATGTCATTGTCATCACAATGCTCCATGAAAACTCTCTTCACATTGCTCCATGCCCTTGTCATCACAAATCTCCATGACACTTGTCATCACAATGCTCGATGCCATTCTCATCATAATGCTCCATGTCCTTGTCATTACAATCCTCCATGACCCATGTATCACAGTGTACCGTGCCCTTGTCATCACAATGCTCCATGCCCACTCTCATCACAATAATCCATGAAACATTTCAGACCAATGCTCAATGCCCTTCTCATCACAATGCTCCATTACCTCTATCAACAATGCTCCATGACCCCTGCCATCAAAATATTCCACGGCCTTGTGATCACAAGGCTCCATGACCATTGTCATCACAATGCTCCAAGAGCCATGTAATCACAATGCTCCATGCCCTTGTCATCACAAAGCTCCATGACACATGTCATCAGAATGTTCCATGGCCTTCTCCTCACAATGCTCGATGCCCTTGTCATCACAATGCTCCATACCCTTGTAATCACAATGCTCCATGCCCTTTTTCATCAGAATGCTCCATGAGACTTGTCATCACAAGTCTCCATGGTCATCTCATCACAATGCTCCAAGACCTTGTCATCACCATGCTCCATTCCCTGGTCATCACAATGCTCCAAACCCCTGTAATCACAATGCTCCATGCCCCTTTTCATCACAATGCTCCATGAACCCTGTCATCACAATGAACCATGCCCATCATCATAATGCTTCAGGCTATTGTCATCACAATGAAATCAAAATGCTCCATGACCTCTGTCATCACAATGCTCCAAACCCTGGTGATCACAATGTTGCATAACACTTATCATCACAAAACCCCATGACGCTAATCATCACTATTATCCATGGTCTTCTCATCACAAGGCTCCATGACCTTTGTCATCACAATTCTCAATACTCTTTTCATCACAATGCTCCCTGACACTTGTCGTCAGTATGCTCCATGAACTCTGTCATGACAAGGCTCCATGCCTTTTTCATCACAATGATCCATGCCCTTTTCATCACAGTGCTCCAAGACCACTGTAATCATAATGCTCCTTGCCCTTGTCATCACAAAGCTCCATGATGCATATCATCAGAATGTTCCATGCACTTCTCATCACAATGCTCCATGCCCTTGTCATCACAATGCTCCAAGACCCCTGTAATCACAATGCTCCATGCCCCTTTTCATCTCAATGCTCCATGAACACTGTCATAACAATGCACCATGCCCATCATCATAATGCTTCAGGCTATTGTCATCACATTGAAATCAAAATGCTCCATGACCTCTGTCATCACAATGCTCCAAACCCTGGTGATCACAATGTTGCAAAACACTTATCATCACAACACCCCATGACGCTCATCATCACAATTATCCATGGTCTTCTCATCACAATGCTCCATGACCTTTGTCATCACAATTCTCAATACACTTGTCATCACAATGCTCCCTGACACTTGTCGTCAGAATGCACCTTGAACCCTGTGACGAAAAGGCTCCATGCCTTTTTCATCACAAAGCCCCATGCTGTTTTCATCCCAAAGCTCCATGCCATTGTCATCAAAATACTACACAAGCTTGTCATCAGAATGCTCCATGACCCTTGTCATCACAATTCTCCATGCACTTGTCAGCACAATGCTCCCTGACCCTTGTCATCACAATGATCCAAGCCATTGTCATCACAATGCTCCATTACCTTTGTCATTAGAATCCTCCATGACACTTGGAATCACAATGCTCCAAGCCATTGTCATCACAATGGGCCATTACATATGTAATCACAATGCTCCCTGACACCTCTCTTCACAATACTGCATGATCTGGTCATCACAATGCTCCATGCTCTTGTCTTCATAATGCGCCATTCCAACTGTCATCACAATAATCCATGAAACTTATTAGACCAATGGTCCATGCCCTTGTCATCACATTGCTCCATGCTCTTGTTATCACAATGTTTAAGACCCCTGTAATCAGAATGCCCCATGCCCCTTTTCATCAGTATGCTCCATGAGACTTGTCATCGCAAGGCTCCATGGTTTTCTCATCACAATGCTCCAGGACCTTGTCATCACAATGGTTCACGACATTGTGATGAAAATTCTCAATGGCCCTTGTCTTCATAATGATCCAAGCCCTGGTCATCACAGTGCTCCATTATATTTGTCATCACAATCCTCCCTTGCATTTGGCATCACTATGCTCCATGCTATTGTCATCGCAATGGACCATGACATATTTCATCACAATGCCCCCGACACCTGTCTTCACAATACTCCATGCCCTTGTCATCACAATGCTCCATGCCCTGGTCATCACAATGCACCATGTCCACTGTCATCACAATAATCTATGAAACTTGTAAGACCAATGCTCCATGCCCCTGTCATAACAATGCTCCATGACCTTGTCATCACAATGCTCCATGACCCCTGTCATCACAATACTCCATGTACATTTTCAGCCCAATGCTCCATGACACTTGTCATCACAATGATCCATGCACTTGTCATCCCAATGTTCCATGACGCTTGTAATCACAGTGCTCCATGACATCTGTCATCACAGTGCTCCATGCCTTTGTCAGCAAAATGCTACATGACCTTGTCATTACAATGCTCTATGCGCATGTCATCACAATACTCCATTACCATTGTCATCACAATCCTCCAGGAACCTTGGGATCACATTGCTTCAGGCCCTTGTCATCAAAATGCTCCATGCTCCTTGAAATCAAAATGATCCATGACCTCTGTCATCACAATGCTCCAAACCCTTGTGATCAAAATGTTCAATAACACTTGTCCTCACAACACTCCATGATGCCTGTCATCACAATACTCCATGCCCTTTTCATCACAATGCTCCATGAACTTTGTCATCACAATTCTCCATACACTTGTCATCAAAATGCTCCCTGACACTTGTCGTCAGAATGCTCCTTGAACTGTGTCACGAAAAGGCTCCATGCCATTTTCATCACAAATCCACATGCCTTTTTCATCCCAGTGCTCCATGCCATTGTCATCAAAATACTCCACAAGCTTGTCATCAGAATGCTCCATGACGCTTGTCATCACAATTCTCCGTGCACTTGTCAGCAAAATGCTCCCTGACCCTTATCATCACAATGCTCCAAGCCATTGTCATCACAATGCTCCATTACCTTTGTCATCAGAATCCTCCATGACACTTGGCATCACAATGCTCCATGCCATTGTGATCACAATGGGCCATTACATATGTCATCACAATGCTCCCTGACACCTCTCTTCACAATACTGCATAACCTGGTCATCACAATGCTCCATGCCCTTGTCATCACAATGTGCCATTCCAACTCTCATCACAATAATCCATGAAACTTATTAGACCAATGCTCCTTGCCCTTGTTATCACAATGTTCCAAGACCCCTGTAATCAGAATGCTCAATGCCCCTTTTCATCAGAATGCTCCATATGACATGTCATCAGAAGGCTCCATGGATTTCTCATCACAATGCTCCATGACCTTTGTCATCACAATGCTCCAAGACCCATGTAATCACAATGCTTCATGCCCCTGTCATCGCAATGGACCATGACATTTGGCATCACAATACTCCATGCCATTGTCTTTGAAATTGACCATGACATATGTCATCACAATGCCCCCTTACACCTGCTTTCACAATACTCCATGCCCTTGTCATCACAATGCTCCATGCCCTTGTCATCACAATGCACCATGTCCAATGTCATCACAATAATCTATTAAACTTGTCAGACCAATGCTCCATGCCCCTGTCATCACAATGTTCCATGCCCTTGTCATCACAATGCTCCATGACCCTTGTCATCACAATGCTCCGTGACTCCAGTCATCACAATGCTTCATAACGTTTGTCATCACAACGGTCCATGCCTGCGTCATCGCAAGGCTCTGTGACCTTTGTAACCACAATGCTCCATGAACTTTTCATCACAATTCTCCGTGACCCTTGTCATCACAATGCTCCATGCCTTTTTCAGAACAATGCTCCATGACCCTTGTTATCACAATGTGCCATGTGCTTTTCATCACAATGATCCACAACCTTGTCATCGCTATGCTCCATAAACCTTGTAATCACAATGCTCCATGCACTTCTCATCCAAATGCTCTCTCACATGAGATATCACAATGTTCCATCACTTGTCATCACAATCCTTCCTCACCCCTGTTATCACAATGTTCCATGACCCCTGTCATCACAATGCTACATCCCCTTATCAGCACAATTTTCCATGACCCCTGACATCACAATGTTCCATAACCCCTGTCATCAAAATGCTCCATGACCATTTTCATCCCAAAGCTCTATGACCCCTGGCATCACAATGTTCCATAACCCATGTCATCAAAATATTACATTACACTTTTCATCAAATTGCTGCATGACCCTGTCATCAAAATGCTCCCTGCCCTTCTCATCACAATGCACCACACACTTGTCATCAAAATGCTCCATGACCATGGTCATCACAAAGCTCCATGACCCTTGGCATCACAATGCTCCATGCCATGGACATCACAATGCTCCATGAACCCTCTCATCACATTGCTCCATGCCCTTGTCATCACAAAGCTCCATGACACTTGTCATCACAATGCTCGATGCCCTTCTCATCACAATGCTCCATGTCCTTGTCATTACAATCCTCCATCACCCATGTATCACAGTGTACCGTGCCCTTGTCATCACAATGCGCCATGCCCACTGTCATCACAATAATCCATGAAACATTTCAGACCAATGCTCAATGCACTTCTCATCACAATGCTCCATTACCTCTGTCAACAATGCTCCATGACCCCTGCCATTACAATGTTCCACGGCCTTGTGATCACAAGACTAAGTGACCATTGTCATCACAATGCTCCAAGACCCATGTAATCACAATGCTCCATGCCCTTGTCATCACAGAGCTCCATGACGCATGTCATCAGAATGTTCCATGGCCTTCTCCTCACAATGCTCCATGCCCTTGTCATCACAATGCTCCAAGACACTCGTAATCACAATGCTCCATGCCCCTTTTCATCAGAAGGCTCCATGATATTTGTCATCACAAGTCTCCATGGTCAACTCATCACAATGCTCCAAGACCTTGTCATCACCATGCTCCATTCCCTTGTCATCACAATGCTCCATGACTCCTGTCATCACAATACTCCATGAACATTTTCAGCCCAATGCTCCATGACCTTCTCATCACAATGCTCCATGACCAATATCATCACAATGCTCCATGACCACTGTCATCACAACACTCCATGACACCTGACAACACAATGATCCGGGACTCTTGTCATCACAATGCTCCAAGACCCCTGTAATCACAATGCTCCATGACTCCTGTCATCACAATACTCCATGAACATTTTCAGCCCAATGCTCCATGACACTTGTCATCACAATGATCCATGCCCTTGTCATCCCAATGTTCCATGACCCCTGTATTCACAGTGCTCCGTGACGCTTGTCATCACAGTGCTCCATGACACCTGTCATCACAATGCTCCATGCCTTTGTCAGCAAAATGCTACATGACCTTGTCATTACAATGCTCTATGTGATTGTCATCACAATATTCGATTACCATTGTCATCACAATCCTCCATGAACCTTGGGATCACATTGCTTCATGCCCTTGTCATCACAATGCTACATGCTCCTTGAAATCAAAATGATCCATGACCTCTCATCACAATGCTCCAAACCCTTGTGATCACAATGTTCCATAACACTTGTCCTCACAACGCTCCAAGATGCCTGTCATCACAATATTCCATACACTTTTCATCACAATTCTCCATGACCTTTGTCATCACAATTCTCAATACACTTTTCATCACAGTGCTCCCTGACACTTGTCGTCAGTATGCTCCATGAACCCTGTCATGACAAGGCTCCATGCCTTTTTCATCACAATGATCCATGCCCTTTTCATCACAATGCTCCAAGACCCCTGTAATCACAATGCTCCATGCCCTTGCCATCCAAAGCTCCATGACGCATGTCATCAGAATGTTCCATGGACTTCTCATCACAATGCTCCCTGCTCTTGTCATCACAAAACACTAAGACCCCTGTAATCACAATGCTCCATGCCCCTTTTCATCTCAATGCTCCTATGAACCCTGTCAGCACAATAAACAATGCCCATCATCATAATGTTTCAGGCAATTGTCATCACAATCAAATCAAAATGCTCCATGACCTCTGTCATCACAATGCTCAAAATCCTGGTGATCACAATGTTGCATAACTCTTATCATCACAACACCCCATGACGCTCATCATCACAATGATCCATGGTCGTCTCATCACAAGGCTCCATGACCTTTGTCATCAAAATTCTCAATAAACTTGTCATCACAATGCTCACTGACACTTGTCGTCAGAATGCTCCTTGAACCCTGTCACAAAAAGGCTCCATGTCTTTTTCATCACAAAGCCACATGCCGTTTTCATCCCAATGCTGCATGCCATTGTCATCAAAATACACCACAGGCTTGTTATCAGAATGCTCCATGACCCTTGTCATCACAATTCTCCATGCACTTGTCAGCACAATGCTCCCTGACCCTTGTCATCACAATGCTCCAAGCCATTGTCATCACAATGCTCCATTACCACTGTCATCAGAATCCTCCATGACACTTGGCATCACAATGCTCCATGCCATTGTCATCACAATGCTCCATGTCTTTGTCAGCAAAATGCTAAATGACCTTGTCATTACAATCCTCTATGCGCTTGTCATCACAATACTCCATTTCCATTGTCATCACAATCCTCCATCAACCTTGGGATCACATTGCTTCATGCCCTTGTCATCACAATGCTCCATGTTCCTTGAAATCAAAATTATCCATGACCTCTGTCATCACAATGCTCCAAACCCTTGTGATCACATTGTTCCATAACACTTGTCATCACAACGCTCCATGATGCCTGTCATCACAATACTCCATGCCCTTTTCATCACAATGCTCCATGACCTTTGTCATCACAATTCTCAATACACTTGTGATCACAATGCTCCCTGACACTTGTCATCAGAATGCTCCTTGAAACCCATCACGAAAAGGCTCCATGCTTTTTTCATCACAATGCCCCATGCCATTTTCATCACAATGTTCCATACCATTGTCATCAAAATACTCCACAAGCTTGTCATCAGAATGCTCCCGGACCCTTGTCATCACAATGCTCCATTACCTTTCTCATCAGAATCCTCCATGACACTTGGCATCACAGTGCTACATGCCATTGTCATCACAATGGGCCATTACATATGTCATCACAATGCTCCCTGACACTTATCTTCACAATACTGCATGACCTGGTCATCACAATGCTCCATGCCCTTGTTATCACAATAGGCCATTCCAACTGTCATCGCAATAAACCATGAAAGTTATTAGACCAATGTTCCATGCCCTTGTCATCACAATGCTCCATGCCCTTGTTATCACAATGCTCCATGACCCCTGTCATCACAATGCTCCGTTACTCCAGTCATCACAATGCTTCATGAACTTTGTCATCACAGTGGTCCATGCCCTCACCATCAACAGTCTCTGTGACCTTTTTAACCCCAATGCTCCATGAACTTTTCATCACAATGCTCTTTGACCCTTGTCATCACAATGCTCTATGCCTTTCTCAGCACAATGCTCCATGACCCTGGTCATCACAATGCTCCATGCCCCTTTTCATCTCAATGCTCGCTGAACCCTGTCATCACAGTGCACGATGCCCATCATCATAATACTTCAGTCTATTGTCATCACAATGAAATTAATATTCTCCATGACCTCTGACATCATAATGCTACAAACCCTTGTGATCACAATGTTCCATAAAACTTATCATCACAGCACCCCATGAGGCTCATCATCACAATTATCCATGGTCTTATCATCACAATGCTCCATGATCTTTGTCATCACGATGCTCAATACACTTTTCATCACAATGCTCCCTGACACTTGTCGTCAGTATGCTCCATGAACCCTGTCATGACAAGGCTCCATGCCTTTATCATCACAATGATCCATGCCTTTTCATCGCAATGCTCCAAGACCCCTGCAATCACAATGCTCCATGCACTTCTCATCAAAATGCTCTCTCACATGAGATATCACAATGTTCCATCTCTAGTCATCACATTCCTCCCTCAACCCTGTTATCACAATGTTCCATGACCCCTGTTATCACAATGCTACATCCCCTTATCAGCACAATGTTCCATGACCCCTGACATCACAATGTTCCATAACCGATGTCATCAAAATGCTCCATGACCCATTTCATCCCAAAGCTCCATGACCCCTGGAATCACAGTGTTCTATAACCACTGTCATCAAAATGTTCCATTGCACTTTTCATCAAATTGCTGCATGACCCTGTCATCAAAATGCTCCCTGCCCTACTCATAACAATGCACCACACGCTGGTCATCAAATTGCTCCATGACCTTTGTCATCACAAAGCTCCATGACCCTTGGCATCACAATGCTCCATGTCATTGTCATCACAATGCTCCATGAAACCTCTCTTCACATTGCTCCATGCCCTTGTCATCACAAATCTCCATGACACTTGTCATCACAATGCTCGATGCCCTTCTCATCATAATGCTCCAAGTCCTTGTCATTACAATCCTCCATGACCCATGTATCACAGTGTACCGTGCCCTTGTCATCACAATGCTCCATGCCCACTCTCATCAAAATAATCCATGAAACATTTCAGACCAATGCTCAATGCCCTTCTCATCACAATGCTCCATTACCTCTATCAACAATGCTCCATGCCCCCTGCCATCACAATGTTCCACGGCCTTGTGATCACAAGGCTCCATGACCATTGTCATCACAATGCTCCAAGACCCATGTAATCACAATGCTCCATGACCTTGTCATCACAAAGCTCCATGACACATGTCATCAGAATGTTCCATGGCCATCTCCTCACAATGTTCCATGCCCTTGTCATCACAGTGCTCCAAGACACTCGTAATCACAATGCTCCATGCCCCTTTTCATCAGAAGGCTCCATGATATTTGTCATCACAAGTCTCCATGGTCAACTCATCACAATGCTCCAAGACCTTGTCATCACCATGCTCCATTCCCTTGTCATCACAATGCTCCCTGACACTTGTCGTCAGTATGCTCCATGAACTTTGTCATGACAAGGCTCCATGCCTTTTTCATCACAATGATCCATGCCCTTTTCATCACAGTGCTCCAAGACCACTGTAATCATAATGCTCCTTGCCCTTGTCATCACAAAGCTCCATGATGCATATCATCAGAATGTTCCATGCACTTCTCATCACAATGCTCCATGCCCTTGTCATCACAATGCTCCAAGACCCATGTAATCACAATGCTCCATGCCCCTTTTCATCTCAATGCTCCATGAACACTGTCATAACAATGCACCATGCCCATCATCATAATGCTTCAGGCTATTGTCATCACAGTGAAATCAAAATGCTCCATGACCTTTGTCATCACAAAGCTCCATGACCCTTGGCATCACAATGCTCCATGTCATTGTCATCACAATGCTCCATGAAACCTCTCTTCACATTGCTCCATGTTCTTGTCATCACAAATCTCCATGACACTTGTCATCACAATGCTCGATGCCCTTCTCATCATAATGCTCCATGTCCTGGTCATTACAATCCTCCATGACCCATGTATCACAGTGTACCGTGCCCTTGTCATCAAAATGCTCCATGCCCACTCTCATCACAATAATCCATGAAACATTTCAGACCAATGCTCAATGCCCTTCTTATCACAATACTCCATTACCTCTATCAACAATGCTCCATGACCCCTGCTATCACAATGTTCCATGGCCTTCTCTTCACAATGCTCGATGCCCTTGTCATCACAATGCTCCATACCCTTGTAATCACAATGCTCCATGCCCCTTTTCATCAGAATGCTCCATGGGACTTGTCATCACAAGTCTCCATGGTCATCTCATCACAATGCTCCAAGACCTTGTCATCACCATGCTCCATTCCCTGGTCATCACAATGCTCCATGACCCCTCACATCACAAGGCTCCATGACCCTTCTCATCACAATGCTCCAAACCCCTGTAATCACAATGCTCCATGCCCCTTTTCATCACAATGCTCCATGAACCCTGTCATCACAATGAACAATGCCCATCATCATAATGCTTCAGGCTATTGTCATCACAATGAAATCAAAATGCTCCATGACCTCTGTCATCACAATGCTCCAAACCCTGGTGATCACAATGTTGCATAACACTTATCATCACAAAACCCCATGACGCTAATCATCACTATTATCCATGGTCTTCTCATCACAAGGCTCCATGACCTTTGTCATCACAATTCTCAATACTCTTTTCATCACAATGCTCCCTGACACTTGTCGTCAGTATGCTCCATGAACTCTGTCATGACAAGGCTCCATGCCTTTTTCATCACAATGATCCATGCCCTTTTCATCACAGTGCTCCAAGACCCCTGTAATCATAATGCTCCTTGCCCTTGTCATCACAAAGCTCCATGATGCATATCATCAGAATGTTCCATGCACTTCTCATCACAATGCTCCATGCCCTTGTCATCACAATGCTCCAAGACCCCTGTAATCACAATGCTCCATGCCCCTTTTCATCTCAATGCTCTATGAACACTGTCATAACAATGCACCATGCCCATCATCATAATGCTTCAGGCTATTGTCATCACAGTGAAATCAAAATGCTCCATGACCTCTGTCATCACAATGCTCCAAACCCTGGTGATCACAATGTTGCAAAACACTTATCATCACAACACCCCATGACGCTCATCATCACAATTATCCATGGTCTTCTCATCACAATGCTCCATGACCTTTGTCATCACAATTCTCAATACACTTGTCATCACAATGCTCCCTGACACTTGTCGTCAGAATGCACCTTGAACCCTGTGACGAAAAGGCTCCATGCCTTTTTCATCACAAAGCCCCATGCTGTTTTCATCCCAAAGCTCCATGCCATTGTCATCAAAATACTACACAAGCTTGTCATCAGAATGCTCCATGACCCTTGTCATCACAATTCTCCATGCACTTGTCAGCACAATGCTCCCTGACCCTTGTCATCACAATGATCCAAGCCATTGTCATCACAATGCTCCATTACCTTTGTCATTAGAATCCTCCATGACACTTGGAATCACAATGCTCCAAGCCATTGTCATCACAATGGGCCATTACATATGTAATCACAATGCTCCCTGACACCTCTCTTCACAATACTGCATGATCTGGTCATCACAATGCTCAATGCTCTTGTCTTCATAATGCGCCATTCCAACTGTCATCACAATAATCCATGAAACTTATTAGACGAATGCTCCATGCCCTTGTCATCACATTGCTCCATGCTCTTGTTATCACAATGTTTAAGACCCCTGTAATCAGAATGCCCCATGCCCCTTTTCATCAGTATGCTCCATGAGACTTGTCATCGCAAGGCTCCATGGTTTTCTCATCACAATGCTCCAGGACCTTGTCATCACAATGCACCATGTCCACTGTCATCACAATAATCTATGAAACTTGTAAGACCAATGCTCCATGCCCCTGTCATAACAATGCTCCATGACCTTGTCATCACAATGCTCCATGACCCCTGTCATCACAATACTCCATGTACATTTTCAGCCCAATGCTCCATGACCCTTGTCATCACAATGATCCATGCACTTGTCATCCCAATGTTCCATGACGCTTGTAATCACAGTGCTCCATGACATCTGTCATCACAGTGCTCCATGCCTTTGTCAGCAAAATGCTACCTGACCTTGTCATTACAATGCTCTATGCGATTGTCATCACAATACTCCATTACCATTGTCATCACAATCCTCCAGGAACCTTGGGATCACATTGCTTCAGGCCCTTGTCATCAAAATGCTCCATGCTCCTTGAAATCAAAATGATCCATGACCTCAGTCATCACAATGCTCCAAACCCTTGTGATCAAAATGTTCAATAACACTTGTCCTCACAACGCTCCATGATGCCTGTCATCAAAATACTCCATGCCCTTTTCATCACAATGCTCCATGAACTTTGTCATCACAATTCTCCATACACTTGTCATCAAATTGCTCCCTGACACTTGTCGTCAGAATGCTCCTTGAACTGTGTCACGAAAAGGCTCCATGCCATTTTCATCACAAATCCACATGCCGTTTTCCTCCCAGTGCTCCATGCCATTGTCATCAAAATACTCCACAAGCTTGTCATCAGAATGCTCCATGACGCTTGTCATCACAATTCTCCGTGCACTTGTCAGCAAAATGCTCCCTGACCCTTATCATCACAATGCTCCAAGCCATTGTCATCACAATGCTCCATTACCTTTGTCATCAGAATCCTCCATGACACTTGGCATCACAATGCTCCATGCCATTGTGATCACAATGGGCCATTACATATGTCATCACAATGCTCCCTGACACCTCTCTTCACAATACTGCATAACCTGGTCATCACAATGCTCCATGCCCTTGTCATCACAATGTGCCATTCCAACTCTCATCACAATAATCCATGAAACTTATTAGACCAATGCTCCTTGCCCTTGTTATCACAATGTTCCAAGACCCCTGTAATCAGAATGCTCCATGCCCCTTTTCATCAGAATGCTCCATATGACATGTCATCAGAAGGCTCCATGGATTTCTCATCACAATGCTCCATGACCTTTGTCATCACAATTCTCCAAGACCCATGTAATCACAATGCTTCATGCCCCTGTCATCGCAATGGACCATGACATTTGGCATCACAATGCTCCATGCCATTGTCTTTGAAATTGACCATGACATATGTCATCACAATGCCCCCTTACACCTGTTTTCACAATACTCCATGCCCTTGTCATCACAATGCTCCATGCCCTTGTCATCACAATGCACCATGTCCAATGTCATCACAATAATCTATTAAATTTGTCAGAGCAATGCTCCATGCCCCTGTCATCACAATGTTCCATGCCCTTGTCATCACAATGCTCCATGACCCTTGTCATCACAATGCTCCGTGACTCCAGTCATCACAATGCTTCATAACGTTTGTCATCACAACGGTCCATGCCTGCATCATCGCAAGGCTCTGTGACCTTTGTAAGCACAATGCTCCATGAACTTTTCATCACAATTCTCCGTGGCCCTTGTCATCACAAGGCTCCATGCCTTTTTCAGAACAATGCTCCATGACCCTTGTCATCACAATGTGCCATGTGCTTTTCATCACAATGATCCACAACCTTGTCATCGCTATGCTCCATAAACCTTGTAATCACAATGCTCCATGCACTTCTCATCCAAATGCTCTCTCACATGAGATATCACAATGTTCCATCACTTGTCATCACAATCCTCCCTCACCCCTGTTATCACAATGTTCCATGACCCCTGTCATCACAATGCTACATCCCCTTATCAGCACAATTTTCCATGACCCCTGACATCACAATGTTCCATAACCCCTGTCATCAAAATGCTCCATGACCATTTTCATCCCAAAGCTCTATGACCCCTGGCATCACAATGTTCTATAACACTTTCATCAAAATATTACATTACACTTTTCATCAAATTGCTGCATGACCCTGTCATCAAAATGCTCCCTGCCCTTCTCATCACAATGCACCACACACTTGTCATCAAAATGCTCCATGACAATGGTCATCACTAAGCTCCATGACCCTTGGCATCACAATGCTCCATGCCATGGACATCACAATGCTCCATGAACCCTCTCATCACATTGCCCCATGCACTTGTCATCACAAAGCTCCATGACACTTGTCATCACAATGCTCGATGCCCTTCTCATCACAATGCTCCATGTTCTTGTCATTATATTCCTCCATCACCCATGTATCACAGTGTACCGTGCCCTTGTCATCACAATGTGCCATGCCCACTGTCATCACAATAATCCATGAAATATTTCAGACCAATGCTCAATGCACTTCTCATCACAATGCTCCATTACCACTGTCAACAATGCTCCATGACCCCTGCCATCACAATATTCCACGGCCTTGTGATCACAAGACTCAATGACCATTGTCATCACAATGCTCCAAGACCCATGTAATCACAATGCTCCATGCCCTTGTCATCACAGAGCTCCATGACGCATGTCATCAGAATGTTCCATGGCCTTCTCCTCACAATGCTCCATGCCCTTGTCATCACAATGCTCCAAGACACTCGTAATCACAATGCTCCATGCCCCTTTTCATCAGAAGGCTCCATGATATTTGTCATCACAAGTCTCCATGGTCAACTCATCACAATGCTCCAAGACCTTGTCATCACCATGCTCCATTCCCTTGTCATCACAATGCTCCATGACACCTGTCATCACAATACTCCATGAACATTTTCAGCCCAATGCTCCATGACCTTCTCATCACAATGCTCCATGACCAATATCATCACAATGCTCCATGACCACTGTCATCACAACACTCCATGACACCTGACAACACAATGATCTGGGACTCTTGTCATCACAATGCTCCAAGACCCCTGTAATCACAATGCTCCATGACCCCTGTCATCACAATACTCCATGAACATTTTCAGCCCAATGCTCCATGACACTTGTCATCACAATGATCCATGCCCTTGTCATCCCAATGTTCCATGACCCCTGTATTCACAGTGCTCTGTGACGCCCGTCATCACAGTGCTCCATGACACCTGTCATCACAATGCTCCATGCCTTTGTCAGCAAAATGCTACATGACCTTGTCATTACAATGCTCTATGCGATTGTCATCACAATACTCGATTACCATTGTCATCACAATCCTCCATGAACCTTGGGTTCACATTGCTTCATGCCCTTGTCATCACAATGCTCCATGCTCCTTGAAATCAAAATGATCCATGACCTCTGTCATCACAATGCTCCAAACCCTTGTGATCACAATGTTCCATAACACTTGTCCTCACAACGCTCCAAGATGCCTGTCATCACAATATTCCATACACTTTTCATCACAATTCTCCATGCCCTTTGTCATCACAATTCTCAATACACTTTTCATCACAGTGCTCCCTGACACTTGTCGTCAGTATGCTCCATGAACCCTGTCATGACAAGGCTCCATGCCTTTTTCATCACAATGATCCATGCCGTTTTCATCACAATGCTCCAAGACCCCTGTAATCACAATGCTCCATGCCCTTGCCATCCAAAGCTCCATGACGCATGTCATCAGAATGTTCCATGGACTTCTCATCACAATGCTCCCTGCACTTGTCATCACAAAGCACTAAGACCCCTGTAATCACAATGCTCCATGCCCCTTTTCATCTCAATGCTCCTATGAACCCTGTCAGCACAATGAACAATGCCCATCATCATAATGCTTCAGGCAATTGTCATCACAATCAAATCAAAATGCTCCATGACTTCTGTCATCACAATGCTCAAAATCCTGGTGATCACAATGTTGCATAACTCTTATCATCACAACACCCCATGACGCTCATCATCACAATGATCCATGGTCGTCTCATCACAAGGCTCCATGACCTTTGTCATCAAAATTCTCAATAAACTTGTCATCACAATGCTCGCTGACACTTGTCGTCAGAATGCTCCTTGAACCCTGTCACAAAAAGGCTCCATGTCTTTTTCATCACAAAGCCACTTGCCGTTTTCATCCCAATGCTGCATGCCATTGTCATCAAAATACACCACAGGCTTGTTATCAGAATGGTCCATGACCCTTGTCATCACAATTCTCCATGCACTTGTCAGCACAATGCTCCCTGACCCTTGTCATCACAATGCTCCAAGCCATTGTCATCACAATGCTCCATTACAACTGTCATCAGAATCCTCCATGACACTTGGCATCACAATGCTCCATGCCATTGTCATCACAATGCTCCATGTCTTTGTCAGCAAAATGCTAAATGACCTTGTCATTACAATCCTCTATGCGCTTCTCATCACAATACTCCATTACCATTGTCATCACAATCCTCCATCAACCTTGGGATCACATTGCTTCATGCCCTTGTCATCACAATGCTCCATGCTCCTTGAAATCAAAATTATCCATGACCTCTGTCATCACAATGCTCCAAACCCTTGTGATCACATTGTTCCATAACACTTGTCATCACAACGCTCCATGATGCCTGTCATCACAATACTCCATGCCCTTTTCATCACAATGCTCCATGACCTTTGTCATCACAATTCTCAATACACTTGTGATCACAACGCTCCCTGACACTTGTCATCAGAATGCTCCTTGAAACCCATCACGAAAAGGCTCCATGCCTTTTTCATCACAATGCCCCATGCCATTTTCATCACAATGTTCCATACCATTGTCATCAAAATACTCCACAAGCTTGTCATCAGAATGCTCCCGGACCCTTGTCATCACAATGCTCCATTACCTTTGTAATCAGAATCCTCCATGACACTTGGCATCACAGTGCTACATGCCATTGTCATCACAATGGGCCATTACATATGTCATCACAATGCTCCCTGACACTTATCTTCACAATACTGCATGACCTGGTCATCACAATGCTCCATGCCCTTGTCATCACAATAGGCCATTCCAAAAGTCATCGCAACAAACCATGAAAGTGATTAGACCAATGTTCCATGCCCTTGTCATCACAATGCTCCATGCCCTTGTTATCACAATGCTCCATGACCCCTGTCATCACAATGCTCCGTTACTCCAGTCATCACAATGCTTCATGAACTTTGTCATCACAGTGGTCCATGCCCTCACCATCAACAGTCTCTGTGACCTTTTTAACCCCAATGCTCCATGAACTTTTCATCACAATGCTCTTTGACCCTTGTCATCACAATGATCTATTCCTTTCTCAGCACAATGCTCCATGACCCTGGTCATCACAATGCTCCATGCCCCTTTTCATCTCAATGCTCCCTGAACCCTGTCATCACAGTGCACGATGCCCATCATCATAATACTTCAGTCTTTTGTCATCACAATGAAATTAATATTCTCCATGACCTCTGACATCATAATGCTACAAACCCTTGTGATCACAATGTTCCATAAAACTTATCATCACAGCACCCCATGACGCTCATCATCACAATTATCCATGGTCTTATCATCACAATGCTCCATGATCTTTGTCATCACGATGCTCAATACACTTTTCATCACAATGCTCCCTGACACTTGTCGTCAGTATGCTCCATGAACCCTGTCATGACAAGGCTCCATGCCTTTATCATCACAATGATCCATGCCTTTTCATCGCAATGTTCCAAGACACCTGCAATCACAATGCTCCATGCACTTCTCATCCAAATGCTCTCTCACATGAGATATCACAATGTTCCATCACTAGTCATCACATTCCTCCCTCAACCCTGTTATCACAATGTTCCATGACCCCTGTTATCACAATGCTACATCCCCTTTTCAGCACAATGTTCCATGACCCCTGACATCACAATGTTCCATAACCACTGTCATCAAAATGCTCCATGACCCTTTTCATCCCAAAGCTCCATGACCCCTGGAATCACAGTGTTCTCTAACCCCTGTCATCAAAATGTTCCATTGCACTTTTCATCAAATTGCTGCATGACCCTGTCATCAAAATGCTCCCTGCCCTACTCATAACAATGCACCACACGCTGGTCATCAAAATGCTCCATGACCTTTGTCATCACAAAGCTCCATGACCATTGGCATCACAATGCTCCATGTCATTGTCATCACAATGCTCCATGAAAACTCTCTTCACATTGCTCCATGCCCTTGTCATCACAAATCTCCATGACACTTGTCATCACAATGCTCGATGCCCTTCTCATCATAATTCTCCATGTCCTTGTCATTACAATCCTCCATGACCCATGTATCACAGTGTACCGTGCCCTTGTCATCACAATGCTCCATGCTCACTCTCATCACAATAATCCATGAAACATTTCAGACCAATGCTCAATGCCCTTCTCATCAAAATGCTCCATTACCTCTATCAACAATGCTCCATGACCCCTGCCATCACAATGTTCCACGGCCTTGTGATCACAAGGCTCCATGACCATTGTCATCACAATGCTCCAAGACACATGTAATCACAATGCTCCATGCCCTTGTCATCACAAAGCTCCATGACACATGTCATCAGAATGTTCCATGGCCATCTCCTCACAATGCGCCTTGCCCTTGTCATCACAATGCTCCAAGACACTCGTAATCACAATGCTCCATGCCCCTTTTCATCAGAAGGCTCCATGATATTTTTCATCACAAGTCTCCATGGTCAACTCATCACAATGCTCCAAGACCTTGTCATCACCATGCTCCATTCCCTTGTCATCACAATGCTCCCTGACACTTGTCGTCAGTATGCTCCATGAACTCTGTCATGACAAGGCTCCATGCCTTTTTCATCACAATGATCCATGCCCTTTTCATCACAGTTCTCCAAGACCACTGTAATCATAATGCTCCTTGCCCTTGTCATCACAAAGCTCCATGATGCATATCATCAGAATGTTCCATGCACTTCTCATCACAATGCTCCATGCCCTTGTCATCACAATGCTCCCAGACCCATGTAATCACAATGCTCCATGCCCCTTTTCATCTCAATGCTCCATGAACACTGTCATAACAATGCACCATGCCCATCATCATAATGCTTCAGGCTATTGTCATCACAGTGAAATCAAAATCCTCCATGACCTTTGTCATCACAAAGCTCCATGACCCTTGGCATCACAGTGCTCCATGTCATTGTCATCACAATGCTCCATGAAACCTCTCTTCACATTGCTCCATGTCCTTGTCATCACAAATCTCCATGACACTTGTCATCACAATGCTCGATGCCCTTCTCATCATAATGCTCCATGTCCTTGTCATTAAATCCTCCATGACCCATGTATCACAGTGTACCGTGCCCTTGTCATCACAATGCTCGATGCCCACTCTCATCACAATAATCCATGAAACATTTCAGACCAATGCTCAATGCCCTTCTCATCACATTGCTCCATTACCTCTATCAACAATGCTCCATGACCCCTGCCATCACAATGTTCCACGGCCTTGTGATCACAAGGCTCCATGACCATTGTCATCACAATGCTCCAAGAGCCATGTAATCACAATGCTCCATGCCCTTGTCATCACAAAGCTCCATGACACATGTCATCAGAATGTTCCATGGTCCTCTCCTCACAATGCTCCATGCCCTTGTCATCACAATGCTCCATACCCTCGTAATCACAATGCTCCATGCCCATTTTCATCAGAATGCTCCATGAGACTTGTCATCACAAGTCTCCATGGTCATCTCATCACAATGCTCCAAGACCTTGTCATCACCATGCTCCACTCCCTGGTCATCACAATGCTCCATGACCCCTGTCATCACAAGGCTCCATGACCCTTCTCATCACAATGCTCCAAACTCATGTAATCACAATGCTCCATGCCCCTTTTCATCACAATGCTCCATGAACCCTGTCATCACAATGAACCATGCCCATCATCATAATGCTTCAGGCTATTGTCATCACAATGAAATCAAAATGCTCCATGACCTCTGTCATCACAATGCTCCAAACCCTGGTGATCACAATGTTGCATAACACTTATCATCACAAAACCCTATGATGCTAATCATCACTATTATCCATGGTCTTCTCATCACAAGGCTCCATGACCTTTGTCATCACAATTCTCAATACTCTTTTCAACACAATGCTCCCTGACACTTGTCGTCAGTATGTTCCATGAACTCTGTCATGACACGGCTCCATGCCGTTTTCATCACAATTATCCATGCCCTTTTCATCACAGTTCTCCAAGACCACTGTAATCATAATGCTCCTTGCCCTTGTCATCACAAAGCTCCATGATGCATATCATCAGAATGTTCCATGCACTTCTCATCACAATGCTCCATGCCCTTGTCATCACAATGCTCCAAGACCCCTGTAATCACAATGCTCCATGCCCCTTTTCATCTCAATGCTCCATGAACACTGTCATAACAATGCACCATACCCATCATCATAATGCTTCAGGCTCTTGTCATCACAGTGAAATCAAAATGCTCCATGACCTCTGTCATCACAATGCTCCAAACCCTGGTGATCACAATGTTGCAAAACACTTATCATCACAACACCCCATGACGCTCATCATCACAATTATCCATGGTCTTCTCATCACAATGCTCCATGACATTTGTCATCACAATTCTCAATACACTTGTCATCACAATGCTCCCTGACACTTGTTGTCAGAATGCACCTTGAACCCTGTGACGAAAAGGCTCCATGCCTTTTTCATCACAAAGCCCCATGCTGTTTTCATCCCAAAGCTCCATGCCATTGTCATCAAAATACTACACAAGCTTGTCATCAGAATGCTCCATGACCCTTGTCATCACAATTCTCCATGCACTTGTCAGCACAATTCTCCCTGACCCTTGTCATCACAATGATCCAAGCCATTGTCATCACAATGCTCCATTACCTTTGTCACTAGAATCCTCCATGACACTTGGAATCACAATGCTCCAAGCCATTGTCATCAAAATGGGCCATTACATATGTAATCACAATGCTCCCTGACACCTCTCTTCACAATACTGCATGATCTGGTCATCACAATGCTCCCTGCTCTTGTATTCATAATGCACCATTCCAACTGTCATCACAATAATCCATGAAACTTATTAGACCAATGGTCCATGCCCTTGTCATCACATTGCTCCATGCTCTTTTTATCACAATGTTTAAGTCCCCTGTAATCAGAATGCCCCATGCCCCTTTTCATCAGTATGCTCCATGAGACTTGTCATCGCAAGGCTCCATGGTTTTCTCATCACAATGCTCCAGGACCTTGTCATCACAATGGTTCACGACATTGTCATGAAAATTCTCAATGGCCCTTGTCTTCATAATGCTCCAAGCCCTAGTCATCACAGTGCTCCATTATATTTGTCATCACAATCCTCCCTTGCATTTGGCATCACTATGCTCCATGCTATTGTCATCGCAATGGACCATGACATATTTCATCACAATGCCCCCTGACACCTGTCTTCACAATACTCCATGCCCTTGTCATCACAATGCTCCATGCCCTGGTCATCACAATGCACCATGTCGACTGTCATCACAATAATCTATGAAACTTGTAAGACCAATGCTCCATGCCCCTGTCATAACAATGCTCCATGACCTTGTCATCACAATGCTCCATGACCCCTGTCATCACAATACTCCATGTACATTTTCAGCCCAGTGCTCCATGACCCTTGTCATCACAATGATCCATGCACTTGTCATCCCAATGTTCCATGACGCTTGTAATCACAGTGCTCCATGACATCTGTCATCACAGTGCTCCATGCCTTTGTCAGCAAAATGCTACATGACCTTGTCATTACAATGCTCTATGCGATTGTCATCACAATACTCCATTACCATTGTCATCACAATCCTCCAGGAACCTTGGTATCACATTGCTTCAGGCCCTTGTCATCAAAATGCTCCATGCTCCTTGAAATCAAATTGATCCATGACCTCTGTCATCACAATGCTCCAAACCCTTGTGATCAAAATGTTCAATAACACTTTTCCTCACAACGCTCCATGATGCCTGTCATCAAAATACTCCATGCCCTTTTCATCACAATGCTCCATGAACTTTGTCATCACAATTCTCCATACACTTGTCATCAAAATGCTCCCTGACACTTGTCGTCAGAATGCTCCTTGAACTGTGTCACGAAAAGGCTCCATGCCATTTTCATCAGAAATCCACATGCCGTTTTCATCCCAGTGCTCCATGCCATTGTCATCAAAATACTCCACAAGATTGTCATCAGAATGCTCCATGACGCTTGTCATCACAATTCTCCGTGCACTTGTCAGCAAAATGCTCCCTGACCCTTATCATCACAATGTTCCAAGCCATTGTCATCACAATGCTCCATTACCTTTGTCATCAGAATCCTCCATGACACTTGGCATCACAATGCTCCATGCCATTGTCATCACAATGGGCCATTACATATGTCATCACAATGCTCCCTGACACCTCTCTTCACAATACTGCATAACCTGGTCATCACAATGCTCCATTCCGTTGTCATCACAATGTGCCATTCCAACTCTCATCACAATAATCCATGAAAATTATTAGACCAATGCTCCTTGCCCTTGTTATCACAATGTTCCAAGACCCCTGTAATCAGAATGCTCCATGCCCCTTTTCATCAGAATGCTCCATATGACATGTCATCAGAAGGCTCCATGGATTTCTCATCACAATGCTCCATGACCTTTGTCATCACAATGCTCCAAGACCCATGTAATCACAATGCTTCATGCCCCTGTCATCGCAATGGACCATGACATTTGGCATCACAATACTCCATGCCATTGTCTTTGAAATTGTCCATGACATATGTCATCACATTGCCCCCTTACACCTGTTTTCACAATACTCCATGCCCTTGTCATCACAATGCTCCATGCCCTTGTCATCACAATGCACCATGTCCAATGTCATCACAATAATCTATTAAAGTTGTCAGACCAATGCTCCATGCCCCTGTCATCACAATGTTCCATGCCCTTGTCATCACAATGCTCCATGACCCTTGTCATCAAAATGCTCCGTGACTCCAGTCATCACAATGCTTCATAACGTGTGTCATCACAACGGTCCATGCCTGCGTCATCGCAAGGCTCTGTGACCTTTGTAAGCACAATGCTCCATGAACTTTTCATCACAATTCTCCGTGGCCCTTGTCATCACAATGCTCCATGCCTTTTTCAGAACAATGCTCCATGACCCTTGTCATCACAATGTGCCATGTGCTTTTCATCACAATGATCCACAACCTTGTCATCGCTATGCTCCATAAACCTTGTAATCACAATTCTCCATGCACTTCTCATCCAAATGCTCTCTCACATGAGATATCACAATGTTCCATCACTTGTCATCACAATCCTACCTCACCCCTGTTATCACAATGTTCCATGACCCCTGTCATCACAATGCTACATCCCCTTATCAGCACAATTTTCCATGATCCAGACATCACAATGTTCCATAACCCCTGTCATCAAAATATTACATTACACTTTTCATCAAATTGCTGCATGACCATGTCATCAAAATGCTCCCTGCCCTTCTCATCACAATGCACCACACACTTGAAATCAAAATGCTCCATGACCATGGTCATCACTAAGCTCCATGACCCTTGGCATCACAATGCTCCATGCCATGGACATCACAATGCTCCATGAACCCTCTCATCACATTGCTCCATGCACTTGTCATCACAAAGCTCCATGACACTTGTCATCACAATGCTCGATGCCATTCTCATCACAATGCTCCATGTCCTTGTCATTACAATCCTCCATCACCCATGTATCACAGTGTACCGTGCCCTTGTCATCACAATGCGCCATGCCCACTGTCATCACAATAATCCATGAAACATTTCAGACCAATGCTCATTGCACTTCTCATCACAATGCTCCATTACCACTGTCAACAATGCTCCATGACCCCTGCCATCACAATGTTCCACGGCCTTGTGATCACAAGACTCCATGACCATTGTCATCACAATGCTCCAAGACCCATGTAATCACAATGCTCCATGCCCTTGTCATCACAGAGCTCCATGACGCATGTCATCAGAATGTTCCATGGCCTTCTCCTCACAATGCTCCATGCCCTTGTCATCACAATGCTCCAAGACACTCGTAATCACAATGCTCCATGCCCCTTTTCATCAGAAGGCTCCATGATATTTGTCATCACAAGTCTCCATGGTCAACTCATCACAATGCTCCAAGACCTTGTCATCACCATGCTCCATTCCCTTCTCATCACAATGCTCCATGACTCCTGTCATCACAATACTCCATGAACATTTTCAGCCCAATGCTCCATGACCTTCTCATCACAATGCTCCATGACCAATATCATCACAATGCTCCATGACCACTGTCATCACAACACTCCATGACACCTGACAACCCAATGATCCCGGACTCTTGTCATCACAATGCTCCAAGACCCCTGTAATCACAATGCTCCATGACCCCTGTCATCAAAATATTCCATGAACATTTTCAGCCCAATGCTCCATGACCCTTGTCATCACAATGATCCATGCCCTTGTCATCCCAATGTTCCATGACGCCTGTATTCACAGTGCTCCGTGACGCTTGTCATCACAGTGCTCCATGACACCTGTCATCACAATGCTCCATGCCTTTGTCAGCAAAATGCTACATGACCTTGTCATTACAATGCTCTATGCGATTGTCATCACAATACTCGATTACCATTGTCATCACAATCCTCCATGAACCTTGGGATCACATTGCTTCATGCCCTTGTCATCACAATGCTACATGCTCCTTGAAATCAAAATGATCCATGACCTCTGTCATCACAATGCTCCAAACCCTTGTGATCACAATGTTCCATAACACTTGTCCTCACAACGCTCCATGATGCCTGTCATCACAATACTCCATACACTTTTCATCACAATTCTCCATGACCTTTGTCATCACAATTCTCAATACACTTTTCATCACAGTGCTCCCTGACACTTGTCGTCAGTATGCTCCATGAACCCTGTCATGACAAGGCTCCATGCCTTTTTCATCACAATGTTCCATGCCCTTTTCATCACAATGCTCCAAGACCCCTGTAATCACAATGCTCCATGCCCTTGCCATCCAAAGCTCCATGACGCATGTCATCAGAATGTTCCATGGACTTCTCATCACAATGCTCCCTGCTCTTGTCATCACAAAGCACTAAGACCCCTGTAATCACAATGCTCCATGCCCCTTTTCATCTCAATGCTCCTATGAACCCTGTCAGCACAATGAACAATGCCCATCATCATAATGCTTCAGGCAATTGTCATCACAATCAAATCAAAATGCTCCATGACCTCTGTCATCACAATGCTCAAAATCCTGGTGATCACAATGTTGCATAACTCTTATCATCACAACACCCCATGACGCTCATCATCACAATGATCCATGGTCGTCTCATCACAAGGCTCCATGACCTTTGTCATCAAAATTCTCAATAAACTTGTCATCACAATGCTCGCTGACACTTGTCGTCAGAATGCTCCTTGAACCCTGTCACAAAAAGGCTCCATGTCTTTTTCATCACAGAGCCACATGCCGTTTTCATCCCAATGCTGCATGCCATTGTCATCCAAATACACCACAGGCTTGTCATCAGAATGCTCCATGACCCTTGTCATCACAATTCTCCATGCACTTGTCAGCACAATGCTCCCTGACCCTTGTCATCACAATGCTCCAAGCCATTGTCATCACAATGCTCCATTACCATTGTCATCAGAATCCTCCATGACACTTGGCATCACAATGCTCCATGCCATTGTCATCACAATGCTCCATGTCTTTGTCAGCAAAATGCTAAATGACCTTGTCATTACAATCCTCTATGCGCTTGTCATCACAATACTCCATTTCCATTGTCATCACAATCCTCCATCAACCTTGGGATCACATTGCTTCATGCCATTGACATCACAATGCTCCATGCTCCTTGAAATCAAAATGATCCATGACCTCTGTCATCACAATGCTCCAAACCCTTGTGATCACATTGTTCCATAACACTTGTCATCACAACGCTCCATGATGCCTGTCATCACAATACTCCATGCCCTTTTCATCACAATGCTCCATGACCTTTGTCATCACAATTCTCAAAACACTTGTGATCACAATGCTCCCTGAAACTTGTCATCAGAATGCTCCTTGAAACCCGTCACGAAAAGTCTCCATGCATTTTTCATCACAATGCTCCATGCCATTTTCATCACAATGTTCCATACCATTGTCATCAAAATACTGCACAACCTTGTCATCAGAATGCTCCCGGACCCTTGTCATCACAATGCTCCATTACCTTTCTCATCAGAATCCTCCATGACACTTGGCATCACAGTGCTACATGCCATTGTCATCACAATAGGCCATTCCAACTGTCATCGCAATAAACCATGAAAGTTATTAGACCAATGTTCCATGCCCTTGTCATCACAATGCTCCATGCCCTTGTTATCACAATGCTCCATGACCCCTGTCATCACAATGCTCCGTTACTCCAGTCATCACAATGCTTCATGAACTATGTCATCACAATGGTCCATGCCCTCACCATCAACAGTCTCTGTGACCTTTTTAACCCCTATGCTCCATGAACTTTTCATCACAATGCTCTTTGACCCTTGTCATCACAATGCTCTATGCCTTTCTCAGCACAATGCTCCATGACCCTGGTCATCACAATGCTCCATGCCCCTTTTCATCTCAATGCTCCCTGAACCCTGTCATCACAGTGCACGATGTCCATCATCATAATACTTCAGTCTATTGTCATCACAATGAAATTAATATTCTCCATGACCTCTGACATCATAATGCTACAAACCCTTGTGATCACAATGTTCCATAAAACTTATCATCACAGCACACCATGACGCTCATCATCACAATTATCCATGGTCTTATCATCACAATGCTCCATGATCTTTGTCATCACGATGCTCAATACACTTTTCATCACAATGCTCCCTGACACTTGTCGTCAGTATGCTCCATGAACCCTGTCATGACAAGGCTCCATGCCTTTATCATCACAATGATCCATGCCTTTTCATCGCAATGCTCCAAGACCCCTGCAATCACAATGCTCCATGCACTTCTCATCCAAATGCTCTCTCACATGAGATATCACAATGTTCCATCACTAGTCATCACATTCCTCCCTCAACCCTGTTATCACAATGTTCCATGACCCCTGTTATCACAATGCTACATCCCCTTATTAGCACAATGTTCCATGACCCCTGACATCACAATGTTCCATAACCACTGTCATCAAAATGCTCCATGACCCTTTTCATCCCAAAGCTCCATGACCCCTGGAATCACAGTGTTCTATAACCCCTGTCATCAAAAAGTTCCATTACACTTTTCATCAAATTGCTGCATGACCCTGTCATCAAAATGCTCCCTGCCCTACTCATAACAATGCACCACACGCTGGTCATCAAAATGCTCCATGACCTTTGTCATCACAAAGCTCCATGACCCTTGGCATCACAATGCTCCATGTCATTGTCATCACAATGCTCCATGAAACCTCTCTTCACATTGCTCCATGCCCTTGTCATCACAAATCTCCATGACACTTGTCATCACAATGCTCGATGCCCTTCTCATCATAATGCTCCATGTCCTTGTCATTACAATCCTCCATGACCCATGTATCACAGTGAACCGTGCCCTTGTCATCACAATGCTCCATGCCCACTCTCATCACAATAATCCATGAAACATTTCAGAACAATGCTCAATGCCCTTCTCATCAAAATGCTCCATTTCCTCTATCAACAATGCTCCATGCCCCCGGCCATCACAATGTTCCACGGCCTTGTGATCACAAGGCTCCATGACCATTGTCATCACAATGCTCCAAGACCCATGTAATCACAATGCTCCATGCCCTTGTCATCACAAAGCTCCATGACACATGTCATCAGAATGTTCCATGGCCATCTCCTCACAATGCTCCATGCCCTCGTCATCACAATGCTCCAAGACACTCGTAATCACAATGCTCCATGCCCCTTTTCATCAGAAGGCTCCATGATATTTTTCATCACAAGTCTCCATGGTCAACTCATCACAATGCTCCAAGACCTTGTCATCACCATGCTCCATTCCCTTGTCATCACAATGCTCCATGACACCTGTCATCACAATACTCCATGCACATTTTCAGCCCAATGCTCCATGACCTCTGTCATCACAATGCTCCAAACCCTGGTGATCACAATGTTGCATAACACTTATCATCACAAAACCCCATGACGCTAATCATCACTATTATCCATGGTCTTCTCATCACAAGGCTCCATGACCTTTGTCATCACAATTCTCAATACTCTTTTCATCACAATGCTCCCTGACACTTGTCGTCAGTATGCTCCATGAACTCTGTCATGACAAGGCTCCATGCCGTTTTCATCACAATTATCCATGCCCTTTTCATCACAGTTCTCCAAGACCACTGTAATCATAATGCTCCTTGCCCTTGTCATCACAAAGCTCCATGATGCATATCATCAGAATGTTCCATGCACTTCTCATCAAAATGCTCCATGCCCTTGTCATCACAATGCTCCCAGACCCCTGTAAACACAATGCTCCATGCCCCTTTTCATCTCAATGCTCCATGAACACTGTCATAAAAATGCACCATGCCCATCATCATAATGCTTCAGGCTATTGTCATCACATTGAAATCAAAATGCTCCATGACCTTTGTCATCACAAAGCTCCATGACCCTTGGCATCACAATGCTCCATGTCATTGTCATCACAATGCTCCATGAAACCTCTCTTCACATTGCTCCATGCCCTTGTCATCACAAATCTCCATGACACTTGTCATCACAATGCTCGATGCCCTTCTCATCATAATGCTCCATGTCCTTGTCATTACAATCCTCCATGACCCATGTATCACAGTGTACCGTGCCCTTGTCATCACAATGCTCCATGCCCACTCTCATCACAATAATCCATGAAACATTTCAGACCAATGCTCAATGCCCTTCTCATCACAATGCTCCATTACCTCTATCAACAATGCTCCATGACCCCTGCCATCACAATGTTCCACGGCCTTGTGATCACAAGGCTCCATGACCATTGTCATCACAATGCTCCAAGAGCCATGTAATCACAATGCTCCATGCCCTTGTCATCACAAAGCTCCATGACACATGTCATCAGAATGTTCCATGGCCTTCTCCTCACAATGCTCCATGCCCTTGTCATCACAATGCTCCATACCCTCTTAATCACAATGCTCCATGCCCCTTTTCATCAGAATGCTCCATGAGACTTGTCATCACAAGTCTCCATGGTCATCTCATCACAATGCTCCAAGACCTTGTCATCACCATGCTCCATTCCCTGGTCATCACAATGCTCCATGAGCCCTGTCATCACAAGGCTCCATGACCCTTCTCATCACAATGCTCCAAACTCCTGTAATCACAATGCTCCAAGACCCTTTTCATCACAATGCTCCATGATCCCTGTCATCACAATGAACCATGCCCATCATCATAATGCTTCAGGCTATTGTCATCACAATGAAATCAAAATGCTCCATGACCTCTGTCATCACAATGCTCCAAACCCTGGTGATCACAATGTTGCATAACACTTATCATCACAAAACCCCATGACGCTAATCATCACTATTATCCATGGTCTTCTCATCACAAGGCTCCATGACCTTTGTCATCACAATTCTCAATACTCTTTTCATCACAATGCTCCCTGACACTTGTCGTCAGTATGCTCCATGAACTCTGTCATGACAAGGCTCCATGCCTTTTTCATCACAATGATCCATGCCCTTTTCATCACAGTTCTCCAAGACCACTGTAATCATAATGCTCCTTGCCCTTGTCATCACAAAGCTCCATGATGCATATCATCAGAATGTTCCATGCATTTCTCATCACAATGCTCCATGCCCTTGTCATCACAATGCTCCAAGACCCCTGTAATCACAATGCTCCATGCCCCTTTTCATCACAATGCTCCATGAACACTGTCATAACAATGCACCATGCCCATCATCATAATGCTTCAGGCTATTGTCATCACAGTGAAATCAAAATGCTCCATGACCTCTGTCATCACAATGCTCCAAACCCTGGTGATCACAATGTTGCAAAACACTTATCATCACAACACCCCATGACGCTCATCATCACAATTATCCATGGTCTTCTCATCACAATGCTCCATGACCTTTGTCATCACAATTCTCAATACACTTGTCATCACAATGCTCCCTGACACTTGTCGTCAGAATGCACCTTGAACCCTGTGACGAAAAGGCTCCATGCCTTTTTCATCACAAAGCCCCATGCTGTTTTCATCCCAAAGCTCCATGCCATTGTCATCAAAATACTACACAAGCTTGTCATCAGAATGCTCCATGACCATTGTCATCACAATTCTCCATGCACTTGTCAGCACAATGCTCCCTGACCCTTGTCATCACAATGATCCAAGCCATTGTCATCACAATGCTCCATTACCTTTGTCATTAGAATCCTCCATGACACTTGGAATCACAGTGCTCCAAGCCATTGTCATCACAATGGGCCATTACATATGTAATCACAATGCTCCCTGACACCTCTCTTCACAATACTGCATGATCTGGTCATCACAATGCTCCATGCTCTTGTCTTCATAATGCGCCATTCCAACTGTCATCACAATAATCCATGAAACTTATTAGACCAATGGTCCATGCCCTTGTCATCACATTGCTCCATGCTCTTGTTATCACAATGTTTAAGACCCCTGTAAACAGAATGCCCCATGCCGCTTTTCATCAGTATGCTCCATGAGACTTGTCATCGCAAGGCTCCATGGTTTTCTCATCACAATGCTCCAGGACCTTGTCATCACAATGGTTCACGACATTGTCATGAAAATTCTCAATGGCCCTTGTCTTCATAATGCTCCAAGCCCTAGTCATCACAGTGCTCCATTATATTTGTCATCACAATCCTCACTTGCATTTGGCATCACTATGCTCCATGCTATTGTCATCGCAATGGACCATGACATATTTCATCACAATGCCCCCTGACACCTGTCTTCACAATACTCCATGCCCTTGTCATCACAATGCTCCATGCCCTGGTCATCACAATGCACCATGTCCACTGTCATCACAATAATCTATGAAACTTGTAAGACCAATGCTCCATGCCCCTGTCATAACAATGCTCCATGACCTTGTCATCACAATGCTCCATGACCCCTGTCATCACAATACTCCATGTACATTTTCAGCCCAGTGCTCCATGACCCTTGTCATCACAATGATCCATGCACTTGTCATCCCAATGTTCCATGACGCTTGTAATCACAGTGCTCCATGACATCTGTCATCACAGTGCTCCATGCCTTTGTCAGCAAAATGCTACATGACCTTGTCATTACAATGCTCTATGCGATTGTCATCACAATACTCCATTACCATTGTCATCACAATCCTCCAGGAACCTTGGGATCACATTGCTTCAGGCTCTTGTCATCAAAATGCTCCATGCTCCTTGAAATCAAATTGATCCATGACCTCTGTCATCACAATGCTCCAAACCCTTGTGATCAAAATGTTCAATAACACTTGTCCTCACAACGCTCCATGATGCCTGTCATCACAATACTCCATGCCTTTTTCATCACAATGCTCCATGAAATTTGTCATCACAATTCTCCATACACTTGTCATCAAAATGCTCCCTGACACTTGTCGTCAGAATGCTCCTTGAACTGTGTCACGAAAAGGCTCCATGCCATTTTCATCACAAATCCACATGCCGTTTTCATCCTAGTGCTCCATGCCATTGTCATCAAAATACTCCACAAGATTGTCATCAGAATGCTCCATGACGCTTGTCATCACAATTCTCCGTGCACTTGTCAGCAAAATGCTCCCTGACCCTTATCATCACAATGCTCCAAGCCATTGTCATCACAATGCTCCATTACCTTTGTCATCAGAATCCTCCATGACACTTGGCATCACAATGCTCCATGCCATTGTCATCACAATGGGCCATTACATATGTCATCACAATGCTCCCTGACACCTCTCTTCACAATACTCCATAACCTGGTCATCACAATACTCCATGCACTTGTCATCACAATGTGCCATTCCAACTCTCATCACAATAATCCATGAAACTTATTAGACCAATGCTCCTTTCCCTTGTTATCACAATGTTCCAAAACCCCTGTAATCAGAATGCTCCATGCACCTTTTCATCAGAATGCTCCATATGACATGTCATCAGAAGGCTCCATGGATTTCTCATCACAATGCTCCATGACCTTTGTCATCACAATGCTCCAAGACCCATGTAATCACAATGCTCCATGCCCTTGTCATCACAGAGTTCCATGACGCATGTCATCAGAATGTTCCATGGCCTTCTCCTCACAATGCTCCATGCCCTTGTCATCACAATGCTCCAAGACACTCGTAATCACAGTGCTCCATGCCCCTTTTCATCAGAAGGCTCCATGATATTTGTCATCACAAGTCTCCATGGTCAACTCATCACAATGCTCCAAGACCTTGTCATCACCATGCTCCATTCCCTTGTCATCACAATGCTCCATGACTCCTGTCATCACAATACTCCATGAATATTTTCAGCCCAATGCTCCATGACCTTCTCATCACAATGCTCCACGACCAATATCATCACAAGGCTCCATGACCACTGTCATCACAACACTCCATGACACCTGACAACACAATGATCCGGGACTCTTGTCATCACAATGCTCCAAGACCCCTGTAATCACAATGCTCCATGACCCCTGTCATCAAAATATTCCATGAATATTTTCAGCCCAATGCTCCATGACCCTTGTCATCACAATGATCCATGCCCTTGTCATCCCAATGTTCCATGACGCCTGTATTCACAGTGCTCCGTGACGCTTGTCATCACAGTGCTCCATGACACCTGTCATCACAATGCTCCATGCCTTTGTCAGCAAAATGCTACATGACCTTGTCATTACAATGCTCTATGCGATTGTCATCACAATACTCGATTACCATTGTCATCACAATCCTCCATGAACCTTGGGATCACATTGCTTCATGCCCTTGTCATCACAATGCTACATGCTCCTTGAAATCAAAATGATCCATGACCTCTGTCATCACAATGCTCCAAACCCTTGTGATCACAATGTTCCATAACACTTGTCCTCACAACGCTCCATGATGCCTGTCATCACAATATACTCCATACACTTTTCATCACAATTCTCCATGACCTTTGTCATCACAATTCTCAATACACTTTTCATCACAGTGCTCCCTGATACTTTTCGTCAGTATGCTCCATGAACCCTGTCATGACAAGGCTCCATGCCTTTTTCATCACAATGTTCCATGCCCTTTTCATCACAATGCTGCAAGACCCCTGTAATCACAATGCTCCATGCCCTTGCCATCCAAAGCTCCATGACGCATGTCATCAGAATGTTCCATGGACTTCTCATCACAATGCTCCCTGCTCTTGTCATCACAAAGCACTAAGACCCCTGTAATCACAATGCTCCATGCCCCTTTTCATCTCAATGCTCCTAGGAACCCTGTCAGCACAATGAACAATGCCCATCATCATAATGCTTCAGGCAATTGTCATCACAATCAAATCAAAATGCTCCATGACCTCTGTCATCACAATGCTCAAAATCCTGGTGATCACAATGTTGCATAACTCTTATCATCACAACACCCCATGACGCTCATCATCACAATGATCCATGGTCGTCTCATCACAAGGCTCCATGACCTTTGTCATCAAAATTCTCAATAAACTTGTCATCACAATGCTCGCTGACACTTGTCGTCAGAATGCTCCTTGAACCCTGTCACAAAAAGGCTCCATGTCTTTTTCATCACAGAGCCACATGCCGTTTTCATCCCAATGCTGCATGCCATTGTCATCAAAATACACCACAGGCTTGTCATCAGAATGCTCCATGACCCTTGTCATCACAATTCTCCATGCACTTGTCAGCACAATGCACCCTGACCCTTGTCATCACAATGCTCCAAGCCATTGTCATCACAATGCTCCATTACCATTGTCATCAGAATCCTCCATGACACTTGGCATCACAGTGCTCCATGCCATTGTCATCACAATGCTCCATGTCTTTGTCAGCAAAATGCTAAATGACCTTGTCATTACAATCCTCTATGCGCTTGTCATCACAATACTCCATTTCCATTGTCATCACAATCCTCCATCAACCTTGGGATCACATTGCTTCATGCCCTTGTCATCACAATGCTCCATGCTCCTTGAAATCAAAATGATCCATGACCTCTGTCATCACAATGCTCCAAACCCTTGTGATCACATTGTTCCATAACACTTGTCATCACAACGCTCCATGATGCCTGTCATCACAATACTCCATGCCCTTTTCATCACAATGCTCCATGACCTTTGTCATCACAATTCTCAATACACTTGTGATCACAATGCTCCCTGACACTTCTCATCAGAATGCTCCTTGAAACCCGTCACGAAAAGGCTCCATGCATTTTTCATCACAATGCCCCATGCCATTTTCATCACAATGTTCCATACCATTGTCATCAAAATACTGCACAAGCTTGTCATCAGAATGCTCCCGAACCCTTGTCATCACAATGCTCCATTACCTTTCTCATCAGAATCCTCCATGACACTTGGCATCACAGTGCTACATGCCATTGTCATCACAATAGGCCATTCCAACTGTCATCGCAACAAACCATGAAAGTTATTAGACCAATGTTCCATGCCCTTGTCATCACAATGCTCCATGCCCTTGTTATCACAATGCTCCATGACCCCTGTCATCACAATTCTCCGTTACTCCACTCATCACAATGCTTCATGAACTTTGTCATCACAATGGTCCATGCCCTCACCATCAACAGTCTCTGTGACTTTTTTAACCCCAATGCTCCATGAACTTTTCATCACAATGCTCTTTGACCCTTGTCATCACAATGATCTATGCCTTTCTCAGCACAATGCTCCATGATCCTGGTCATCACAATGCTCCATGCACTTGTCAGCACAATGTTCCATGACACATGTCATCACAGTGCTCCATGACCCCTGTCATCATAATGCTCAGTGACTCCAGTCATCACAATGCTTCATAACGTTTTTCCTCACAATGTTCCAAGCCCGCGTCATCACAAGGCTCTGTGATATTTGTTACCACAATGCTCCATGAACTTTTCATCACAATTCTCTGTGACCCTCGTCATCACAATGCTACATGTCTTTGTCAGAACAATGCTCCATGACCATTGTCATCACAATGTGCCACACGCATTTCATCAAATGTTCCAAACCTTGTCATTGCAATGCTCCATAAACCTTTTAATCACAATGCTCCATGCACTTCCCATCAAAAGGTGCTGTTACCAGAGATATCACAGTATTCCATCCCTAGTCATCACAATACCCCCTCACCCCTGTAATCACAATGTTCGATGACCCTGTCATCACACTGCTACATCCCCTTATCAGCACAATCTTCCAAGATTCCTGACATCACAATGTTCCATAACCCATGTCATCAAAATGCTCCATGACCCTTTTCATCCCAAAGCTCCAAGACCCCTGACATCACAATGTTCTATAACCCCTGCCATCAAAATGTTCCATTACACTTTTCATCAAATTGCTGCATGACCCGGTCATCAAAATGCTCCCTGCACTTCTCATCACAATGCACCATGTCCTTGTCATCAAAATGCTCCATGACTGGTCAGCAGAAAGCTCCATGACCCCTGGCATCACAATGCTAAATGTCATTGTCATCACAATGCTCCATGAACCCTCTCATAACATTGCTCAATGCCCTTGTCATCACAAAGCTCCATGACACTTGTCATAACAATGCTCGATGCCCGTCTCATCACAATGCTCCATGCCCTTGTCATTACAATCCTGCATGATGAATGTATCATAGTGTTCCGTGCCCTTGTCATCAAAATGCTGCATGCCCACTCTCATCAAAATAATACATGAAATATTTCAGACCAATATTCCATGCCCTTCTCATCACAATGCTAGATTACCTCTGTCATAACAATGCACCATGACCCCTGCCATTACAATGTTCCACGGCCTAGTCTTCACAAGGTTCCATGACACTTTTCATCACAATGCTGAAAACCACTGTAATCACAATGCTCCATGCCCTTCTCATCACAAAGCTCCATGACGCATGTCATCAGAATGTTCCATGGCCATCTCATCACAATGCTCCATGCCCTTGTCATCACAATGCTCCAAGACCCTTGTAACCACAATGCTCCATGCCCCTTTTCATCTCAATGCACCCTGAACCCTGTCATCACAGTGCACGATGCCCATCATCATAATACTTCAGTCTATTGTCATCACAATGAAATTAATATTCTCCATGACCTCTGACATCATAATGCTACAAACCCTTGTGATCACAATGTTCCATAAAACTTATCATCACAGCACCCCATGACGCTCATCATCACAATTATCCATGGTCTTATCATCACAATGCTCCATGATCTTTGTCATCACGATGCTCAATACACTTTTCATCACAATGCTCCCTGACACTTGTCGTCAGTATGCTCCATGAACACTGTCATGACAAGGCTCCATGCCTTTATCATCACAATGATCCATGCCTTTTCATCGCAATGCTCCAAGACCATTGCAATCACAATGCTCCATGCACTTGTCATCCAAATGCTCTCTCACATTAGATATCACAATGTTCCATCACTAGTCATCACATTCCTCCCTCAACCCTGTTATCACAATGTTCCATGACCCCTGTTATCACAAGGCTACATCCCCTTATCAGCACAATGTTCCATGACCCCTGACATCACAATGTTCCATAACCACTGTCATCAAAATGCTCCATGACCCTTTTCATCCCAAAGCTCCATGACCCCTGGAATCACAGTGTTCTATAACCCCTGTCATCAAAATGTTCCATTGCACTTTTCATCAAATTGCTGCATGACACTCTCATCAAAATGCTCCCTGCCCTACTCATAACAATGCACCACACGCTGGTCATCAAAATGCTCCATGACCTTTGTCATCACAAAGCTCCATGACCCTTGGCATCACAATGCTCCATGTCATTGTCATCACAATGCTCCATGAAACCTCTCTTCACATTGCTCCATGCCCTTGTCATCACAAATCTCCATGACACTTGTCATCACAATGCTCGATGCCCTTCTCATCATAATGCTCCATGTCCTTGTCATTACAATCCTCCATGACCCATGTATCACAGTGTACCGTGCCCTTGTCATCACAATGCTCCATGCCCACTCTCATCACAATAATCCATGAAACATTTCAGACCAATGCTCAATGCCCTTCTCATCACAATGCTCCATTACCTCTATCAACAATGCTCCATGACCCCTGCCATCACAATGTTCCACGGCCTTGTGATCACAAGGCTCCATGACCATTGTCATCACAATGCTCCAAGAGCCATGTAATCACAATGCTCCATGCCCTTGTCATCACAAAGCTCCATGACACATGTCATCAGATTGTTCCATGGCCTTCTCCTCACAATGCTCCATGCCCTTGTCATCACAATGCTCCATACCCTCGTAATCACAATGCTCCATGCCCCTTTTCATCAGAATGTTCCATGAGACTTGTCATCACAAGTCTCCATGGTCATCTCATCACAATGCTCCAAGACCTTGTCATCACCATGCTCCATTCCCTGGTCATCACAATGCTCCATGACCCCTGTCATCACAAGGCTCCATGACCCTTCTCATCACAATGCTCCAAACCCCTGTAATCACAATGCTCCATGCCCCTTTTCATCACAATGCTCCATGAACACTGTCATCACAATGAACCATGCCCATCATCATAATGCTTCAGGCTATTGTCATCACAATGAAATCAAAATGCTCCATGACCTCTGTCATCACAATGCTCCAAACCCTGGTGATCACAATGTTGCATAACACTTATCATCACAAAACCCCACGACGCTAATCATCACTATTATCCATGGTCTTCTCATCACAAGGCTCCATGACCTTTGTCATCACAATTCTCAATACTCTTTTCATCACAATGCTCCCTGACACTTGTCGTCAGTATGCTCCATGAACTCTGTCATGACAAGGCTCCATGCCTTTTTCATCACAATGATCCATGCCCTTTTCATCACAGTGCTCCAAGACCCCTGTAATCATAATGCTCCTTGCCCTTGTCATCACAAAGCTCCATGATGCATATCATCAGAATGTTCCATGCACTTCTCATCACAATGCTCCATGCCCTTGTCATCACAATGCTCCAAGACCCCTGTAATCACAATGCTCCATGCCCCTTTTCATCTCAGTGCTCCATGAACACTGTCATAACAATGCACCATGCCCATCATCATAATGCTTCAGGCTATTGTCATCACAGTGAAATCAAAATGCTCCATGACCTCTGTCATCACAATGCTCCAAACCCTGGTGATCACAATGTTGCAAAACACTTATCATCACAACACCCCATGACGCTCATCATCACAATTATCCATTGTCTTCTCATCACAATGCTCCATAACCTTTGTCATCACAATTCTCAATACACTTGTCATCACAATGCTCCCTGACACTTGTCATCAGAATGCACCTTGAACCCTGTGACGAAAAGGCTCCATGTCTTTTTCATCACAAAGCCCCATGCAGTTTTCATCCCAAAGCTCCATGCCATTGTCATCAAAATACTACACAAGCTTGTCATCAGAATGCTCCATGACCCTTGTCATCACAATTCTCCATGCACTTGTCAGCACAATGCTCCCTGACCATTGTCATCACAATGATCCAAGCCATTGTCATCACAATGCTCCATTACCTTTGTCATTAGAATCCTCCATGACACTTGGAATCACAATGCTCCAAGCAATTGTCATCACAATGGGCCATTACATATGTAATCACAATGCTCCCTGACAACTCTCTTCACAATACTGCATGACCTGATCATCACAATGCTCCATGCCCTTGTCTTCATGATGCACCATTCCAACTGTCATCACAATAATCCATGAAACTTATTAGACCAATGGTCCATGCCCTTGTCATCACATTGCACCATGCTCTTGTTTTCACAGTGTTCCAAGACCCCTGTAATCAGAATGCCCCATGCCCCTTTTCATCAGTATGCTCCATGTGACTTGTCATCGCAAGGCTCCATGGTTTTCTCATCACAATGCTCCAGGACCTTGTCATCACAATGGTTCACGACATTGTCATGAAAATTCTCAATGGCCCTTGTCTTCATAATGCTCCAAGCCCTAGTCATCACAATGCTCCATTATATTTGTCATCACAATCCTCCCTTGCATTTGGCATCACTATGCTCCATGCTATTGTCATCGCAATGGACCATGACATATTTCATCACAATGCCCCCTGACACCTGTCTTCACAATACTCCATACCCTTGTCATCACAATGTTCCATGCCCTTGTCTTCACAATGCACCATGTCCACTGTCATCACAATAATCTATGAAACTTGTCAGACCAATGCTCCATGCCCCTGTCTTAACAATGTTCCATGACCTTGTCAACACAATGCTCCATGTCCCCTGTCATCACAATATTCCATGAATATTTTCAGCCCAGTGCTCCATGACCCTTGTCATCACAATGATCCATGCACTTGTCATCCCAATGTTCCATGACGCTTGTAATCACAGTGCTCCATGACATCTGTCATCACAATGCTCCATGCCTTTGTCAGCAAAATGCTACATGACCTTGTCATTACAATGCTCTATGTGCATGTCATCACAATACTCCATTACCATTGTCATCACAATCCTCCGGGAACCTTGGGATCACATTGCTTCATGCCCTTGTCATCAAAATGCTCCATGATCCTTGAAATCAAAATGATCCATGACCTCTGTCATCACAATGCTCCAAACCCTTGTGATCAAAATGTTCAATAACACTTGTCCTCACAACGCTCCATGATGCCTGTCATCACAATACTCCATGCCCTTTTCATCACAATGCTCCATGAACTTTGTCATCACAATTCTCCATACACTTGTCATCAAAATGCTCCCTGACACTTGTCGTCAGAATGCTCCTTGAACTGTGTCACGAAAAGGCTCCATGCCATTTTCATCACAAATCCACATGCCGTTTTCATCCCAGTGCTCCATGCCATTGTCATCAAAATACTCCACAAGCTTGTCATCAGAATGCTCCATGACGCTTGTCATCACAATTCTCCGTGCACTTGTCAGCAAAATGCTCCCTGACCCTTATCATCACAATGCTCCAAGCCATTGTCATCACAATGCTCCATTAACTTTGTCATCAGAATCCTCCAAGACACTTGGCATCACAATGCTCCATGCCATTGTCATCACAATGGGCCATTACATATGTCATCACAATGCTCCCTGACACCTCTCTTCACAATACTGCATAACCTGGTCATCACAATGCTCCATGCCCTTGTCATCACAATGTGCCATTCCAACTCTCATCACAATAATCCATGAAACTTATTAGACCGATGCTCCTTGCCCTTGTTATCACAATGTTCCTAGACCCCTGTAATCAGAATGCTCCATGCCCCTTTTCATCAGAATGCTCCATATGACATGTCATCAGTAGGCTCCATGGATTTCTCATCACAATGCTCCATGACCTTTGTCATCACAATGCTCCAAGACCCATGTAATCACAATGCTTCATGCCCCTGTCATCGCAATGGACCATGACATTTGGCATAACAATGCTCCATGCCATTGTCTTTGAAATTGACCATGACATATGTCATCACAATGCCCCCTTACACCTGTTTTAACAATACTCCATGCCCTTGTCATCACAATGCTCCATGCCCTTGTCATCACAATGCACCATGTCCACTGTCATCACAATAATCTATGAAACTTGTCAGACCAATGCTCCATGCCCCTGTCATAACAATGCTCCATGACCTTGTCATCACAATGCTCCATGACCCATGTCATCACAATACTCCATGAATATATTCAGCCCAGTGCTCCATGACCCTTGTCATCACAATGATCCACGCACTTGTCATCCCAATGTTCCATGACGCTTGTAATCACAGTGCTCCATGACATGTGTTATCACAATGCTCCATGCCTTTGTCAGCAAAATGCTACATGAACTTGTCATTACAATTCTCTATGCGAATGTCATCACAATACTCCATTACCATTGTCATCACAATCCTCCAGGAACCTTGGGATCACATTGCTTCAGGCCCTTGTCATCAAAATGCTCCATGATCCTTGAAATCAAAATGATCCATGACCTCTGTCATCACAATGCTCCAAACACTTGTGATCAAAATGTTCAATAACACTTGTCCTCACAAAACTCCATGATGCCTGTCATCACAATACTCCATGCCCTTTTCATCACAATGCTCCATGAACTTTGTCATCACAATTCTCCATACACTTGTCATAAAAATGCTCCCTGACACTTGTCGTCAGAATGCTCCTTGAACTGTGTCACGAAAAGGCTCCATGCCATTTTCATCACAAATCCACATGCCATTTTCATCCCAGTGCTCCATGCCATTGTCATCAAAATACTCCACAAGCTTGTCATCAGAATGCTCCATGACGCTTGTCATCACAATTCTCCGTGCATTTGTCAGCAAAATGCTCCCTGACCCTTATCATCACAATGCTCCAAACCATTGTCATAACAATGCTCCATTACCTTTGTCATCAGAATCCTCCATGACACTTGGCATCACAATGCTCCATGCCATTGTCATCACAATGGGCCATTACATATGTCATCACAATGCTCCCTGACACCTCTCTTCACAATACTGCATAACCTGGTCATCACAATGCTCCATTCCGTTGTCATCACAATGTGCCATTCCAACTCTCATCACAATAATCCATGAAACTTATTAGACCGATGCTCCTTGCCCTTGTTATCACAATGTTCCAAGACCCCTGTAATCAGAATGCTCCATGCCCCTTTTCATCAGAATGCTCCATATGACATGTCATCAGAAGGCTCCATGGATTTCTCATCACAATGCTCCATGACCTTTGTCATCACAATGCTCCAAGACCCATGTAATCACAATGCTTCATGCCCCATTCATCGCAATGGACCATGACATTTGGCATCACAATGCTCCATGCCATTGTCTTTGAAATTGACCATGACATATGTCATCACAATGCGCCCTTACACCTGTTTTCACAATACTCCATGCCCTTGTCATCACAATGCTCCATGCCCTTGTCATCACAATGCACCAGGTCCAATGTCATCACAATAATCTATTAAACTTGTCAGACCAATGCTCCATGCCCCTGTCATCACAATGTTCCATGCCCTTGTCATCACAATGCTCCATGACCCTTGTCATCACAATGCTCCGTGACTCCAGTCATCACAATGCTTCATAACGTTTGTCATCACAACGGTCCATGCCTGCGTCATCGCAAGGCTCTGTGACCTTTGTGACCACAATGCTCCATGAACTTTTCATCACAATTCTCCGTGACCCTTGTCATCACAATGCTCCATGCCTTTGTCAGAACAATGCTCCATGACCCTTGTCATCAAAATGTGCCATGTGCTTTTCATCACACTGATCAACAACATTGTAATCGCTATGCTCCATAAACCTTGTAATCACAATGCTCCATGCACTTCTCATCCAAATGCTCTCTCACATGAGATATCACAATGTTCCATCACTTGTCATCACAATCCTCCCTCACCCCTGTTATCACAATGTTCCATGACCCCTGTCATCACAATGCTACATCCCCTTATCAGCACAATTTTCCATGACCCCTGACATCACAATGTTCCATAACCCCTGTCAACAAAATGCTCCATGACCATTTTCATCCCAAAGCTCTATGACCCCTGGCATCACAATGTTCTATAACCCCTGTCATCAAAATATTACATTACACTTTTCATCAAATTGCTGCATGACCCTGTCATCAAAATGCGCCCTGCCCTTCTCATCACAATGCACCACACACTTGTCATCAAAATGCTCCATGACCATGGCCATCACTAAGCTCCATGACCCTTGGCATCACAATGCTCCATGCCATGGACATCACAATGCTCCATGAACCCTCTCATCACATTGCTCCATGCACTTGTCATCACAAAGCTCCATGACACTTGTCATCACAATGCTCGATGCCCTTCTCATCACAATGCTCCATGTCCTTGTCATTACAATCCTCCATCACCCATGTATCACAGTGTACCGTGCCCTTGTCATCACAATGCGCCATGCCCACTGTCATCACAATAATCCATGAAACATTTCAGACCAATGCTCAATGCACTTCTCATCACAATGCTCCATTACCACTGTCAACAATGCTCCATGACCCCTGCCATCACAATGTTCCACGGCCTTGTGATCACAAGACTCCATGACCATTGTCATCACAATGCTCCAAGACACATGTAATCACAATGCTCCATGCCCTTGTCATCACAGAGCTCCATGACGCATGTCATCAGAATGTTCCATGGCCTTCTCCTCACAATGCTCCATGCCCTTGTCATCACAATGCTCCAAGACACTCGTAATCACAATGCTCCATGCCCCTTTTCATCAGAAGGCTCCATGATATTTGTCATCACAAGTCTCCATGGTCAACTCATCACAATGCTCCAAGACCTTGTCATCACCATGCTCCATTCCCTTGTCATCACAATGCTCCATGACTCCTGTCATCACAATACTCCATGAACATTTTCAGCCCAATGCTCCATGACCTTCTCATCACAATGCTCCATGACCAATATCATCACAATGCTCCATGACCACTGTCATCACAACACTCCATGACCCCTGACAACACAATGATCCGGGACTCTTGTCATCACAATGCTCCAAGTCCCCGGTAATCACAATGCTCCATGACCCCTGTCATCACAATACTCCATGAACATTTTCAGCCCAATCCTCCATGACCCTTGTCATCACAATGATCCATGCCCTTGTCATCCCAATGTTCCATGACCCCTGTATTCACAGTGATCCATGACGCTCGTCATCACAGTGCTCCATGACACCTGTCATCACAATGCTCCATGCCTTTGTCAGCAAAATGCTACATGACCTTGTCATTACAATGCTCTATGCGATTGTCATCACAATACTCGATTACCATTCTCATCACAATCCTCCATGAACCTTGGGATCACATTGCTTCATGCCCTTGTCATCACAATGCTACATGCTCCTTGAAATCAAAATGATCCATGACCTCTGTCATCACAATGCTCCAAACCCATGTGATCACAATGTTCCATAACACTTGTCCTCACAACGCTCCATGATGCTGTCATCACAATACTCCATACACTTTTCATCACAATTCTCCATGACCTTTGTCATCACAATTCTGAATACACTTTTCATCACAGTGCTCCCTGACACATGACGTCAGTAGGCTCCATGAACCCTGTCATGACAAGGCTCCATGCCTTTTTCATCACAATGATCCATGCCCTTTTCATCACAATGCTCCAAGACCCCTGTAGTCACAATGATCCATGCCCTTGCCATCCAAAGCTCCATGACGCATGACATCAGAATGTTCCATGGACTTCTCATCACAATGCTCCCTGCTCTTGTCATCACAAAGCACTAAGACCCCTGTAATCACAATGCTCCATGCCCCTTTTCATCTCAATGCTCCTATGAACCCTGTCAGCACAATGAACAATGCCCATCATCATAATGCTTCAGGCAATTGTCATCACAATCAAATCAAAATGCTCCATGACCTCTGTCATCACAATGCTCAAAATCCTGGTGATAACAATGTTGAATAACACTTATCATCACAACACCCCATGACTCTCATCATCACAATGATCCATGGTCGTCTCATCACAAGGCTCCATGACCTTTGTCATCAAAATTCTCAATAAACTTGTCATCACAATGCTCGCTGAAACTTGTCGTCAGAATGCTCCTTGAACCCTGTCACAAAAAGGCTCCATGTCTTTTTCATCACAAAGCCACATGCCGTTTTCATCCCAATGCTGCATGTCATTTTCATGAAAATACACCACAGGCTTGTCATCAGAATGCTCCATGACCCTTGTCATCACAATTCTCCATGCACTTGTCAGCACAATGCTCCCTGACCCTTGTCATCACAATGCTCCAAGCCATTGTCATCACAATGCTCCATTACCATTGTCATCAGAATCCTCCATGACACTTGGCATCACAATGCTCCATGCCATTGTCATCACAATGCTCCATGTCTTTGTCAGCAAAATGCTAAATGACTTTGTCATTACAATCCTCTATGCGCTTGTCATCACAATACTCCATTTCCATTGTCATCACAATCCTCCATCAACCTTGGGATCACATTGCTTCATGCCCTTGTCATCACAATGCTCCATGCTCCTTGAAATCAAAATGATCGATGACCTCTGTCATCACAATGCTCCAAACCCTTGTGATCACATTGTTCCATAACATTTGTCATCACAACGCTCCATGATGCCTGTCATCACAATACTCCATGCCCTTTTCATCACAATGCTCCATGACCTTTGTCATCACAATTCTCAATACACTTGTGATCACAATGCTCCCTGACACTTGTCATCAGAATGCTCCTTGAAACCCATCACGAAAAGGCTCCATGGCTTTTTCATCACAATGCCCCATGCCATTTTCATCACAATGTTCCATACCATTGTCATCAAAATACTCCACAAGCTTGTCATCAGAATGCTCCCGGACCCTTGTCATCACAATGCTCCATTACCTTTCTCATCAGAATCCTCCATGACACTTGGCATCACAGTGCTACATGCCATTGTCATCACAATGGGCCATTACATATGTCATCACAATGCTCCCTGACACTTATCTTCACAATACTGCATGACCTGGTCATCACAATGCTCCATGCCCTTGTCATCACAATAGGCCATTCCAACTGTCATCGCAACAAACCATGAAAGTTATTAGACCAATGTTCCATGCCCTTGTCATCACAATGCTCCATGCCCTTGTTATCACAATGCTCCATGACCCCTGTCATCACAATGCTCCATTACTCCAGTCATCACAATGCTTCATGACCTTTGTCATCACAGTGGTCCATGCCCTCACCATCAACAGTCTCTGTGACGTTTTTAACCCCAATGCTCCATGAACTTTTCATCACAATGCTCTTTGACCCTTGTCATCACAATGATCTATGCCTTTCTCAGCACAATGCTCCATGACCCTGGTCATCACAATGCTCCATGCACTTGTCAGCACAATGTTCCATGACACATGTCATCACAGTGCTCCATGACCCCTGTCATCATAATGCTCAGTGACTCCAGTCATCACAATGCTTCATAACGTTTTTCCTCAAAATGTTCCAACCGCGTCATCACAAGGCTCTGTGACATTTGTTACCACACTGCTCCATGAACTTTTCATCACAATTCTCTGTGACCCTCGTCATCACAATGCTACATGTCTTTGTCAGAACAATGCTCCATGACCATTGTCATCACAAGGTGCCACGTGCATTTCATCACAACGTTCCAAACCTTGTCATTGCAATGCTCCATAAAACTTGTAATCACAATGCTCCATGCACTTCTCATCAAAATGCGCTGTTACCAGAGATATCACAGTATTCCATCCCTAGTCATCACAATACTCCCTCAACCCTGTAATCACAATGATCCATGACCCTGTCATCACAATGCTACATCCCCTTATCAGCACAATGTTCCAAGACACGTGACATCACAATGTTCCATAACGCATGTCATCAAAATGCTCCATGACCCATTTCATCCCAAAGCTCCAAGACCCCTGACCTCACAATGTTCTATAACCCCTCCCATCAAAATGTTCCATTACACTTTTCATCAAATTGCTGCATGACCCGGTCATCAAAATTCTCCCTGCACTTCTCATCACAAAGCACCATGTCCTTGTCATCAAAATGCTCCATGACTGGTCAGCAGATATCTACATGACCCCTGGCATCACAATGCTAAATGTGATTGTCATCACAATGCTCCATGAACCCTCTCATAACATTGCTCAATGCCCTTGTCATCACAAAGCTCCATGACACGTGTCATAACAATGCTCGATGCCCTTCTCATCACAATGCTCCATGCCTTTGTCATTACAATCCTGCATGATGAATGTATCATAGTGTTCCGTACACTTGTCATCAAAATGCTCCATGACCACTCTCATCAAAATAATACATGAAATATTTCACACCAATGTTCCATGCCCTTCTCATCACAATGCTGCATTACCTCTGTCATAACAATGCACCATGACCCCTGCCATCACAGTGTTCCACGGCCTAGTCTTCACAAGGTTCCATGACACTTGTCATCACAATGCTGAAAACCACTGTAATCACAATGCTCCATGCCCTTCTCATCACAAAGCTCCATGACGCATGTCATCAGAATGTTCCATGGCCATCTCATCACAATACTCCATGCCCTTGTCATCACAATGCTCCAAGACCCTTGTAACCACAATGCTCCATGCCCCTTTTCATCTCAATGCTCCCTGAACCCTGTCATCACAGTGCACGATGCCCATCATCATAATACTTCAGTCTATTGTCATCACAATGAAATTAATATTCTCCATGACCTCTGACATCATAATGCTACAAACACTTGTGATCACAATGTTCCATAAAACTTATCATCACAGCACCCCATGACGCTCATCATCACAATTATCCATGGTCTTATCATCACAATGCTCCATGAACTTTGTCATCACGATGCTCAATACACTTTTCTTCACAATGCTCCCTGACACTTGTCGTCAGGATGCTCCATGAACCCTGTCATGACAAGGCTCCATGCCTTTATCATCACAATGATCCATGCCTTTTCATCGCAATGCTCCAAGACCCCTGTAATCACAATGCTCCATTCACTTCTCATCCAAATGCTCTCTCACATGAGATATCACAATGTTCCATCACTAGTCATCACATTCCTCCCTCAACCCTGTTATCACAATGTTCCATGACCCCTGTCATCACAATGCTATATCCCCTTATCAGCACAATGTTCCATGACCCCTGACATCACAATGTTCCATAACCACTGTCATCAAAATGCTCCATGACCCTTTTCATCCCAAAGCTCCATGACCCCTGGAATCACAGTGTTCTATAACCCCTGTCATCAAAATGTTCCATTGCACTTTTCATCAAATTGCTGCATGACCCTGTCATCAAAATGCTCCCTAGCCAACTCATAACAATGCACCACACGCTTGTCATCAAAATGCTCCATGCCCTTGTCATCATAAATCTCCATGACACTTGTCATCACAATGCTCGATGCCCTTCTCATCATAATGCTCCATGTCCTTGTCATTACAATCCTCCATGACCCATGTATCACAGTGTACCGTGCCCTTGTCATCACAATGCTCCATGCCCACTCTCATCACAATAATCCATGAAACATTTCAGACCAATGCTCAATGCCCTTCTCATCACAATGCTCCATTACCTCTATCAACAATGCTCCATGACCCCTGCCATCACAATGTTCCACGGCCTTGTGATCACAAGGCTCCATGACCATTGTCATCACAATGCTCCAAGAGCCATGTAATCACAATGCTCCATGCCCTTGTCATCACAAAGCTCCATGACACATGTCATCAGAATGTTCCATGGCCTTCTCCTCACAATGCTCCATGCCCTTGTCATCACAATGCTCCATACCCTCGTAATCACAATGCTCCATGCCCCTTTTCATCAGAATGCTCCATGAGACTTGTCATCACAAGTCTCCATGGTCATCTCATCACAATGCTCCAAGACCTTGTCATCACCATGCTCCATTCCCTGGTCATCACAATGCTCCATGACCCCTGTCATCACAAGGCTCCATGACCCTTCTCATCACAATGCTCCAAACTCCTGTAATCACAATGCTCCATGCCCCTTTTCATCACAGTGCTCCATGAACCCTGTCATCACAATGAACCATGCCCATCATCATAATGCTTCAGGCTATTGTCATCACAATGAAATCAAAATGCTCCATGACGTCTGTCATCACAATGCTCCAAACCCTGGTGATCACAATGTTGCATAACACTTATCATCACAAAACCCCATGACGCTAATCATCACTATTATCCATGGTCTTCTCATCACAAGGCTCCATGACCTTTGTCATCACAATTCTCAATACTCTTTTCATCACAATGCTCCCTGACACTTGTCGTCAGTATGCTCCATGAACTCTGTCATGACAAGGCTCCATGCCTTTTTCATCACAATGATCCATGCCCTTTTCATCACAGTGCACTAAGACCACTGTAATCATAATGCTCCTTGCCCTTGTCATCACAAAGCTCCATGATGCATATCATCAGAATGTTCCATGCACTTCTCATCACAATGCTCCATGCCCTTGTCATCACAATGCTCCAAGACCCCTGTAATCACAATGCTCCATGCCCCTTTTCATCTCAGTGCTCCATGAACACTGTCATAACAATGCACCATGCCCATCATCATAATGCTTCAGGCTATTGTCATCACAGTGAAATCAAAATGCTCCAAACCCTGGTGATCACAATGTTGCAAAACACTTATCATCACAACACCCCATGACGCTCATCATCACAATTATCCATGGTCTTCTCATCACAATGCTCCATGACCTTTGTCATCACAATTCTCAATACACTTGTCATCACAATGCTCCCTGACACTTGTCGTCAGAATGCACCTTGAACCCTGTGACGAAAAGGCTCCATGCCATTTTCATCACAAAGCCCCATGCTGTTTTCATCCCAAAGCTCCATGCCATTGTCATCAAAATACTACACAAGCTTGTCATCAGAATGCTCCATGACCCTTGTCATCACAATTCTCCATGCACTTGTCAGCACAATGCTTCCTGACCCTTGTCATCACAATGATCCAAGCCATGGTCATCACAATGCTCCATTACCTTTGTCATTAGAATCCTCCATGACACTTTTAATCACAAAGCTCCAAGCCATTGTCATCACAATGGGCCATTACATATGTAATCACAATGCTCCCTGACACCTCTATTCACAATAATGCATGAACTGGTTATCACAATGCTCCATGCTCTTGTCTTCATAATGCGCCATTCCAACTGTCATCACAATAATCCATGAAACTTATTAGACCAATGATCCATGCCCTTGTCATCACATTGCTCCATGCTCTTGTTATCACAATGTTCCAAGACCCCTGTAATCAGAATGCCCCATGCCCCTTTTCATCAGTATGCTCCATGAGACTTGTCATCGCAAGGCTCCATGGTTTTCTCATCACAATGCTCCAGGACCTTGTCATCACAAAGGTTCACGACATTGTCATGAAAATTCTCAATGGCCCTTGTCTTCATAATGCTCCATGCCCTAGTCATCACAGTGCTCCATTATATTTGTCATCACAATCCTCCCTTGCATTTGGCATCAATATGCTCCATGCTATTGTCATCGCAATGGACCATGACATATTTCATCACAATGCCCCCTGACACCTGTCTTTACAATACTCCATGCCCTTGTCATCACAATGCTCCATGCCCTTGTCATCACAATGCACCATGTCCACTGTCATCACAATAATCTATGAAACTTGTCAGACCAATGCTCCATGCCCCTGTCATAACAATGCTCCATGACCTTGTCATCACAATGCTCCATGACCCCTGTCATCACAATACTCCATGAACATTTTCAGCCCAGTGCTCCATGACCCTTTTCATCACAATGATCCATGCACTTGTCATCCCAATGTTCCATGACGCTTGTAATCACAGTGCTCCATGACATCTGTCATCACAATGCTCCATGCCTTTGTCAGCAAAATGATATATGACCTTTTCATTACAATGCTCTATGTGCATGTCATCACAATACTCCATTACCATTGTCATCACAATCCTCCAGGAACCTTGGGATCACATTGCTTCAGGCCCTTGTCATCAAAATGCTCCATGCTCCTTGAAATCAAAATGATCCATGACCTCTGTCATCACAATGCTCCAAACCCCTGTGATCAAAATGTTCAATAACACTTGTCCTCACAACGCTCCATGATGCCTGTCATCACAATACTCCATGTCCTTTTCATCACAATGCTCCATGAACTTTGTCATCACAATTCTCCATACACTTGTCATCAAAATGCTCCCTGACACTTGTCGTCAGAATGCTCCTTGAACTGTGTCACGAAAAGGCTCCATGCCATTTTCATCACAAATCCACATGCCGTTTGCATCCCAGTGCTCCATGCCATTGTCATCAAAATACTCCACAAGTTTGTCATCAGAATGCTCCATGACGCTTGTCATCACAATTCTCCATGCACTTGTCAGCAAAATGCTCCCTGACCCTTATCATCACAATGCTCCAAGCCATTGTCATCACAATGCTCCATTACCTTTGTCATCAGAATCCTCCATGACACTTGGCATCACAATGCTCCATGCCATTGTCATCACAATGGGCCATTACATATGTCATCACAATGCTCCCTGACACCTCTCTTCACAATACTGCATAACCTGGTCATCACAATGCTCCATGCCCTTGTCATCACAATGTGCCATTCCAACTCTCATCACAATAATCCATGAAACTTATTAGACCAATGCTCCTTGCCCTTGTTATCACAATGTTCCAAGTCCACTGTAATCAGAATGCTCCATGCCCCTTTTCATCAGAATGCTCCATATGACATGTCATCAGAAGGCTCCATGGATTTCTCATCACAATGCTCCATGACCTTTGTCATCACAATGCTCCAAGACCCATGTAATCACAATGCTTCATGCCCCTGTCATCGCAATGGACCATGACATTTGGCATCACAATACTCCATGGCATTGTCTTTGAAATTGACCATGACATATGTCATCACAATGCCCCCTTACACCAGTTTTCACAATACTCCATGCCCTTGTCATCACAATGCTCCATGCCCTTGTCATCACAATGCACCATGTCCAATGTCATCACAATAATCTATTAAACTTGTCAGACCAATGCTCCATGCCCCTGTCATCACAATGTTCCATGCCCTTGTCATCACAATGCTCCATGACCCTTGTCATCACAATGCTCCGTGACTCCAGTCATCACAATGCTTCATAACGTTTGTCATCACAACGGTCCATGCCTGCGTCATCGCAAGGCTCTGTGACCTTTGTGACCACAATGCTCCATGAACTTTTCATCACAATTCTCCGTGACCCTTGTCATCACAATGCTCCATGCCTTTTTCAGAACAATGCTCCATGACCCTTGTCATCACAATGTGCCATGTGCTTTACACCACAATGATCCACAACCTTGTCATCGCTATGCTCCATAAACCTTGTAATCACAATGCTCCATGAACTTCTCATCCAAATACTCTCTCACATGGGATATCACAATGTTCCATCACTAGTCATCACAATCCTCCCTCACCCCTGTTATCACAATGTTCCATGACCCCTGTCATCACAATGCTACATCCCCTTATCAGCACAATTTTCCATGACCCCTGACATCACAATGTTCCATAACCCCTGTCATCAAAATGCTCCATGACCATTTTCATCCCAAAGCTCTATGACCCCTGGCATCACAATGTTCTATAACCCCTGTCATAAAAATATTACATTACATTTTTCATCAAATTGCTGCATGACCCTGTCATCAAAATGCTCCCTGCCCTTCTCATCACAATGCACCACACACTTGTCATCAAAATGCTCCATGACCATGGTCATCACTAAGCTCCATGAACCTTGGCGTCACAATGCTCCATGCCATGGACATCACAATGCTCCATGAACCCTCTCATCACATTGCTCCATGCCCTTGTCATCACAAAGCTCCATGACACTTGTCATCACAATGCTCGATGCCCTTCTCATCACAATGCTCCATGTCCTTGTCATTACAATCCTCCATCACCCATGTATCACAGTGTACCGTGCCCTTGTCATCACAATGTGCCATGCCCACTGTCATCACAATAATCCATGAAACATTTCAGACCAATGCTCAATGCACTTCTCATCACAATGCTCCATTACCACTGTCAACAATGCTCCATGACCCCTGCCATCACAATGTTCCACGGCCTTGTGATCACAAGACTAAATGACCATTGTCATCAAAATGCTCCAAAACCCATGTAATCACAATGCTCCATGCCCTTGTCATCACAGAGCTCCATGACGCATGTCATCAGAATGTTCCATGGCCTTCTCCACACAATGCTCCATGCCCTTGTCATCACAATGCTCCAAGACACTCGTAATCACAATGCTCCATGCCCCTTTTCATCAGAAGGCTCCATGATATTTGTCATCACAAGTCTCCATGGTCAACTCATCACAATGCTCCAAGACCTTGTCATCACCATGCTCCATTCCCTTGTCATCACAATGCTCCATGACTCTTGTCATCACAATACTCCATGAACATTTTCAGCCCAATGCTCCATTACCTTCTCATCACAATGCTCCATGACCAATATCATCACAATGCTCCATGACCACTGTCATCACAACACTCCATGACACCTGACAACACAACGATCCAGGACTCTTGTCATCACAATGCTCCAAGACCATGCAATCACAATGCTCCATGACCCCTGTCATCACAATACTCCATGAACATTTTCAGCCCAATGCTCCATGACCCTTGTCATCACAATGATCCATGCCCTTGTCATCCCAATGTTCCATGACCCCTGTATTCACAGTGCTCCGTGACGCTTGTCATCACAGTGCTCCATGACACCTGTCATCACAATGCTCCATGCCTTTGTCAGCAAAATGCTACATGGCCTTGTCATTACAATTCTCTATGCGCTTGTCATCACAATACTCGATTACCATTGTCATCACAATCCTCCATGAACCTTGGGATCACATTGCTTCATGCCCTTGTCATCACAATGCTAAATACTCCTTGAAATCAAAATGATCCATGACCTCTGTCATCACTATGCTCCAAACCCTTGTGATCACAATGTTCCATAACAATTGTCCTCACAACGCTCCAAGATGCCTGTCATCACAATACTCCATACACTTTTCATCACAATTCTCCATGACCTTTGTCATCACAATTCTCAATACACTTTTCATCACAGTGCTCCCTGACACTTGTCGTCAGTATGCTCCATGAAACCTATCATGACAAGGCTCCATGCCTTTTTCATCACAATGATCCATGCCCTTTTCATCAAAATGCTCCAAGACCCCTGTAATCACAATGCTCCATGCCCTTGCCATCCAAAGCTCCATGACGCATGTCATCAGAATGTTCCATGGACTTCTCATCACAATGCTCCCTGCTCTTGTCATCACAAAGCACTAAGACCCCTGTAATCACAATGCTCCATGCCCCTTTTCATCTCAATGCTCCTAGGAACCCTGTCAGCACAATGAACAATGCCCATCATCATAATGATTCAGGCAATTGTCATCACAATCAAATCAAAATGCTCCATGACCTCTGTCATCACAATGCTCAAAATCCTGGTGATCACAATGTTGAATAACACTTATCATCACAACACCCCATGACGCTCATCATCACAATGATCCATGGTCGTCTCATCACAAGGCTCCATGACCTTTGTCATAAAATTCTCAATAAACTTGTCATCACAATGCTCGCTGACACTTGTCGTCAGAATGCTGCTTGAACCATGTCACAAAAAGGCTCCATGTCGTTTGCATCAAAAAGCCCCATGCCGTTTTCATCCCAATGCTGCATGCCATTGTCATCCAAATACACCACAGGCTTGTCATCAGAATGCTCCATGACCCTTGTCATCACAATTCTCCATGCACTTGTCAGCACAATGCTCCCTGACCCTTGTCATCACAATGCTCCAAGCCATTGTCATCACAATGCTCCATTACCATTGTCATCAGAATCCTCCATGACACTTGGCATCACAATGCTCCATGCCATTGTCATCACAATGCTCCATGTCTTTGTCAGCAAAATGCTAAATGACCTTGTCATTACAATCCTCTATGCGCTTGTCATCACAATACTCCATTTCCATTGTCATCACAATCCTCCATCAACCTTGGGATCACATTGCTTCATGCCCTTGTCATCACAATGCTCCATGCTCCTTGAAATCAAAATGATCCATGACCTCTGTCATCACAATGCTCCAAACCCTTGTGATCACATTGTTCCATAACACTTGTCATCACAACGCTCAATGATGCCTGTCATCACAATACTCCATGCCCTTTTCATCACAATGCTCCATGACCTTTGTCATCACAATTCTCAATACACTTGTGATCACAATGCTCCCTGACACTTGTCATCAGAATGCTCCTTGAAACCCGTCACGAAAAGGCTCCATGCCTTTTTCTTCACAATGCCCCATGCCATTTTCATCACAATGTTCCATACCATTGTCATCAAAATACTGCACAAGCTTGTCATCAGAATGCTCCCGGACCCTTGTCATCACAATGCTCCATTACCTTTCTCATCAGAATCCTCCATGACACTTGGCATCACAGTGCTACATGCCATTGTCATCACAATGGGCCATTACATATGTCATCACAATGCTCCCTGACACTTATCTTCACAATACTGCATGACCTGGTCATCACAATGCTCCATGCCCTTGTCATCACAATAGGCCATTCCAACTGTCATCGCAACGAACCATGAAAGTTATTAGACCAATGTTCCATGCCCTTGTCATCACAATGCTCCATGCCCTTGTTATCACAATGCTCCATGACCCCTGTCATCACAATGCTCCGTTACTCCAATCATCACAATGCTTCATGACTTTGTCATCACAGTGGTCCATGCCCTCACCATCAACAGTCTCTGTGACATTTTTAATCCCAACGCTCCATGAACTTTTCATCACAATGCTCCGTGACCCTTGTCATCACAATGCTACATGCCTTTGTTAGAACAATGCTCCATGACACTTGTCATCACAATGTGCCATGCGCTTTTCATCACAATGATCCACAACCTTGTCATCGCTATGCTCCATAAACCTTGTAATCACAATGCTCCATGCACTTCTCATCCAAATGCTCTCTCACATGAGATATCACAATGTTCCATCACTAGTCATCAAAATCCTCCCTCACCCCTGTTATCACAATGTTCAATAACCCTTGTCATCACCATGCTACATCCCCTTATCAGCACAATGTTCCATGACCCCTGACATCACAATGTTCTATATCCCCTGTCATCAAAATGCTCCATGACCCATTTCATCCCAAAGCTCCATGACCGCTGGCATCACAATGTTCTATAAGGCCTGTCATCAAAATGTTCCATTACACTTTTCATCAAATTGCTGCATGAACATGTCATCAAAATGCTCCCTGCCCTTCTCATCACAATGCACCACACCCTTGTCACCAAAAAGCTCCATGACCATTGCCCTCACTAAGCTCCATGACCCTTGGCATCACAATGCTCCATGTCATTGTCATCACAATGCTCCATGAACCTTCTCATCACATTGCTCCATGCCCTTGTCATCACAAAGCTCCATGACTCTTGTCATCACAATGCTCGATGCCCTTTTCATCACAATGCTCCATGCCCTTGTCATTACAATCCTCCATCACCCATGTATCACAGTGTACCGTGCACTTCTCATCACAATGCTCCATGCCCACTCTCATCACAATAATCCATGAAACATTTCAGACTAATGCTCAATGCCCTTCTCATCACAATGCTCCATTACCTCTGTCATAACAATGCTCCATGACACCTGACATGACAATGCTCCATGCCCTTGTCATCACAATGCTCCAAGACCCTCGTAATCACAAGTTTCCATGCCCCTTTTCATCAGAATGCTCCATTAGACTTGTCATCACAATTCTCCATGGTCATCTCATCACAATGCTCCAGGACCTTGTCATCTCCATTCTCCATTCCCTTGTCATCACAATGCTTCATGACCCCTGTCATCACAATACTCCATGAAAATTTTCAGCCCAATGCTCCATTACCTTCTCATCACAATGCTCCATGACCAATATCATCACAATGCTCCATGACCACTGTCATCACAACACTCCATGACACCTGACAACACAATGATCAGGGACTCCTGTCATCACAATGCTCCAAGACCCCTGTAATCACAATGCTCCATGACCCCTGTCATCACAATACTCCATGAACATTTTCAGCCTAATGCTCCATGACCCTTGTCATCAAATTGATCCATGCCCTTGTCATCCCAATGTTCCATAACCACTGTATTCACAATGCTCCTTGACGCTTGTCATCACAGTGCTCCATGACACCTGTCATCACAATGCTCCATGAATTTGTCAGCAAAATGCTACATGACCTTTTCATTACAATGCTCTATGCACTTGTCATCACAGTACTCCATTACCATTGTCATCACTATCCGCCATGAACATTGGGATCACATTGCTTCATGCCCTTGTCATCACAATGCTCCATGCTCCTTGAAATCAACATGATCCATAACCTCTATCATCACAATGCTCCAAACCCTTGTGATCACAATGTTCCACAACACTTGTCCTCACAATGCTCCATGATGCCTGTCATCACAATACTCCATGCCCTTTTCATCACAATGCTCCATGACCTTTGTCATCACAATTATCAATACACTTGTCATCACAATGCTCCCTGACTCTTGTCGTCAGAATGCTCCTTGAACCGTGTCACGAAAAGGCTCCATGCCTTTTTCATCACAAAGCCCCATGCCATTTTCATCCCAATGCTCCATGCCATTGTCATCAAAATACTCCACAAGCTTGTCATCAGAATGCTCCGTGACCCTTGTCATCACAATTCTCCATGCACTTGTCAGCACAATGCACCCTGACCCTTGTCATCACAATGCTCCAAGCCATTGTCATCAAAATACTCCACAAGCTTGTCATCAGAATGCTCACTGACACTTGTCATCACAATGCTCCAAGCCATTATCATCACAATGCTCCATTACCTTTGTCATCAGAATCCTCCATGACACTTGGCATCACAATGCTCCATGCCATTGTCATCAAAATGGGCCATTACATATGTCATCACAATGCTCCCTGACACATCTCTTCAGCATACTTCATGCCCTTGTCTTAACAATGCGCCATTCAAACTGTCATCACAATAATCCATGAAACTTATTAGACCAATGCTCCATGCCCTTGTCATCACAATGCTCCATGACCTTGTTATCACAATGTTCCAAGACCCCTGTAATCAGAATGCTCCATGCCCCTTTTCATCAGTATGCTCCATGAGACTTTTCATCACATGGTTCCATGGTTTTCTCATCATAATGCTCCAGGAACTTGTCATCACAATGCTTCACAACATTGTCATGAAAATTCTCAATGGCACTTGTCATCATAATGCTCCAAGCCCTAGTCATCACAATGCTCCATGATATTGGTCATCACAATCCTCCCTTACATTTGGCATCACAATGCTCCATGCCATTGTCATCGCAATGGACCAGGATATATGTCATCACAATACCCTGACACCTCTCTTCACAATACTCCATGCCCTTATCATCACAAAGCTCCATGCCCTTGTCTTCACAATGCACCATGTCCACTGTCATCACAATAATCTATGAAAATTGTCAGACCAAAGCTCCATGACCCTGTCATCACAATTCTCCATGCCCTTGTCATCACAATGCTCCATGTCCCCTGTCATCACAATGCTCGGTGACTCCAGTCATCACAATGCTTCATAAAGTTTGTCATCACAGCGGTCCATGCCCACGTCATCACAAGGCTCTGTGACCTTTGTAACCACAATGCTCCATGAACTTTTCATCACAATGCTCCATGACCCTTGTCCTCACAATGCTCCATGCCTTTGTCAGAACAATTCTCCATGACCCTTGTCATCACAATGTGCCATGCGCTTTTCATCACAATGATCCACAACCTTGTCATCACTATGCTCAATAAACCTTGTAATCACAATGCTCCATGCACTTTTCCTCCAAATGCTCTCTCACATGAGATATCACAATGTTCCATCACTAGTCATCACAATCCTCCCTCACCCCAGTTATCACAATGTACCATGACCCCTGTCATCACAATGCTACATCCGCTTATCAACACAATATTCCATGACACCTGACATCACAATGTTCCATAACCACTGTCATCAAAATGCTCCATGACCCTTTTCATCCCAAAGCTCCATGATCCCTGGCCACACAATGTTCAATAACCCCTGTCATCAAAATATTCCATTACACTTTTCATCAAATTGCTGCATGACCCTGTCATCAAAATGCTGCCTGCCTTTCTCATCACAATGCACCACACCCTTGTCATCAAAATGCTGCATGACCTTTGTCATCCCAAAGCTCCATGACACTTGGCATCACAATGCTCCATGTCATTGTCATCACAATGCTCCATGAACCCAGTCATCACATTGCTCCATGCCCTTGTCATCACAAAGCTCAATAACACTTGTCATCACAATGCTCGATGCCTTTCTCATCACAATGCTCCATGCCCTTGTCATTACAATCCTCCATGACCCATGTATCACAGTGTTCCGTGCCCTTGTCATCACAATGCTCCATGCCCCATCTCATCACAATAATCCATGAAACATTTCAGACCAATGCTCAATGCCCTTCTCATCACAATGCTCCATTACTTCTGTCATAACAATGCTCCAATACCCCTGCCATCACAATGTTCCACGGCCTTGTTATCACAAGGCTCCATGACCCTTGTCATCAAAATAGCCCAAGACCCCTGTAATCACAATGCTCAATGCCCTAGTCATAACAAAGCTCGATGACGCATGTCATCAGAAAGTTCCATGGCCTTCTCCTCAAAATGCTCCATGCCCTTGTCATCACAATGCTCGAAGACCCCAGTAATCACAATGCTCCATGCCCCTTTTCATCAGAATGCTCCATGAGACTTGTCATCACAAGTCTCCTTGGTCATCTCATAACAATACTCCAGGACCTTGTCATCACCATGCTCCATTCCCTTGTCATCACAATGCTGCATGACCCCTGTCATCACAATACTCCATGAAAATTTTCAGCCCAATGCTCCATGACATTCTCATCACAATGCTCCATGGCCAATATCATCACAATGCTCCAAGACCACAGTCATCACAACACTCCATCACACCAGACAACACAATGATCCGGGACTCTTGTCATCACAATGCTCCAAGACCGCTCTAATGACAATGCTCCATGACCCCTGTCATCACAACACTTCATGAACATTTTCAGCCCAATGCTCCATGACCCTTGTCATCACAATGATATATGCCCTTCTCATCCCAATGCTCCATGACCCCTGTATTCACAATGCTCCATGACGCTTGTCATCACAGTGCTCCATGACACCTGTCATCACAATGCTCCATGCCTTTGTCAGCAAAATGCTACATGACCTTGTCATTACAATGCTCTATGTGCTTATCATCACAATACTCCATTACCATTGTCATCACAATCCTCAATGAACCTTGGGATCACATTGCTTCATGCCCTTGTCATCACAATGCTCCATGCTCCTTGAAATGAAAATGATCCATGACCTCTGTCATCACAATGCTCCAAACCCTTGTGATCACAATGTTCCATAACACTTGTCATCACTATGATCCATGATGTCTGTCATCACAATACTCCATGCCCTTTTCATCACAGTGCTCCATGAAATTTGTCATCACAATTCTCAATACACTTGTCATCACAATGCTCCCTGACACTTGTCGTCAGAATGCTCCTTGAACCGTGTCACGAAAAGGCTCCATGCCATTTTCATCACAAATCCACATGCCGTTTTCATCCCAGTGCTCCATGCCATTGTCATCAAAATACTCCACAAGTTTGTCATCAGAATGCTCCATGACGCTTGTCATCACAATTCTCCATGCACTTGTCAGCAAAATGCTCCCTGACCCTTATCATCACAATGCTCCAAGCCATTGTCATCACAATGCTCCATTACCTTTGTCATCAGAATCCTCCATGACACTTGGCATCACAATGCTCCATGCCATTGTCATCACAATGGGCCATTACATATGTCATCACAATGCTCCCTGACACCTCTCTTCACAATACTGCATAACCTGGTCATCACAATGCTACATGCCCTTGTCATCACAATGTGCCATTCCAACTCTCATCACAATAATCCATGAAAATTATTAGACCAATGTTCCTTGCCCTTGTTATCACAATGTTCCAAGTCCACTGTAATCAGAATGCTCCATGCCCCTTTTCATCAGAATGCTCCATATGACATGTCATCAGAAGGCTCCATGGATTTCTCATCACAATGCTCCATGACCTTTGTCATCACAATGCTCCAAGACCCATGTAATCACAATGCTTCATGCCCCTGTCATCGCAATGGACCATGACATTTGGCATCACAATACTCCATGGCATTGTCTTTGAAATTGACCATGACATATGTCATCACAATGCCCCCTTACACCAGTTTTCACAATACTCCATGCCCTTGTCATCACAATGCTCCATGCCCTTGTCATCACAATGCACCATGTCCAATGTCATCACAATAATCTATTAAACTTGTCAGACCAATGCTCCATGCCCCTGTCATCACAATGTTCCATGCCCTTGTCATCACAATGCTCCATGACCCTTGTCATCACAATGCTCCGTGACTCCAGTCATCACAATGCTTCATAACGTTTGTCATCACAACGGTCCATGCCTGCGTCATCGCAAGGCTCTGTGACCTTTGTGACCACAATGCTCCATGAACTTTTCGTCACAATTTTCGTGAGCCTTGTCATCACAATGCTCCATGCCTTTTTCAGAACAATGCTCCATGACCCTTGTCATCACAATGTGCCATGTGCTTTACACCACAATGATCCACAACCTTGTCATCGCTATGCTCCATAAACCTTGTAATCACAATGCTCCATGAACTTCTCATCCAAATACTCTCTCACATGAGATATCACAATGTTCCATCACTAGTCATCACAATCCTCCCTCACCCCTGTTATCACAATGTTCCATGACCCCTGTCATCACAATGCTACATCCCCTTATCAGCACAATTTTCCATGACCCCTGACATCACAATGTTCCATAACCCCTGTCATCAAAATGCTCCATGACCATTTTCATCCCAAAGCTCTATGACCCCTGGCATCACAATGTTCTATAACCCCTGTCATCAAAATATTACATTACATTTTTCATCAAATTGCTGCATGACCCTGTCATCAAAATGCTCCCTGCCCTTCTCATCACAATGCACCACACACTTGTCATCAAAATGCTCCATGACCATGGTCATCACTAAGCTCCATGAACCTTGGCATCACAATGCTCCATGCCATGGACCTCACAATGCTCCATGAACCCTCTCATCACATTGCTCCCTGCACTTGTCATCACAAAGCTCCATGACACTTGTCATCACAATGCTCGATGCCCTTCTCATCACAATGCTCCATGTCCTTGTCATTACAATCCTCCATCACCCATGTATCACAGTGTACCGTGCCCTTGTCATCAAAATGTGCCATGCCCACTGTCATCACAATAATCCATGAAACATTTCAGACCAATGCTCAATGCACTTCTCATCACAATGCTCCATTACCACTGTCAACAATGCTCCATGACCCCTGCCATCACAATGTTCCACGGCCTTGTGATCACAAGACTAAATGACCATTGTCATCAAAATGCTCCAAAACCCATGTAATCACAATGCTCCATGCCCTTGTCATCACAGAGCTCCATGACGCATGTCATCAGAATGTTCCATGGCCTTCTCCATACAATGCTCCATGCCCTTGTCATCACAATGCTCCAAGACACTCGTAATCACAATGCTCCATGCCCCTTTTCATCAGAAGGCTCCATGATATTTGTCATCACAAGTCTCCATGGTCAACTCATCACAATGCTCCAAGACCTTGTCATCACCATGCTCCATTCCCTTGTCATCACAATGCTCCATGACTCTTGTCATCACAATACTCCATGAACATTTTCAGCCCAATGCTCCATTACCTTCTCATCACAATGCTCCATGACCAATATCATCACAATGCTCCATGACCACTGTCATCACAACACTCCATGACACCTGACAACACAATGATCAGGGACTCCTGTCATCACAATGCTCCAAGACCCCTGTAATCACAATGCTCCATGACCCCTGTCATCACAATACTCCATGAACATTTTCAGCCAAATGCTCCATGACCCTTGTCATCAAATTGATCCATGCCCTTGTCATCCCAATGTTCCATAACCACTGTATTCACAATGCTCCTTGACGCTTGTCATCACAGTGCTCCATGACACCTGTCATCACAATGCTCCATGAATTTGTCAGCAAAATGCTACATGACCTTTTCATTACAATGCTCTATGCGCTTGTCATCACAGTACTCCATTACCATTGTCATCACTATCCGCCATGAACATTGGGATCACATTGCTTCATGCCCTTGTCATCACAATGCTCCATGCTCCTTGAAATCAACATGATCCATAACCTCTATCATCACAATGCTCCAAACCCTTGTGATCACAATGTTCCACAACACTTGTCCTCACAATGCTCCATGATGCCTGTCATCACAATACTCCATGCCCTTTTCATCACAATGCTCCATGACCTTTGTCATCACAATTATCAATACACTTGTCATCACAATGCTCCCTGACTCTTGTCGTCAGAATGCTCCTTGAACCGTGTCACGAAAAGGCTCCATGCCTTTTTCATCACAAAGCCCCATGCCATTTTCATCCCAATGCTCCATGCCATTGTCATCAAAATACTCCACAAGCTTGTCATCAGAATGCTCCGTGACCCTTGTCATCACAATTCTCCATGCACTTGTCAGCACAATGCACCCTGACCCTTGTCATCACAATGCTCCAAGCCATTGTCATCAAAATACTCCACAAGCTTGTCATCAGAATGCTCACTGACACTTGTCATCACAATGCTCCAAGCCATTATCATCACAATGCTCCATTACCTTTGTCATCAGAATCCTCCATGACACTTGGCATCACAATGCTCCATGCCATTGTCATCAAAATGGGCCATTACATATGTCATCACAATGCTCCCTGACACATCTCTTCACCATACTTCATGCCCTTGTCTTAACAATGCGCCATTCAAACTGTCATCACAATAATCCATGAAACTTATTAGACCAATGCTCCATGCCCTTGTCATCACAATGCTCCATGACCTTGTTATCACAATGTTCCAAGACCCCTGTAATCAGAATGCTCCATGCCCCTTTTCATCAGTATGCTCCATGAGACTTTTCATCACATGGTTCCATGGTTTTCTCATCATAATGCTCCAGGAACTTGTCCTCACAATGCTTCACAACATTGTCATGAAAATTCTCAATGGCACTTGTCATCATAATGCTCCAAGCCCTAGTCATCACAATGCTCCATGATATTGGTCATCACAATCCTCCCTTACATTTGGCATCACAATGCTCCATGCCATTGTCATCGCAATGGACCAGGATATATGTCATCACAATACCCTGACACCTCTCTTCACAATACTCCAAGCCCTTATCATCACAAAGCTCCATGCCCTTGTCTTCACAATGCACCATGTCCACTGTCATCACAATAATCTATGAAAATTGTCAGACCAAAGCTCCATGACCCTGTCATCACAATTCTCCATGCCCTTGTCATCACAATGCTCCATATCCCCTGTCATCACAATGCTCGGTGACTCCAGTCATAACAATGCTTCATAAAGTTTGTCATCACAGCAGTCCATGCCCACGTCATCACAAGGCTCTGTGACCTTTGTAACCACAATGCTCCATGAACTTTTCATCACAATGCTCCATGACCCTTGTCCTCACAATGCTCCATGCCTTTGTCAGAACAATTCTCCATGACCCTTGTCATCACAATGTGCCATGCGCTTTTCATCACAATGATCCACAACCTTGTCATCACTATGCTCAATAAACCTTGTAATCACAATGCTCCATGCACTTTTCCTCCAAATGCTCTCTCACATGAGATATCACAATGTTCCATCACTAGTCATCACAATCCTCCCTCACCCCAGTTATCACAATGTACCATGACCCCTGTCATCACAATGCTACATCCGCTTATCAACACAATATTCCATGACACCTGACATCACAATGTTCCATAACCACTGTCATCAAAATGCTCCATGACCCTTTTCATCCCAAAGCTCCATGATCCCTGGCCACACAATGTTCAATAACCCCTGTCATCAAAATATTCCATTACACTTTTCATCAAATTGCTGCATGACCCTGTCATCAAAATGCTGCCTGCCTTTCTCATCACAATGCACCACACCCTTGTCATCAAAATGCTCCATGACCTTTGTCATCCCAAAGCTCCATGACACTTGGCATCACAATGCTCCATGTCATTGTCATCACAATGCTCCATGAACCCAGTCATCACATTGCTCCATGCCCTTGTCATCACAAAGCTCAATAACACTTGTCATCACAATGCTCGATGCCTTTCTCATCACAATGCTCCATGCCCTTGTCATTACAATCCTCCATGACCCATGTATCACAGTGTTCCGTGCCCTTGTCATCACAATGCTCCATGCCCCATCTCATCACAATAATCCATGAAACATTTCAGACCAATGCTCAATGCCCTTCTCATCACAATGCTCCATTACTTCTGTCATAACAATGCTCCAATACCCCTGCCATCACAATGTTCCACGGCCTTGTTATCACAAGGCTCCATGACCCTTGTCATCAAAATAGCCCAAGACCCCTGTAATCACAATGCTCAATGCCCTAGTCATAACAAAGCTCGATGACGCATGTCATCAGAAAGTTCCATGGCCTTCTCCTCAAAATGCTCCATGCCCTTGTCATCACAATGTTCGAAGACCCCAGTAATCACAATGCTCCATGCCCCTTTTCATCAGAATGCTCCATGAGACTTGTCATCACAAGTCTCCTTGGTCATCTCATAACAATGCTCCAGGACCTTGTCATCACCATGCTCCATTCCCTTGTCATCACAATGCTCCATGACCCCTGTCATCACAATACTCCATGAAAATTTTCAGCCCAATGCTCCATGACATTCTCATCACAATGCTCCATGACAAATATCATCACAATGCTCCAAGACCACAGTCATCACAACACTCCATCACACCAGACAACACAATGATCCGGGACTCTTGTCATCACAATGCTCCAAGACCGCTCTAATGACAATGCTCCATGACCCCTGTCATCACAACACTTCATGAACATTTTCAGCCCAATGCTCCATGACCCTTGTCATCACAATGATATATGCCCTTCTCATCCCAATGCTCCATGACCCCTGTATTCACAATGCTCCATGACGCTTGTCATCACAGTGCTCCATGACACCTGTCATCACAATGCTCCATGCCTTTGTCAGCAAAATGCTACATGACCTTGTCATTACAATGCTCTATGTGCTTATCATCACAGTACTCCATTACCATTGTCATCACAATCCTCAATGAACCTTGGGATCACATTGCTTCATGCCCTTGTCATCACAATGCTCCATGCTCCTTGAAATGAAAATGATCCATGACCTCTGTCATCACAATGCTCCAAACCCTTGTGATCACAATGTTCCATAACACTTGTCATCACTATGATCCATGATGTCTGTCATCACAATACTCCATGCCCTTTTCATCACAGTGCTCCATGAAATTTGTCATCACAATTCTCAATACACTTGTCATCACAATGCTCCCTGACACTTGTCGTCAGAATGCTCCTTGAACCGTGTCACAAAAAGGCTCCATGCCATTTTCATCACAAATCCACATGCCGTTTTCATCCCAGTGCTCCATGCCATTGTCATCAAAATACTCCACAAGATTGTCATCAGAATGCTCCATGACGCTTGTCATCACAATTCTCCATGCACTTGTCAGCAAAATGCTCCCTGACCCTTATCATCACAATGCTCCAAGCCATTGTCATCACAATGCTCCATTACCTTTGTCATCAGAATCCTCCATGACACTTGGCATCACAATGCTCCATGCCATTGTCATCACAATGGGCCATTACATATGTCATCACAATGCTCCCTGACACCTCTCTTCACAATACTGCATAACCTGGTCATCACAATGCTACATGCCCTTGTCATCACAATGTGCCATTCCAACTCTCATCACAATAATCCATGAAAATTATTAGACCAATGCTCCTTGCCCTTGTTATCACAATGTTCCAAGTCCACTGTAATCAGAATGCTCCATGCCCCTTTTCATCAGAATGCTCCATATGACATGTCATCAGAAGGCTCCATGGATTTCTCATCACAATGCTCCATGACCTTTGTCATCACAATGCTCCAAGACCCATGTAATCACAATGCTTCATGCCCCTGTCATCGCAATGGACCATGACATTTGGCATCACAATACTCCATGGCATTGTCTTTGAAATTGACCATGACATATGTCATCACAATGCCCCCTTACACCAGTTTTCACAATACTCCATGCCCTTGTCATCACAATGCTCCATGCCCTTGTCATCACAATGCACCATGTCCAATGTCATCACAATAATCTATTAAACTTGTCAGACCAATGCTCCATGCCCCTGTCATCACATTGTTCCATGCCCTTGTCATCAGAATGCTCCATGACCCTTGTCATCACAATGCTCCGTGACTCCAGTCATCACAATGCTTCATAACGTTTGTCATCACAACGGTCCATGCCTGCGTCATCGCAAGGCTCTGTGACCTTTGTGACCACAATGCTCCATGAACTTTTCATCACAATTCTCGTGACCCTTGTCATCACAATGCTCCATGCCTTTTTCAGAACAATGCTCCATGACCCTTGTCATCACAATGTGCCATGTGCTTTACACCACAATGATCCACAACCTTGTCATCGCTATGCTCCATAAACCTTGTAATCACAATGCTCCATGAACTTCTCATCCAAATACTCTCTCACATGAGATATCACAATGTTCCATCACTAGTCATCACAATCCTCCCTCACCCCTGTTATCACAATGTTCCATGACCCCTGTCATCACAATGCTACATCCCCTTATCAGCACAATTTTCCATGACCCCTGACATCACAATGTTCCATAACCCCTGTCATCAAAATGCTCCATGACCATTTTCATCCCAAAGCTCTATGACCCCTGGCATCACAATGTTCTATAACCCCTGTCATCAAAATATTACATTACATTTTTCATCAAATTGCTGCATGACCCTGTCATCAAAATGCTCCCTGCCCTTCTCATCACAATGCACCACACACTTGTCATCAAAATGCTCCATGACCATGGTCATCACTAAGCTCCATGAACCTTGGCATCACAATGCTCCATGCCATGGACATCACAATGCTCCATGAACCCTCTCATCACATTGCTCCCTGCACTTGTCATCACAAAGCTCCATGACACTTGTCATCACAATGCTCGATGCCCTTCTCATCACAATGCTCCATGTCCTTGTCATTACAATCCTCCATCACCCATGTATCACAGTGTACCGTGCCCTTGCCATCACAATGTGCCATGCCCACTGTCATCACAATAATCCATGAAACATTTCAGACCAATGCTCAATGCACTTCTCATCACAATGCTCCATTACCACTGTCAACAATGCTCCATGACCCCTGCCATCACAATGTTCCACGGCCTTGTGATCACAAGACTAAATGACCATTGTCATCAAAATGCTCCAAAACCCATGTAATCACAATGCTCCATGCCCTTGTCATCACAGAGCTCTATGACGCATGTCATCAGAATGTTCCATGGCCTTCTCCACACAATGCTCCATGCCCTTGTCATCACAATGCTCCAAGACACTCGTAATCACAATGCTCCATGCCCCTTTTCATCAGAAGGCTCCATGATATTTGTCATCACAAGTCTCCATGGTCAACTCATCACAATGCTCCAAGACCTTGTCATCACCATGCTCCATTCCCTTGTCATCACAATGCTCCATGACTCCTGTCATCACAATACTCCATGAACATTTTCAGCCCAATGCTCCATGACCTTCTCATCACAATGCTCCATGACCAATATCATCACAATGCTCCATGACCACTGTCATCACAACACTCCATGACACCTGACAACACAACGATCCGGGACTCTTGTCATCACAATGCTCCAAGACCATGCAATCACAATGCTCCATGACCCCTGTCATCACAATACTCCATGAACATTTTCAGCCCAATGCTCCATGACCCTTGTCATCACAATGATCCATGCCCTTGTCATCCCAATGTTCCATGACCCCTGTATTCACAGTGCTCCGTGACGCTTGTCATCACAGTGCTCCATGACACCTGTCATCACAATGCTCCATGCCTTTGTCAGCAAAATGCTACATGGCCTTGTCATTACAATGCTCTATGCGCTTGTCATCACAATACTCGATTACCATTGTCATCACAATCCTCCATGAACCTTGGAATCACATTGCTTCATGCCCTTGTCATCACAATGCTACATACTCCTTGAAATCAAAATGATCCATGACCTCTGTCATCACAATGCTCCAAACCCTTGTGATCACAATGTTCCATAACAATTGTCCTCACAACGCTCCAAGATGCCTGTCATCACAATACTCCATACACTTTTCATCACAATTCTCCATGACATTTGTCATCACAATTCTCAATACACTTTTCATCACAGTGCTCCCTGACACTTGTCGTCAGTATGCTCCATGAAACCTATCATGACAAGGCTCCATGCCTTTTTCATCACAATGATCCATGCCCTTTTCATCAAAATGCTCCAAGACCCCTGTAATCACAATGCTCCATGCCCTTGCCATCCAAAGCTCCATGACGCATGTCATCAGAATGTTCCATGGACTTCTCATCACAATGCTCCCTGCTCTTGTCATCACAAAGCACTAAGACCCCTGTAATCACAATGCTCCATGCCCCTTTTTATCTCAATGCTCCTAGGAACCCTGTCAGCACAATGAACAATGCCCATCATCATAATGATTCAGGCAATTGTCATCACAATCAAATCAAAATGCTCCATGACCTCTGTCATCACAATGCTCAAAATCCTGGTGATCACAATGTTGAATAACACTTATCATCACAACACCCCATGACGCTCATCATCACAATGATCCATGGTCGTCTCATCACAAGGCTCCATGACCTTTGTCATCAAAATTCTCAATAAACTTGTCATCACAATGCTCGCTGACACTTGTCGTCAGAATGCTCCTTGAACCATGTCACAAAAAGGCTCCATGTCGTTTTCATCAAAAAGCCCCATGCCGTTTTCATCCCAATGCTGCATGCCATTGTCATCCAAATACACCACAGGCTTGTCATCAGAATGCTCCATGACCCTTGTCATCACAATTCTCCATGCACTTGTCAGCACAATGCTCCCTGACCCTTGCCATCACAATGCTCCAAGCCATTGTCATCACAATGCTCCATTACCATTGTCATCAGAATCCTCCATGACACTTGGCATCACAATGCTCCATGCCATTGTCATCACAATGCTAAATGACCTTGTCATTACAATCCTCTATGCGCTTGTCATCACAATACTCCATTTCCATTGTCATCACAATCCTCCATCAACCTTGGGATCACATTGCTTCATGCCCTTGTCATCACAATGCTCCATGCTCCTTGAAATCAAAATGATCCATGACCTCTGTCATCACAATGCTCCAAACCCTTGTGATCACATTGTTCCATAACACTTGTCATCACAACGCTCAATGATGCCTGTCATCACAATACTCCATGCCCTTTTCATCACAATGCTCCATGACCTTTGTCATCACAATTCTCAATACACTTGTGATCACAATGCTCCCTGACACTTGTCATCAGAATGCTCCTTGAAACCCGTCACGAAAAGGCTCCATGCCTTTTTCTTCACAATGCCCCATGCCAATTTCATCACAATGTTCCATACCATTGTCATCAAAATACTCCACAAGCTTGTCATCAGAATGCTCCCGGACCCTTGTCATCACAATGCTCCATTACCTTTCTCATCAGAATCCTCCATGACACTTGGCATCACAGTGCTACATGCCATTGTCATCACAATGGGCCATTACATATGTCATCACAATGCTCCCTGACACTTATCTTCACAATACTGCATGACCTGGTCATCACAATGCTCCATGCCCTTGTCATCACAATAGGCCATTCCAACTGTCATCGCAACGAACCATGAAAGTTATTAGACCAATGTTCCATGCCCTTGTCATCACAATGCTCCATGCCCTTGTTATCACAATGCTCCATGACCCCTGTCATCACAATGCTCCGTTACTCCAATCATCACAATGCTTCATGACTTTGTCATCACAGTGGTCCATGCCCTCACCATCAACAGTCTCTGTGACATTTTTAATCCCAACGCTCCATGAACTTTTCATCACAATGCTCCGTGACCCTTGTCATCACAAAGCTACATGCCTTTGTCAGAACAATGCTCCATGACACTTGTCATCACAATGTGCCATGCGCTTTTCATCACAATGATCCACAACCTTGTCATCGCTATGCTCCATAAACCTTGTAATCACAATGCTCCATGCACTTCTCATCCAAATGCTCTCTCACATGAGATATCACAATGTTCCATCACTAGTCATCAAAATCCTCCCTCACCCCTATTATCACAATGTTCAATAACCCTTGTCATCACCATGCTACATCCCCTTATCAGCACAATGTTCCATGACCACTGACATCACAATGTTCTATATCCCCTGTCATCAAAATGCTCCATGACCCATTTCATCCCAAAGCTCCATGACCGCTGGCATCACAATGTTCTATAAGGCCTGTCATCAAAATGTTCCATTACACTTTTCATCAAATTGCTGCATGAACATGTCATCAAAATGCTCCCTGCCCTTCTCATCACAATGCACCACACCCTTGTCACCAAAAAGCTCCATGACCATTGCCCTCACTAAGCTCCATGACCCTTGGCATCACAATGCTCCATGTCATTGTCATCACAATGCTCCATGAACCTTCTCATCACATTGCTCCATGCCCTTGTCATCACAAAGCTCCATGACTCTTGTCATCACAATGCTCGATGCCCTTTTCATCACAATGCTCCATGCCCTTGTCATTACAATCCTCCATCACCCATGTATCACAGTGTACCGTGCACTTGTCATCACAATGCTCCATGCCCACTCTCATCACAATAATCCATGAAACATTTCAGACTAATGCTCAATGCCCTTCTCATCACAATGCTCCATTACCTCTGTCATAACAATGCTCCATGACACCTGACATGACAATGCTCCATGCCCTTGTCATCACAATGCTCCAAGACCCTCGTAATCACAAGTTTCCATGCCCCTTTTCATCAGAATGCTCCATTAGGCTTGTCATCACAATTCTCCATGGTCATCTCATCACAATGCTCCAGGACCTTGTCATCTCCATTCTCCATTCCCTTGTCATCACAATGCTTCATGACCCCTGTCATCACAATACTCCATGAAAATTTTCAGCCCAATGCTCCATTAACTTCTCATCACAATGCTCCATGACCAATATCATCACAATGCTCCATGACACCTGACAACACAATGATCAGGGACTCCTGTCATCACAATGCTCCAAGACCCCTGTAATCACAATGCTCCATGACCCCTGTCATCACAATACTCCATGAACATTTTCAGCCGAATGCTCCATGACCCTTGTCATCAAATTGATCCATGCCCTTGTCATCCCAATGTTCCATAACCACTGTATTCAGAATGCTCCTTGACGCTTGTCATCACAGTGCTCCATGACACCTGTCATCACAATGCCCCATGAATTTGTCAGCAAAATGCTACATGACCTTTTCATTACAATGCTCTATGCACTTGTCATCACAATACTCCATTACCATTGTCATCACTATCCGCCATGAACATTGGGATCACATTGCTTCATGCCCTTGTCATCACAATGCTCCATGCTCCTTGAAATCAACATGATCCATAACCTCTATCATCACAATGCTCCAAACCCTTGTGATCACAATGTTCCATAACACTTGTCCTCACAATGCTCCATGATGCCTGTCATCACAATACTCCATGCCCTTTTCATCACAATGCTCCATGAGCTTTGTCATCACAATTATCAATACACTTGTCATCACAATGCTCTCTGACTCTTGTCGTCAGAATGCTCCTTGAACCGTGTCACGAAAAGGCTCCATGCCTTTTTCATCACAAAGCCCCATGCCATTTTCATCCCAATGCTCCATGCCATTGTCATCAAAATACTCCACAAGCTTGTCATCAGAATGCTCCATGACCCTTGTCATCACAATGCTCCATGACTCCAGTCATCACAATGCTTCATAACGTTTGTCATCACAACGGTCCATGCCTGCGTCATCGCAAGGCTCTGTGACCTTTGTGACCACAATGCTCCATGAACTTTTCATCACAATTCTCGTGACCCTTGTCATCACAATGCTCCATGCCTTTTTCAGAACAATGCTCCATGACACTTGTCATCACAATGTGCCATGTGCTTTACACCACAATGATCCACAACCTTGACATCGCTATGCTCCATAAACCTTGTAATCACAATGCTCCATGAACTTCTCATCCAAATACTCTCTCACATGAGATATCACAATGTTCCATCACTAGTCATCACAATCCTCCCTCACCCCTGTTATCACAATGTTCCATGACCCCTGTCATCACAATGCTACATCCCCTTATCAGCACAATTTTCCATGACCCCTGACATCACAATGTTCCATAACCCCTGTCATCAAAATGCTCCATGACCATTTTCATCCCAAAGCTCTATGACCCCTGGCATCACAATGTTCTATAACCCCTGTCATCAAAATATTACATTACATTTTTCATCAAATTGCTGCATGACCCTGTCATCAAAATGCTCCCTGCCCTTCTCATCACAATGCACCACACACTTGTCATCAAAATGCTCCATGACCATGGTCATCACTAAGCTCCATGAACCTTGGCATCACAATGCTCCATGCCATGGACATCACAATGCTCCATGAACCCTCTCATCACATTGCTCCCTGCACTTGTCATCACAAAGCTCCATGACACTTGTCATCACAATGCTCGATGCCCTTCTCAACACAATGCTCCATGTCCTTGTCATTACAATCCTCCATCACCCATGTATCACAGTGTACCGTGCCCTTGTCATCACAATGTGCCATGCCCACTGTCATCACAATAATCCATGAAACATTTCAGACCAATGCTCAATGCACTTCTCATCACAATGCTCCATTACCACTGTCAACAATGCTCCATGACCCCTGCCATCACAATGTTACACGGCCTTGTGATCACAAGACTAAATGACCATTGTCATCAAAATGCTCCAAAACCCATGTAATCACAATGCTCCATGCCCTTGTCATCACAGAGCTCCATGACGCATGTCATCAGAATGTTCCATGGCCTTCTCCACACAATGCTCCATGCCCTTGTCATCACAATGCTCCAAGACACTCGTAATCACAATGCTCCATGCCCCTTTTCATCAGAAGGCTCCATGATATTTGTCATCACAAGTCTCCATGGTCAACTCATCACAATGCTCCAAGACCTTGTCATCACCATGCTCCATTCCCTTGTCATCACAATGCTCCATGACTCCTGTCATCACAATACTCCATGAACATTTTCAGCCCAATGCTCCATGACCTTCTCATCACAATGCTCCATGACCAATATCATCACAATGCTCCATGACCACTGTCATCACAACACTCCATGACACCTGACAACACAACGATCCGGGACTCTTGTCATCACAATGCTCCAACACCATGCAATCACAATGCTCCATGACCCCTGTCATCACAATACTCCATGAACATTTTCAGCCCAATGCTCCATGACCCTTGTCATCACAATGATCCATGCCCTTGTCATCCCAATGTTCCATGACCCCTGTATTCACAGTGCTCCGTGACGCTTGTCATCACAGTGCTCCATGACACCTGTCATCACAATGCTCCATGCCTTTGTCAGCAAAATGCTACATGGCCTTGTCATTACAATGCTCTATGCGCTTGTCATCACAATACTCGATTACCATTGTCATCACAATCCTCCATGAACCTTGGGATCACATTGCTTCATGCCCTTGTCATCACAATGCTACATACTCCTTGAAATCAAAATGATCCATGACCTCTGTCATCACAATGCTCCAAACCCTTGTGATCACAATGTTCCATAACAATTGTCCTCACAACGCTCCAAGATGCCTGTCATCACAATACTCCATACACTTTTCATCACAATTCTCCATGACATTTGTCATCACAATTCTCAATACACTTTTCATCACAGTGCTCCCTGACACTTGTCGTCAGTATGCTCCATGAAACCTATCATGACAAGGCTCCATGCCTTTTTCATCACAATGATCCATGCCCTTTTCATCAAAATGCTCCAAGACCCCTGTAATCACAATGCTCCATGCCCTTGCCATCCAAAGCTCCATGACGCATGTCATCAGAATGTTCCATGGACTTCTCATCACAATGCTCCCTGCTCTTGTCATCACAAAGCACTAAGACCCCTGTAATCACAATGCTCCATGCCCCTTTTCATCTCAATGCTCCTAGGAACCCTGTCAGCACAATGAACAATGCCCATCATCATAATGCTTCAGGCAATTGTCATCACAATCAAATCAAAATGCTCCATGACCTCTGTCATCACAATGCTCAAAATCCTGGTGATCACAATGTTGAATAACACTTATCATCACAACACCCCATGACGCTCATCATCACAATGATCCATGGTCGTCTCATCACAAGGCTCCATGACCTTTGTCATCAAAATTCTCAATAAACTTGTCATCACAATGCTCGCTGACACTTGTCGTCAGAATGCTCCTTGAACCATGTCACAAAAAGGCTCCATGTCGTTTTAATCAAAAAGCCCCATGCCGTTTTCATCCCAATGCTGCATGCCATTGTCATCCAAATACACCACAGGCTTGTCATCAGAATGCTCCATGACCCTTGTCATCACAATTCTCCATGCACTTGTCAGCACAATGCTCCCTGACCCTTGTCATCACAATGCTCCAAGCCATTGTCATCACAATGCTCCATTACCATTGTCATCAGAATCCTCCATGACACTTGGCATCACAATGCTCCATGCCATTGTCATCACAATGCTCCATGTCTTTGTCAGCAAAATGCTAAATGACCTTGTCATTACAATCCTCTATGCGCTTGTCATCACAATACTCCATGCCCTTTTCATCACAATGCTCCATGACCTTTGTCATCACAATTCTCAATACACTTGTGATCACAATGCTCCCTGACACTTGTCATCAGAATGCTCCTTGAAACCCGTCACGAAAAGGCTCCATGCCTTTTTCTTCACAATGCCCCATGCCATTTTCATCACAATGTTCCATACCATTGTCATCAAAATACTCCACAAGCTTGTCATCAGAATGCTCCCGGACCCTTGTCATCACAATGCTCCATTACCTTTCTCATCAGAATCCTCCATGACACTTGGCATCACAGTGCTACATGCCATTGTCATCACAATGGGCCATTACATATGTCATCACAATGCTCCCTGACACTTATCTTCACAATACTGCATGACCTGGTCATCACAATGCTCCATGCCCTTGTCATCACAACAGGCCATTCCAACTGTCATCGCAACGAACCATGAAAGTTATTAGACCAATGTTCCATGCCCTTGTCATCACAATGCTCCATGCCCTTGTTATCACAATGCTCCATGACCCCTGTCATCACAATGCTCCGTTACTCCAATCATCACAATGCTTCATGACTTTGTCATCACAGTGGTCCATGCCCTCACCATCAGCAGTCTCTGTGACATTTTTAATCCCAACGCTCCATGAACTTTTCATCACAATGCTCCGTGACCCTTGTCATCACAAAGCTACATGCCTTTGTCAGAACAATGCTCCATGACACTTGTCATCACAATGTGCCATGCGCTTTTCATCACAATGATCCACAACCTTGTCATCGCTATGCTCCATAAACCTTGTAATCACAATGCTCCATGCACTTCTCATCCAAATGCTCTCTCACATGAGATATCACAATGTTCCATCACTAGTCATCAAAATCCTCCCTCACCCCTGTTATCACAATGTTCAATAACCCTTGTCATCACCATGCTACATCCCCTTATCAGCACAATGTTCCATGACCCCTGACATCACAATGTTCTATATCCCCTGTCATCAAAATGCTCCATGACCCATTTCATCCCAAAGCTCCATGACCGCTGGCATTACAATGTTCTATAAGGCCTGTCATCAAAATGTTCCATTACACTTTTCATCAAATTGCTGCATGAACATGTCATCAAAATGCTCCCTGCCCTTCTCATCACAATGCACCACACCCTTGTCACCAAAAAGCTCCATGACCATTGCCCTCACTAAGCTCCATGACCCTTGGCATCACAATGCTCCATGTCATTGTCATCACAATGCTCCATGAACCTTCTCATCACATTGCTCCATGCCCTTGTCATCACAAAGCTCCATGACTCTTGTCATCACAATGCTCGATGCCCTTTTAATCACAATGCTCCATGCCCTTGTCATCAAATTGATCCATGCCCTTGTCATCCCAATGTTCCATAACCACTGTATTCAGAATGCTCCTTGACGCTTGTCCTCACAGTGCTCCATGACACCTGTCATCACAATGCCCTATGAATTTGTCAGCAAAATGCTACATGACCTTTTCATTACAATGCTCTATGCACTTGTCATCACAATACTCCATTACCATTGTCATCACTATCCGCCATGAACATTGGGATCACATTGCTTCATGCCCTTGTCATTACAATGCTCCATGCTCCTTGAAATCAAAATGATCCATAACCTCTATCATCACAATGCTCCAAACCCTTGTGATCACAATGTTCCATAACACTTGTCCTCACAATGCTCCATGATGCCTGTCATCACAATACTCCATGCCCTTTTCATCACAATGCTCCATGACCTTTGTCATCACAATTATCAATACACTTGTCATCACAATGCTCCCTGACTCTTGTCGTCAGAATGCTCCTTGAACCGTGTCACGAAAAGGCTCCATGCCTTTTTCATCACAAAGCCCCATGCCATTTTCATCCCAATGCTCCATGCCATTGTCATCAAAATACTCCACAAGCTTGTCATCAGAATGCTCCGTGACCCTTGTCATCACAATTCTCCATGCACTTGTCAGCACAATGCACCCTGACCCTTGTCATCACAATGCTCCAAGCCATTGTCATCAAAATACTCCACAAGCTTGTCATCAGAATGCTCACTGACACTTGTCATCACAATGCTCCAAGCCATTATCATCACAATGCTCCATTACCTTTGTCATCAGAATCCTCCATGACACTTGGCATCACAATGCTCCATGCCATTGTCATCAAAATGGGCCATTACATATGTCATCACAATGCTCCCTGACACATCTCTTCACCATACTTCATGCCCTTGTCTTAACAATGCACCATTCAAGCTGTCATCACAATAATCCATGAAACTTATTAGACCAATGCTCCATGCCCTTGTCATCACAATGCTCCATGACCTTGTTATCACAATGTTCCAAGACCCCTGTAATCAGAATGCTCCATGCCCCTTTTCATCAGTATGCTCCATGAGACTTTTCATCACATGGCTCCATGGTTTTCTCATCATAATGCTCCAGGACCTTGTCATCACAATGCTTCACAACATTGTCATGAAAATTCTCAATGGCACTTGTCATCATAATGCTCCAAGCCCTAGTCATCACAATGCTCCATGATATTGGTCATCACAATCCTCCCTTACATTTGGCATCACAATGCTCCATGCCATTGTCATCGCAATGGACCAGGATATATGTCATCACAATACCCTGACACCTCTCTTCACAATACTCCATGCCCTTATCATCACAAAGCTCCATGCCCTTGTCATCACAATGCACCATGTCCACTGTCATCACAATAATCTATGAAAATTGTCAGACCAAAGCTCCATGACCCTGTCATCACAATTCTCCATGCCCTTGTCATCACAATGCTCCATGTCCCCTGTCATCACAATGCTCGGTGACTCCAGTCATCACAATGCTTCATAAAGTTTGTCATCACAGCGGTCCATGCCCACGTCATCACAAGGCTCTGTGACCTTTGTAACCACAATGCTCCATGACCCTTGTCCTCACAATGCTCCATGCCTTTGTCAGAACAATTCTCCATGACCCTTGTCATCACAATGTGCCATGCGCTTTTCATCACAATGATCCACATCCTTGTCATCACTATGCTCAATAAACCTTGTAATCACAATGCTCCATGCACTTTTCCTCCAAATGCTCTCTCACATGAGATATCACAATGTTCCATCACTAGTCATCACAATCCTCCCTCACCCCAGTTATCACAATGTACCATGACCCCTGTCATCACAATGCTACATCCCCTTATCAACACAATATTCCATGACACCTGACATCACAATGTTCCATAACCACTGTCATCAAAATGCTCCATGACCCTTTTCATCCCAAAGCTCCATGATCCCTGGCCACACAATGTTCAATAACCCCTGTCATCAAAATATTCCATTACACTTTTCATCAAATTGCTGCATGACCCTGTCATCAAAATGCTTCCTGCCTTTCTCATCACAATGCACCACACCCTTGTCATCAAAATGCTGCATGACCTTTGTCATCCCAAAGCTCCATGACACTTGGCATCACAATGCTCCATGTCATTGTCATCACAATGCTCCATGAACCCAGTCATCACATTGCTCCATGCCCTTGTCATCACAAAGCTCAATAACACTTGTCATCACAATGCTCGATGCCTTTCTCATCACAATGCTCCATGCCCTTGTCATTACAATCCTCCATGACCCATGTATCACAGTGTTCCGTGCCCTTGTCATCACAATGCTCCATGCCCCATCTCATCACAATAATCCATGAAACATTTCAGACCAATGCTCAATGCCCTTCTCATCACAATGCTCCATTACTTCTGTCATAACAATGCTCCAATACCCCTGCCATCACAATGTTCCACGGCCTTGTTATCACAAGGCTCCATGACCCTTGTCATCAAAATAGCCCAAGACCCCTGTAATCACAATGCTCAATGCCCTAGTCATAACAAAGCTCGATGACGCATGTCATCAGAAAGTTCCATGGCCTTCTCCTCAAAATGCTCCATGCCCTTGTCATCACAATGCTCGAAGACCCCAGTAATCACAATGCTCCATGCCTTTGTCAGCAAAATGCTACATGACCTTGTCATTACAATGCTCTATGTGCTTATCATCACAATGCTCCATTACCATTGTCATCACAATCCTCAATGAACCTTGGGATCACATTGCTTCATGCCCTTGTCATCACAATGCTCCATGCTCCTTGAAATGAAAATGATCCATGACCTCTGTCATCACAATGCTCCAAACCCTTGTGATCACAATGTTCCATAACACTTGTCATCACTATGATCCATGATGTCTGTCATCACAATACTCCATGCCCTTTTCATCACAGTGCTCCATGAAATTTTTCATCACAATTCTCAATACACTTGTCATCACAATGCTCCCTGACACTTGTCAACATAATGCTCCTTGAACCCTGTCACGAAAAGTCTCCATGCCTTTTTCATCACATTGCCCCATGCCGTTTTCCTCCTAATGCTCCATGCCACTGTCATAAAAATACTCCACAAGCTTGTCATCAGAATGCTCCATGACACTTGTCATCACAATTCTCCATGCACTTGTCAGCACAATGCTCCCTGACCCTTGTCATCACAATGCTCCAAGCCATTGTCACCAAAATGCTCCATTACCTTTGGCATCAGAATCCTCCTTGACACTTGGCATCACAATACTCCATAGCATTTTCATCACAATGGGCCATTACATATGTCATCACAATGCTCCCTGACACCTCTCTTGACAGTACTGCATGACCTGGTCATCACAATCCTCCATGCCCTTGTCATCACAATGAGCCATTCCAACTGTCATCACAATAATCCATGAAACTTATTAGACCAATGCTCCATGCCTTTGTCGTCACATTTCTCCATGCCCTTGTTATCACAATGTTCCAAGACCCCTGTAATCAGAATCCTCCATGCCCCTTTTCATCAGGGTGCTCCATGAGACTTGTCATCACAAGTCTCCGTGGTTTTCTCATCACAATGCTCCAGGACCTTGTCATCACAATGCTTCACGACATTGTCATGAAAATTTTCAATGGCCCTTGTCATCATAATGCTCCATGCCCTATTCATCACAATGCTCCATTATATTTGTCATCACAATCCTCCCTTACATTTGGCATCACAATGCTCCATGCCATTGTCATCACAATGGACCATGACATATGTCATCACAATGACCTGACACCTCTCTTCACAATACTCCATGTCCTTGTCATCACAATGTTCCATGCCCTTGTCATCACAATGCACCATGTCCAGTGTCATCACAATAATCTATGAAATTGTCAGACCAAATCTCCATGAACCTGTCATCACAATGCTCCATGCCTTTGTCATCACAATGCTCCATGTCCCCTGTCATCAGAGTGCTCCGTGACTCCAGTCATCACAATGCTTCATAAAGTTTGTCATCACAACGGTCCATGCCCACGTCATCACAAGGCTCTGTGACGTTTGTAAACACAATGCTCCATAAACTTTTCCTCACAATCCTCAGTGACCCTTGTCCTCACAATACTCCATGTCTTTGTAAGAACAATGCTCCATGACACTTGTCATCACAATGTGCCATGCGCTTTTCATCACAATGATCCACAACATTGTCATCACTATGCTCCATAAACCTTGTAATCACAATGCTCCATTCACTTCTCATCCAAATGCTCTCTCACATGAGATATCACAATGTTCCATCACTAGTCATCACAATCCTCCCTCACCCCTGTTATCACAATGTTCCATGACCCCTGACATCAAAATATTCCATAACCCTGTCATCAAAATGTTCCATTACACTTTTCTTCAAATTGCTGCATGACCCAGTCATCAAAATGCTCCCTGCCCTTCTCATCACAATGTACCACACACTTGTCATCAAAATGCTCCATGACCATTGTCATCACTAAGATCCATGACCTTTGGCATTACAATGCTCCATTTCATTGTCATCACAATGCTCCATGAACCCTCTCATCACATTGCTCCATGCCCTTGTCATCACAAAGCTCCATGACACTTGTCATCACAATGCTCGATGCCCTTCTCATCAGAATGCTCCATGCCCTTGTCATTACAATCCTCCATGACCCATGTATCACAGTGTACCGTGCCCTTGACATCACAAAGCGCCACGCCCACTCTCATCACAATAATCCATGAAATATATCCGACCAATGCTCAATGCCCTTCTCATCACAATGCTCCATTACCTCTGTCATAACAATGCTCCATGACCCCTACCATCACAATGATCCATGGCCTTGTCATCACAAGGCCCCATGACCCTTGTCATCACAATGATCCAAGACCCATGTAATCACAATGGTCCATGCACTTGTCATTACAAAGCTCCATGACGCATGTCATCAGAATGTTCCATGGCCTTCTCCACAAAAAGCTCCATGCCCTTGTCATCACAATGCTGCATTACCCCTGTCATAACAATGCTCCATAACCCCTGCCATCACGATGTTCCATGGCCTTGTCATCACAAGGCTCCATGACCCTTCTCATCACAATGCTCCAAGAACACTGTAATCACAATGCTCTATGCCCCTTTTCATCTCAATGATCCATGAACCCTGTCATCACAATGCACCATGCCCATCATCATAATGATTCATGCTATTGTCATCACAAAGAAATAAAAATGCTCCATGACCTCTGTCATAAAAATGCTCCAAACCCTTGTGATCACAATATTCCATAACACTTGTCATCACAAAGCCCCATGACGCTCTTCATCACAATTATCCATGGTCTTCTCATCACAATGCTCCATGACCTTCGTCATCACAATGCTCAATACACTTGTCATCAAAATGCTCCCTGACACTTGTTGTCTGTATGCTCCTTGAACTCTGTCAAGACAAGGCTCCATGCCTTTTTCATCAAAATGATCCATGCACTTTTCATCACGGTGCTCCAAGACAAATGTTATCACAATGCTCCATGCCATTGTCATCACAAAGCTCAATGACGCATGCCATCAGAATGCTCCTTGGTCTTCTCCTCACCATGCTCCATACCCTTGTCATCAAAATGTTCCAAGACCCCTGTAATCACAATGCTCCATGCCCCTTTTCATCAGTATGCTCCATGAGACTTGTCATCAAAAGGCTCCATGGTTTTGTCATCACAATGCTCCAGGACCTTGTCATCACAATGCTTCATGACCTTGTCATGAAAATTTTCAATGGCCCTTGTCATCATAATGCTCCAAGCCCTAATCATCACAATGCTCCATTATATTTGTCATCAGAAACCTCCATTATCTTTGGCATCACAATGCTCCATGCCATTGTCATCGCAATGGACCATGACATATGTCATCACAATGCTCCCTGACACCTGTCTTCACAATACTCCATGACCTTATCATCACAATGCTCCATGCCCTTGTCATCACAATGCACCATGCCCACTCTCATCACAATAATCTATGAAACTTGTCAGACCAATGCACCATGCCCCTGTCATCACAATGCACCATGCGCTTGTCATCACAGTGCTCCATGACCCCTGTCATCACAAGGCTCTGTGCCTCCAGTCATCACAATGCTTCATAAAGATTGTCATCACTATGGTCCATGCCCGCGTCATCACAAGGCTCTGTGACCTTTGTATCCACAATGCTCCATGTATTTTTCATCACAATTCTCTGTGACCCTTGTCATCACAATGCTCCATGTCTTTGTCTGAACAATGCTCCATGACCATTGTCATCACAGTGTGCCACGTGCATTTCATCACAACTGTCCACAAGCTTGTCATTGCAATGCTCCATAATCCTTGTAATCACAATGGTCCATGCACTTCTCATCAAAATGCTCTCTCACCAGAGATATCACAATGTTCCATCACTAGTCATCACAATACTCCCTCACCCCTGGAATCACAGTGATCCATGACCCTGTCATCACAATGCTACATCCACTTGTCATCACAATGTTCCATGACCCCTTCCATCACAATGTTCCATAAGCCCTGTCATCAAAATGCTCCATGACCCTTTCCATCCCAAAGATCCAAGTCCCCTGCCATCACAATGTTCTATAACCCCTGCCATCTAAATGTTCCATTACACTTTTTATCAAATTGCTGCAGGACCCGGTTATCAAAATGCTCCCTGCCCTTCTCATCAAAATGCTCCATGACTTGTCATCACAAAGCCCGAAGACTCTTGGCATCACAATGCTCCATGTCATTGTCATCACAATGCTCCATGTACCCTCTCATCACATTGCTCCATGCCCTTGTCATCACACAGCTCCATGACATTTGTCATCACAATGCTCAATAAACTTGTCATCACAATGCTCCCTGACCCTTGTCATCAGTATGCTCCTTCAACACTGTCATAACAAGTTTCCATGCATTTTTCATCACAATGATCCATGACCATTTCATCACAATGCTCCAAGACCCCTGTAATCACAATGCTCCATGCTCCTATTCATCACAATGCTCCATGAGACTTGCCATCACAAGTCTCCATGGTCTTCTCATCACAATGTTCCAGGACCTTGACATCACCATGATCCATTCCCTTGTCATCACAATGCTCCATGACCCCTGTCATCACAATAATCCATGAACATTTTCAGCCCAATGCTCCACGACCTTCTCCTCACAATGCTCCATTGCCAATATCATCACAATGCCCCATGACCACTGTCATCACAACACTCCATGACACCTGACCACACAATGATCCAGGACTCTGGTCATCACAATGCTCCATTCCCTTGTCGTCACATTGCTACATGACACCTGTCATCAAAACTCTCCATGAACATTTTCAGCCCAGTGCTCCATGACCCTTGTCATCACAGTGATCCATGCCCTTGCCATCCCAATGCTCCATGACCCCTGTATTCACAATGCTCCTTGACGCTTGTCATCACAGTGCTCCATGACACATGTCATCACAATGCTCCATGCCTTTGTCAGCAAAATGCTACATGACCTTTTCATTACAATGCTCTATGCACTTGTCATCACAATACTCCATTTCCATTGTCATCACAATCCTCCATGTACCTTAGGATCACATTGCTTCATGCGCATGTCATCACAATGCTCCATGCTCCTTGAAATCAAAATGATCCATGACCTCTGTCATCACAATGCTCCAAACCCTTGTGATCACAATGTTCCATAACACTTGTCATCACAACGCTCCATGATGCCTGTCATCACAATACTCCATGCACTTTTCATCACAATGCTCCATGACCTTTGTCACCACAATTCTCAATACACTTGTCATCACAATGCTCCCTGACACTTGTCATCAGAATGCTCCTTGAACCCTGTCACAAAAAGGCTCCATGCCTTTTTCATAACAATGCCCCATGCCATTTTCATCACAATGCTCCATGCCATTGTCATAAAAATACTCCACAAGCTTGTCATCAGAATGCTCCATGACCCTTGTCATCACAATTCTCCATGCACTTGTCAGCACAATGCTCCCTGACCCTTGTCATCACAATACTCCAAGCCATTGTCATCACAATGCTCCATTACCTTTGTCATCAAAATCCTCCCTGACACTTGGCATCACAATGCTCCATGCCATCCTCATCACAATGGGCCATTACATATGTGATCACAATGCTCCCTGACACCTTTCTTAACAATAGGGCATGACATGGTCATCACAATGCTCCATGCCCTTGTCATCACAGTGTGCCATTCCAACTCTCATCGCAATACTCCATGAAAGTTATTACTCCAATGTTCCATGCCCTTGTCATCACAATGCTCCATGCCCTTGTTATCACAATGCTCCATGACCCCTGTCATCACAATGCTCCGTGACTCCAGTCATCACAATGCTTCATGACCTTTGTCATCCCAATGGTCCATGCCCTTGTCATCAACAGTCTCTGTGACGTTTTTAACCACAATGCTGCATGAACTTTTCATCACAATGCTCTTTGACCCTTGTCATCACAATGCTCTATGCCTTACTCAGCACAGTGCTCCATGACGCTTGTCACCACAATGCTCCATGCGCTTGTCAGCCCAATGCTCCATGACACATGTCATCACAATGCACCATGCGCTTGTCATCACAGTGCTACACAACATTGTCATCACAATGCTCCATAAAATTTGTCATCACAGTGCTCCATGCACTTCTCATCAAAATTCTCTCTCACCACTGATATCACAATGCTACATCACTATTTGTCAAAATACTCCCTCACCCCTGTCATCACAATGTTCCATGACTCCTGTCATCACAATGCTACATGCACTTATCATCACAATGTTTGATGACGCCTGACATCACAATGTTCCATAACAACTGTCATCAAAATATTCCATGACACTTTTCATCAAATTGCTCCATGACCCTGTCATCAGAATGCTCCCTGACCTACTCATCACAATGCACAACGCCCTTGCCATCAAAATGCTCCATGACCTTTGTCATCACAAAGATCCATGACCCTTGGCATCACAATGCTCCATGTCATTGTCATCACAATGCTCCATGAACGCTCTCATCACATTGCTCCATGCCCTTGTCTTCACATAGCTCCATGACACATGTCATCAAAATGCTCCATGGCCTTCTCATCACAATGCTCCATGCGCTTGCCATCACAATGCTCCATTACCCCTTTCATAACAATGCACCATGACCCCTGCCATCACGATGTTCCATGGCCTTGTCATCACAAGGCTCTATGACCCTTCTCATCACAATGCTCCAGTAACACTGTAATCACAATGCTCTATGCCCCTTTTCCTCTCAATGATCCATGAACCCTGTCATCAAAATGCACCATGCCAATCATCATAATGCTTCATGCTATTGTCATAACAACGAAATCAAATTGTTCCATGACCTCTGTCATAACAATGCTCCAAACCCTTGTGATCACAATATTCCATAACACTTGTCATCACAATGCCCCATGAGGCTCGTCATCACAATTATCCATGGTCTTCTCATCACAATACTCCATGACCTTCGTCATCACAATGCTCAATACACATGTCATCAACATGCTCCCTGACACTTGTTGTCTGTAAGCTCTTTGAACCCTGTCATGACAAGGCTGCATGCCTTTTTCATCACAGTGATCCATGCCCTTTTCATCACAGTGCTCCAAGTCCCATGTAATCACAGTGGTCCATGCCATTGTCATCACAAAGCTCAATGACGCATGCCATCAGAATGCTACTTGGTCTTCTCCTCACAATGCTCCAGGCCCTTGTCTTCACAATGTTCCAAGACCCCTGTAATCACAATGCTCCATTCCCCTTTTAATCAGTATGCTCCATGAGACTTGTCATCTCAAGGCTCCATGGTTTTGTCATCACAATGCTCCAGGACCTTGTCATCACAATGATTCACGACATTGTCATCAAAATTTTCAATGGCCCTTGTCATCATAATGCTCCAAACCTTAATCATCACAATGCTCCATTATATTTGTCATCACAATCCTCCATTACATTTGGTATCACAAAGATCCATGCCATTGTCATGGCCATGGATCATGACAAAAATCATCACAATGCTCCCTGACACCTGTCTTCACAATACTCCATGACCTTATCATCACAATGCTCCATGCCCTTGTCATCACAATGCACCATGCCCACTCTCATCACAATAATCTATGAAACTTGTCAGACCAATGCTCCATGCCACTGTCATCACAATGCTCCATGCCCTTGTCATCACAAGGCTCCATGACCCCTGTCATCACAATGCTCCGTGACTCCAGTCATCACAATGCTTCATAACGTTTGTCATCACAATGGTCCATGCCCGCGTCATCACAAGGCTCTGTGACCTTTGTAACCACAATGCTCCATGAACTTTTCATCACAATTCTCTGAGAAACTTGTCATCACAATGCTCCATGTCTTTGTCAGAACAATGCTCCATGATCATTGTCATCACAATGTGCCATGCACATTTCATCACAACGTTCCAAACCTTGTCATTGCAATGCTCCATAAACCTTGTAATCACAATGGTCCATGCACTTCTCATCAAAATGCTCTCTCACCAGAGATGTCACAATGTTCCATCACTAGTCATCACAATACACCCTCATCCTTGTAATCACGATGTTCCATGACCCTGTCATCACAATGCTACATCCCCTTATCATCACAATGTTCCATGACCCCTGCCAGCACAATGTTCCATAAGCCCTGTCATCAAAATGCTCCATGACCATTTCCATCCCAAAGCTCCAAGACCCCTGACATCACAATGTTCTATAACCCCTGCCATGAAAATGTTCCATTACACTTTTTATCAAATTGCTGCATGACCCGGTCATCAAAATGCCCCCTGCCCTTCTCATCAAAATGCTGCATGACTTGTCATCACAAAGCTCCAAGACCCTTGGCACCACAATGCTCCATGTCATTGTCATCACAATGCTCCATGAACCCTCTCATCACATTGCTCCATGCCCTTGTCATCACACAGCTCCATGACACTTGTCATCACAATGCTCGATGCCCTTCTCATCACAATGCTCCATGCCGTTGTCATTACAGTCCTGCATGACACATGTATCACAGTGTTCCGTGCCCTTGTCATCACAATGCTCCATGCCCACTCTCATCACAATAATCCATGAAACATTTCAGACCAAAGTTCCATACCCTTCTCATCACAATGCTCCATTACCCCTGTCATAACAATGCACCATGACACCTTCTATCACAATGATCCATGGACTAGTCATCACAAGGTTCCATGATAATTCTCATCACAATGCTCAAGACCCCTGATATCACAATGCTCCATGCCCTTGTCATCACAAAGCTCCATGACGCATGTCATCATAATGTTCCATGGCCTTCTCATCACAATGCTCCATGCCCTTGTCATCACAATGCTCCAAGACCCTTGTCATCACAATGCTCCATGCCCCTTTTCATCTCAATGCTCCATGAACCCTGTCATCACAATGCACCATGCCCATCATCATAATGCTTCAGGCTATTGTCATCACAATGAAATCAATATTCTGCATGACCTCAGTCATCATAATGCTACAAACCCTTGTGATCACAATGCTGCATAACACGTATCATCACAACACCCCATGACGCTCATCATCACAATTATCCATGGTCTTCTCATCACAATGCTCCATGATCTTTGTCATCATAATGCTCAATACACTTGTCATCACAATGCTCCCTGACCCTTGTCGTCAGTATGCTCCTTGAACCCTGTCATGACAAGTTTCCATGCATTTTTCATCACAATGATCCATGACCATTTCATCACAATGCTCCAAGGTCCCTGTAATCACAATGCTGCATGCACTTTTCATCACAAAACTCCATGACGCATGTCATCAGAATGCTCTATGGCCTTCTCATCAAAATGCTCTATGCCCTAGTCATAACAATGCTCCAAGACCCCTGTAATCACAATGCTCCATGCCCCTTTTCATCAGAATGCTCCATGAGACTTGCCATCACAAGTCTCCATGATCTTCTCATCACAATGTTCCAGGACCTTGACATCACCATGATCCATTCCCTTGTCATCACAATGCTCCATGACCACTGTCATCACAATAATCCATGAACATTTTCAGCCCAATGCTCCACGACCTTCTCATCACAATGCTCCATTGCCAATATCATCACAATGCTCCATGACCACTGTCATCACAACAATCCATGACACCTGAACACACAATGATCCAGGACTCTTGTCATCACAATGCTCCATTAACTTGTCGTCACAATGCTCCATGACCACTGTCATCACAATAATCCATGAACATTTTCAGCCCAATGCTCCACGACCTTCTCATCACAATGCTCCATTGCCAATATCATCACAATGCTCCATGACCACTGTCATCACAACAATCCATGACACCTGAACACACAATGATCCATGACCTCTGTCATCACAGTGCTCCAAACCCTTGTGATCACAATGTTCCATAACACTTGTCCTCACAACGCTCCATGATGCCTGTCATCACAATACTCCATGCCTTTTTCATCACAATGCTCCATGACCTTTGTCACCACAATTCTCAATACACTTGTCATCACAATGCTCCCTGACACTTGTCATCAGAATGCTCCTTGAACCCTGTCACGAAAAGGCTCCATGCCATTTTCATCACAATGCCCCATGCCATTTTCATCACAATGCTCCATGCCATTGTCATCAAAATACTCCACAAGCTTGTTATCAGAATGCTCCATGACCCTTGTCATCACAATTCTCCATGCACTTGTCAGCACAATGCTCCCTAACCCTTTTCATCACAATGATGCAAGCCATTGTCATCACAATGCTCCAATACCTTTGTCATCAGAATCCTCCCTGACACTTGGCATCACAATGCTCCATGCCATTCTCATCACAATGGGCCATTACATATGTGATCACAATGCTCCCTGACACCTGTCTTCACAATACGGCATGACCTGGTCATCACAATGCTCCATGCCCTTGTCATCACAGTGTGCCATTCCAACTCTCATCGCAATACTCCATGAAAGTTATTAGACCAATGTTCCATGCCCTTGTCATCACAATGCTCCATGCCCTTGTTATCACAATGCTCCATGACCCCTATCATCACAGTGCTCCAAGAACACTGTAATCACAATGCTCTATGCCCCTTTTCATCTCAGTGATCCATGAACCCTGTCATCACAATGCACCATGCCCATCATTATAAAGCTTCATGCTATTGTCATCACAAAGAAATAAAAATGCTCCATGACCTCTGTCATAAAAATGCTCCAAATCCTTGTGATCACAATATTCCATAACACTTGTCATCACAAAGCCCCATGACGCTCTTCATCACAATTATCCATGGTCTTCTCATCACAATGCTCCATGACCTTCGTCATCACAATGCTCAATACATTTGTCATCAAATTGCTCCCTGACACTTGTTGTCTGTATGCTCCTTGAACTCTGTCATGACAAGGCTCCATGCCTTTTTCATCACAATGATCCATGCACTTTTCATCACAGTGCTCCAAGACCAATGTAATCACAAAGCTCCATGCACTTGTCATCACAAAGCTCAATGACGCATGCCATCAGAATGCTCCTTGGTCTTCTCCTCACCATGCTCCATGCCCTTGTCATCACAATGTTCCAAGACCCCTGTAATCACAATGCTCCATGCCCCTTTTCTTCAGTATGCTCCATGAGACTTGTCATCAAAAGGCTCCATGGTTTTGTCATCACAATGCTCCAGGACCTTGTCATCACAATGCTTCATGACCTTGTCATGAAAATTTTCAATGGCCCTTGTCATCATAATGCTACAAGCCATAATCATCACAATGCTCCATTATATTTGTCATCACAATCCTCCATTAAATTTGGCATCACAATGCTCCATGCCATTGTTATCGCAATGGACCATGACATATGTCATCACAATGCTCCCTGACACCTGTCTTCACAATACTCCATGACCTTATCATCACAATGCTCCATGCCCTTGTCATCACAATGCACCATGCCCACTCTCATCACAATAATCTATGAAACTTGTCAGACCAATGCACCATGCCCCTGTCATCACAATGCACCATGCCCTTTTCATCACAGTGCTCCATGACCCCTGTCATCACAATGCTCTGTGACTCCAGTCATCACAATGCTTCATAAAGATTGTCATCACAATGGTCAATGCCCGCGTCATCACAAGGCTCTGTGACCTTTGTAACCACAATGCTCCATGAATTTTTCATCACAATTCTCTGTGACCCTTGTCATCACAATGCTCCATGTCTTTGTCAGAACAATGCTCCATGACCATTGTCATCACAGTATGCCACATGCATTTCATCACAACTGTCCACAACCTTGTCATTGCAATGCTCCATAAACCTTGTAATCACAATGGTCCATGCACTTCTCATCAAAATGCTCTCTCACCAGAGATATCACAATGTTCCATCACTAGTCATCACAATACTCCCTCACCCCTGGAATCACAATGATCCATGACCCTGTCATCACAATGCTACATCCACTTATCATCACAATGTTCTATGACCCCTGCCATAACAATGTTCCATAAGCCCTGTCATCAAAATGCTCCATGACCCTTTGCATCCCAAAACTCCAAGACCCCTGCCATCACAATGTTCTATAACCCCTGCCATCTAAATGTTCCATTACACTTTTTATCAAATTGCTGCATGACTCGGTCATCAAAATGCTCCCTGCCCTTCTCATCAAAATGCTCCGTGACTTGTCATCACAAAGCTCCAAGACACTTGGCATCACAATGCTCCATGTCATTGTCATCACAATGCTCCATGAACGCTCTCATCACATTGCTCCATGCCCTTGTCATCACAAAGCTCCATGCTCCTTGAAATCAAAATGATCCATGACCTCTGTCATCACAATGCTCCATACCCTTGTGATCACAATGTTCCATAACACTTGTCATCACAACGCTCCATGATGCCTGTCATCACAATACTCCATGCCCTTTTCATCACAATGCTCCATGACCTTAGTCACCACAATTCTCAATACACTTGTCATCACAATGCTCCCTGACACTTGTCATCAGAATGCTCCTTGAACCCTGTCACGAAAAGGCTCCATGCCTTTTTCATCACAATGTCCCATGCCATTTTCATCACAATGCTCCATGCCATTGTCATCAAAATACTCCACAAGCTTGTCATCAGAATGCTCCATGACCCTTGTCATCACAATTCTCCATGCACTTGTCAGCACAATGCTCCCTGACCCTTGTTCTCACAATGCTCCAAGCCATTGTCATCACAATGCTCCATTACATTTGTCATCAGAATCCTCCCTGACACTTGGCATCACAATGCTCCATGCCATCCTCATCACAATGGGCCATTACATATGTGATCACAATGCTCCCTGACACCTGTCTTCACAATATGGCATGACCTGGTCATCACAATGCTCCATGCCCTTGTCATCACAGTGTGCTATTCCAACTGTCATCGCAATACTCCATGAAAGTTATTAGTCCAATGTTCCATGCCCTTGTCATCACAATGCTCCATGCCCTTGTTATCACAATGCTCCATGACCCCTGTCATCACAATCCTCCGTGACTCCAGTCATCACAATGCTTCATGACCTTTGTCATCCCAATGGTCCATGCCCTTGTCATCAACAGTCTCTGTGACGTTTTTAACCATAATGCTCCATGAACTTTTCATCACAATGCTCTTTGACCCTTGTCATCACAATGCTTTATGCCTTACTCAGCACAGTGCTCCATGACGCTTGTCACCACAATGCTCCAAGCGCTTGTCAGCCCAATGCTCCATGACACATGTCATCACAATGCACCATGCGCTTGTCATCACAGTGCTCCACAACATTGTCATCACAATGCTCCATAAAATTTGTCATCACAATGCTCCATGCACTTCTCATCAAAATGCTCTCTCACCACTGATATCACAATGCTACATCACTATTTGTCACAATACTCCCTCACCCCTGTCATCACAATGTTCCATGGCTCCTGTCATCACAATGCTACATGCACTTATCATCACAATGTTCGATGACCCCTGAAATCACAATGTTCCATAACACCTGTCATCAAAATGTTCCATGGCACTTTTCATCAAATTGCTCCATGACCCTGTCATCAGAATGCTCCCTGCCCTTCTCATCACAATGCACAACGTCCTTGCCATCAAAATGCTCCATGACCTTTGTCATCACAAAGATCCATGACCCTTGGCATCACAATGCTCCATGTCATTGTCATCACAATGCTCCATGAACACTCTCATCACATTGCTCCATGCCCTTGTCTTCACATAGCTCCATGACACATGTCATCAGAATGCTCCATGGCCTTCTCATCACAATGCTCCATGCCCTTGTCATCACAATGCTCCAATACCCCTGTCATAACAATGCACCATGACCCATGCCATCACGATGTTCCATGGCCTTGTCATCACAAGGCTCTATGACCCTTCTCATCACAATGCTCCAGTAACACTGTAATCACAATGCTCTATGCCCCTTTTCCTCTCAATGATCCATGAACCCTGTCATCAAAATGCACCATGCCCATCATCATAATGCTTCATGCTATTGTCATAACAACGAAATCAAATTGTTCCATGACCTCTGTCATAACAATGCTCCAAACCCTTGTGATCACAATATTCCATAACACTTGTCATCACAATGCCCCATAAGGCTCGTCACCACAATTATCCACGGTCTTCTCATCACAATGCTCCATGACCTTCGTCATCACAATGCTCAATACACATGTCATCAACATGCTCCCTGACATTTGTTGTCTGTATGCTCCTTGAACCCTGTCATGACAAGGCTGCATGCCTTTTTCATCACAGTGATCCATGCCCTTTTCATCACAGTGCTCCAAGTCCCATGTAATCACAGTGGTCCATGCCATTGTCATCACAAAGCTCAATGACGCATGCCATCAGAATGCTCCTTGGTCTTCTCCTCACAATGCTCCATGCCCTTGTCTTCACAATGTTCCAAGACCCCTGTAATCACAATGTTCCATTCCCCTTTTAATCAGTATGCTCCATGAGACTTGTCATCTCAAGGCTCCATGGTTTTGTCATCACAATGCTCCAGGACTTTGTCATCACAATGCTTCACGACATTGTCATCAAAATTTTCAATGGCCCTTGTCATCATAATGCTCCAAACCTTAATCATCACAATGCTCCATTATATTTGTCATCACAATCCTCCATTACATTTGGTATCACAAAGATCCATGCCATTGTCATCGCCATGGACCATGACATAAGTCATCACAATGCTCCCTGACACCTGTCTTCACAATACTCCATGACCTTATGATCACAATGCTCCATGCCCTTGTCATCACAATGCACCATGCCCACTCTCATCACAATAACCTATGAAACTTGTCAGACCAATGCTCCATGCCACTGACATCACAATGCTCCATGCCCTTGTCATCACAATGCTCCATGAACCCTGTCATCACAATGCTCCGTGACTCCAGTCATCACAATGCTTCATAACGTTTGTCATCACAATGGTCCATGCCGGCGTCATCACAAGGCTCTGTGACCTTTGTAACCACAATGCTCCATGAACTTTTCATCACAATTCTCTGAGAAACTTGTCATCACAATGCTCAATGTCTTTGTCAGAACAATGCTCCATGACCATTGTCATCACAATGTGCCACGCACATTTCATCACAACATTCCAAACCTTGTCATTGCAATGCTCCATAAACCTTGTAATCAAAATGGTCCATGCACTTCTCATCAAAATGCTCTCTCACCAGAGATGTCACAATGTTCCATTACTAGTCATCACAATACACCCTCATCCTTGTAATCACAATGTTCCATGACCCTGTCATCACAATGCTACATCCCCTTATCATCACAATGTTCCATGACCCCTGCCAGCACAATGTTCCATAAGCCCTGTCATCAAAATGCTCCATGACCCTTTCCATCCCAAAGCTCCAAGACCCCTGACATCACAATGTTCTATAACCCCTGCCATCAAAATGTTCCATTACACTTTTTATCAAATTGCTGCATGACGCGGTCATCAAAATGCTCCCTGCCCTTCTCATCAACATGCTCCATGACTTGTCATCACAAAGCTCCAAGACCCTTGGCATCACAATGCTCCATGTCATTGTCATCACAATGCTCCATGAACCCTCTCATCACATTGCTCCATGCCCTTGTCATCACACAGCTCCATGACACTTGTCATCACAATGCTCGATGCCCTTCTCATCACAATGCTCCATGCCCTTGTCATTACAGTCCTGCATGACACATGTATCACAGTGTACCGTGCCCTTGTCATCACAGTGCTCCATGCCGACTCTCATCACAATAATCCATGAAACATTTCAGACCAAAGTTCCATACCCTTCTCATCACAATGCACCATGCCCTTTTCATCACAGTGCTCCATGACCCCTGTCATCACAATGCTCTGTGACTCCAGTCATCACAATGCTTCATAAAGATTGTCATCACAATGGTCAATGCCCGCGTCATCACAAGGCTCTGTGACCTTTGTAACCACAATGCTCCATGAATTTTTCATCACAATTCTCTGTGACCCTTGTCATCACAATTCTCCATGTCTTTGTCAGAACAATGCTCCATGACCATTGTCATCACAGTATGCCACATGCATTTCATCACAACTGTCCACAACCTTGTCATTGCAATGCTCCATAAACCTTGTAATCACAATGGTCCATGCACTTCTCATCAAAATGCTCTCTCACCAGAGATATCACAATGTTCCATCACTAGTCATCACAATACTCCCTCACCCCTGGAATCACAATGATCCATGACCCTGTCATCACAATGCTACATCCACTTATCATCACAATGTTCTATGACCCCTGCCATCACAATGTTCCATAAGCCCTGTCATCAAAATGCTCCATGACCCTTTCCATCCCAAAACTCCAAGACCCCTGCCATCACAATGTTCTATAACCCCTGCCATCTAAATGTTCCATTACACTTTTTATCAAATTGCTGCATGACTCGGTCATCAAAATGCTCCCTGCCCTTATCATCAAAATGCTCCGTGACTTGTCATCACAAAGCTCCAAGACACTTGGCATCACAATGCTCCATGTCATTGTCATCACAATGCTCCATGAACGCTCTCATCACATTGCTCCATGCCCTTGTCATCACAAAGCTCCATGCTCCTTGAAATCAAAATGATCCATGACCTCTGTCATCACAATGCTCCATACCCTTGTGATCACAATGTTCCATAACACTTGTCATCACAACGCTCCATGATGCCTGTCATCACAATACTCCATGCCCTTTTCATCACAATGCTCCATGACCTTTGTCACCACAATTCTCAATACACTTGTCATCACATGCTCCCAGACACTTGTCATCAGAATGCTCCTTGAACCCTGTCACGAAAAGGCTCCATGCCTTTTTCATCACAATGTCCCATGCCATTTTCATCACAATGCTCCATGCCATTGTCATCAAAATACTCCACAAGCTTGTCATCAGAATGCTCCATGACCCTTGTCATCACAATTCTCCATGCACTTGTCAGCACAATGCTCCCTGACCCTTGTTCTCACAATGCTCCAAGCCATTGTCATCACAATGCTCCATTACCTTTGTCATCAGAATCCTCCCTGACACTTGGCATCACAATGCTCCATGCCATCCTCATCACAATGGGCCATTACATATGTGATCACAATGCTCCCTGACACCTGTCTTCACAATACGGCATGACCTGGTCATCACAATGCTCCATGCCCTTGTCATCACAGTGTGCTATTCCAACTGTCATCGCAATACTCCATGAAAGTTATTAGTCCAATGTTCCATGCCCTTGTCATCACAATGCTCCATGCCCTTGTTATCACAATGCTCCATGACCCCTGTCATCACAATGCTCCGTGACTCCAGTCATCACAATGCTTCATGACCTTTGTCATCCCAATGGTCCATGCCCTTGTCATCAACAGTCTCTGTGACGTTTTTAACCACAATGCTCCATGAACTTTTCATCACAATGCTCTTTGACCCTTGTCATCACAATGCTTTATGCCTTACTCAGCACAGTGATCCATGACCCTTGTCACCACAATGCTCCATGCGCTTGTCAGCCCAATGCTCCATGACACATGTCATCACAATGCACCATGTGCTTGTCATCACAGTGCTCCACAACATTGTCATCACAATGCTCCATAAAATTTGTCATCACAATGCTCCATGCACTTCTCATCAAAATGCTCTCTCACCACTGATATCACAATGCTACATCACTATTTGTCACAATACTCCCTCACCCCTGTCATCACAAAGTTCCATGACAGCTGTCATCACAATGCTACATGCACTTATCATCACAATGTTCGATGACCCCTGAAATCACAATGTTCCATAACACCTGTCATCAAAATGTTCCATGACACTTTTCATCAAATTGCTCCATGACCCTGTCATCAGAATGCTCCCTGCCCTACTCATAACAATGCACCACACGCTGGTCATCAAAATGCTCCATGACCTTTGTCATCACAAAGCTCCATGACCCTTGGCATCACAATGCTCCATGTCATTGTCATCACAATGCTCCATGAAACCTCTCTTCACATTGCTCCATGCCCTTGTCATCACAAATCTCCATGACACTTGTCATCACAATGCTCGATGCCCTTCTCATCATAATGCTCCATGTCCTTGTCATTACAATCCTCCATGACCCATGTATCACAGTGTACCGTGCCCTTGTCATCACAATGCTCCATGCCCACTCTCATCACAATAATCCATGAAACATTTCAGACCAATGCTCAATGCCCTTCTCATCACAATGCTCCATTACCTCTATCAACAATGCTCCATGACCCCTGCCATCACAATGTTCCACGGCCTTGTGATCACAAGGCTCCATGACCATTGTCATCACAATGCTCCAAGAGCCATGTAATCACAATGCTCCATGCCTTTGTCATCACAAAGCTCCATGACACATGTCATCAGATTGTTCCATGGCCTTCTCCACACAATGCTCCATGCCCTTGTCATCACAATGCTCCATACCCTCGTAATCACAATGCTCCATGCCCCTTTTCATCAGAATGTTCCATGAGACTTGTCATCACAAGTCTCCATGGTCATCTCATCACAATGCTCCAAGACCTTGTCATCACCATGCTCCATTCCCTGGTCATCACAATGCTCCATGACCCCTGTCATCACAAGGCTCCATGACCCTTCTCATCACAATGCTCCAAACCCCTGTAATCACAATGCTCCATGCCCCTTTTCATCACAATGCTCCATGAACCCTGTCATCACAATGAACCATGACCATCATCATAATTCTTCAGGCTATTGTCATCACAATGAAATCAAAATGCTCCATGACCTCTGTCATCACAATGCTCCAAACCCTGGTGATCACAATGTTGCATAACACTTATCATCACAAAACCCCATGACGCTAATCATCACTATTATCCATGGTCTTCTCATCACAAGGCTCCATGACCTTTGTCATCACAATTCTCAATACTCTTTTCATCACAATGCTCCCTGACACTTGTCGTCAGTATGCTCCATGAACTCTGTCATGACAAGGCTCCATGCCTTTTTCATCACAATGATCCATGCCCTTTTCATCACAGTTCTCCAAGACCACTGTAATCATAATGCTCCTTGCCCTTGTCATCACAAAGCTCCATGATGCATATCATCAGAATGTTCCATGCACTTCTCATCACAATGCTCCATGCCCTTGTCATCACAATGCTCCAAGACCCCTGTAATCACAATGCTCCATGCCCCTTTTCATCTCAGTGCTCCATGAACACTGTCATAACAATGCACCATGCCCATCATCATAATGCTTCAGGCTATTGTCATCACAGTGAAATCAAAATGCTCCATGACCTCTGTCATCACAATGCTCCAAACCCTGGTGATCACAATGTTGCAAAACACGTATCATCACAACACCCCATGACGCTCATCATCACAATTATCCATTGTCTTCTCATCACAATGCTCCATAACCTTTGTCATCACAATTCTCAATACACTTGTCATCACAATGCTCCCTGACACTTGTCGTCAGAATGCACCTTGAACCCTGTGACGAAAAGGCTCCATGTCTTTTTCATCACAAAGCCCCATGCAGTTTTCATCCCAAAGCTCCATGCCATTGTCATCAAAATACTACACAAGCTTGTCATCAGAATGCTCCATGACCCTTGTCATCACAATTCTCCATGCACTTGTCAGCACAATGCTCCCTGACCCTTGTCATCACAATGATCCAAGCCATTGTCATCACAATGCTCCATTACCTTTGTCATTAGAATCCTCCATGACACTTGGAATCACAATGCTCCAAGCAATTGTCATCACAATGGGCCATTACATATGTAATCACAATGCTCCCTGACAACTCTCTTCACAATACTGCATGACCTGGTCATCACAATGCTCCATGCTCTTGTCTTCATAATGCACCATTCCAACTGTCATCACAATAATCCATGAAACTTATTAGACCAATGGTCCATGCCCTTGTCATCACATTACACCATGCTCTTGTTTTCACAATGTTCCAAGACCCCTGTAATCAGAATGCCCCATGCCCCTTTTCATCAGTATGCTCCATGTGACTTGTCATCGCAAGGCTCCATGGTTTTCTCATCACAATGCTCCAGGACCTTGTCATCACAATGGTTCACGACATTGTCATGAAAATTCTCAATGGCCCTTGTCTTCATAATGCTCCAAGCCCTAGTCATCACAGTGCTCCATTATATTTGTCATCACAATCCTCCCTTGCATTTGGCATCACTATGCTCCATGCTATTGTCATCGCAATGGACCATGACATATTTCATCACAATGCCCCCTGACACCTGTCTTCACAATACTCCATACCCTTGTCATCACAATGTTCCATGCCCTTGTCTTCACAATGCACCATGTCCACTGTCATCACAATAATCTATGAAACTTGTCAGACCAATGCTCCATGCCCCTGTCATAACAATGTTCCATGACCTTGTCAACACAATGCTCCATGTCCCCTGTCATCACAATATTCCATGAATATTTTCAGCCCAGTGCTCCATGACCCTTGTCATCACAATGATCCATGCACTTGTCATCCCAATGTTCCATGACGCTTGTAATCACAGTGCTCCATGACATCTGTCATCACAATGCTCCATGCCTTTGTCAGCAAAATGCTACATGACCTTGTCATTACAATGCTCTATGTGCATGTCATCACAATACTCCATTACCATTGTCATCACAATCCTCCAGGAACCTTGGGATCACATTGCTTCAGGCCCTTGTCATCAAAATGCTCCATGATCCTTGAAATCAAAATGATCCATGACCTCTGTCATCACAATGCTCCAAACCCTTGTGATCAAAATGTTCAATAACACTTGTCCTCACAACGCTCCATGATGCCTGTCATCACAATACTCCATGCCCTTTTCATCACAATGCTCCATGAACTTTGTCATCACAATTCTCCATACACTTGTCATCAAAATGCTCCCTGACACTTGTCGTCAGAATGCTCCTTGAACCGTGTCACGAAAAGGCTCCATGCCATTTTCATCACAAATCCACATGCCGTTTTCATCCCAGTGCTCCATGCCATTGTCATCAAAATATTCCACAAGCTTGTCATCAGAATGCTCCATGACGCTTGTCATCACAATTCTCCGTGCACTTGTCAGCAAAATGCTCCCTGACCCTTATCATCACAATGCTCCAAGCCATTGTCATCACAATGCTCCATTAACTTTGTCATCAGAATCCTCCAAGACACTTGGCATCACAATGCTCCATGCCATTGTCATCACAATGGGCCATTACATATGTCATCACAATGCTCCCTGACACCTCTCTTCACAATACTGCATAACCTGGTCATCACAATGCTCCATGCCCTTGTCATCACAATGTGCCATTCCAACTCTCATCACAATAATCCATGAAACTTATTAGACCGATGCTCCTTGCCCTTGTTATCACAATGTTCCTAGACCCCTGTAATCAGAATGCTCCATGCCCCTTTTCATCAGAATGCTCCATATGACATGTCATCAGTAGGCTCCATGGATTTCTCATCACAATGCTCCATGACCTTTGTCATCACAATGCTCCAAGACCCATGTAATCACAATGCTTCATGCCCCTGTCATCGCAATGGACAATGACATTTGGCATCACAATGCTCCATGCCATTGTCTTTGAAATTGACCATGACATATGTCATCACAATGCCCCCTTACACCTGTTTTAACAATACTCCATGCCCTTGTCATCACAATGCTCCATGCCCTTGTCATCACAATGCACCATGTCCACTGTCATCACAATAATCTATGAAACTTGTCAGACCAATGCTCCATGCCCCTGTCATAACAATGCTCCATGACCTTGTCATCACAATGCTCCATGACCCCTGTCATCACAATACTCCATGAACATATTCAGCCCAGTGCTCCATGACCCTTGTCATCACAATGATCCACGCACTTGTCATCCCAATGTTCCCTGACGCTTGTAATCACAGTGCTCCATGACATGTGTTATCACAATGCTCCATGCCTTTGTCAGCAAAATGCTACATGAACTTGTCATTACAATTCTCTATGCGAATGTCATCACAATACTCCATTACCATTGTCATCACAATCCTCCAGGAACCTTGGGATCACATTGCTTCAGGCCCTTGTCATCAAAATGCTCCATGATCCTTGAAATCAAAATGATCCATGACCTCTGTCATCACAATGCTCCAAACACTTGTGATCAAAATGTTCAATAACACTTGTCCTCACAAAACTCCATGATGCCTGTCATCACAATACTCCATGCCCTTTTCATCACAATGCTCCATGAACTTTGTCATCACAATTCTCCATACACTTGTCATCAAAATGCTCCCTGACACTTGTCGTCAGAATGCTCCTTGAACTGTGTCACGAAAAGGCTCCATGCCATTTTCATCACAAATCCACATGCCATTTTCATCCCAGTGCTCCATGCCATTGCCATCAAAATACTCCACAAGCTTGTCATCAGAATGCTCCATGACGCTTGTCATCACAATTCTCCGTGCACTTGTCAGCAAAATGCTCCCTGACCCTTATCATCACAATGCTCCAAGCCATTGTCATAACAATGCTCCATTACCTTTGTCATCAGAATCCTCCATGACACTTGGCATCACAATGCTCCATGCCATTGTCATCACAATGGGCCATTACATATGTCATCACAATGCTCCCTGACACCTCTCTTCACAATACTGCATAACCTGGTCATCACAATGCTCCATTCCGTTGTCATCACAATGTGCCATTCCAACTCTCATCACAATAATCCATGAAACTTATTAGACCGATGCTCCTTGCCCTTGTTATCACAATGTTCCAAGACCCCTGTAATCAGAATGCTCCATGCCCCTTTTCATCAGAATGCTCCATATGACATGTCATCAGAAGGCTCCATGGATTTCTCATCACAATACTCCATGCCCTTGTCATCACAATGCTCCATGCCCTTGTCATCACAATGCACCAGGTCCAATGTCATCACAATAATCTATTAAACTTGTCAGACCAATGCTCCATGCCCCTGTCATCACAATGTTCCATGCCCTTGTCATCACAATGCTCCATGACCCTTGTCATCACAATGCTCCGTGACTCCAGTCATCACAATGCTTCATAACGTTTGTCATCACAACGGTCCATGCCTGCGTCATCGCAAGGCTCTGTGACCTTTGTGACCACAATGCTCCATGAACTTTTCATCACAATTCTCCGTGACCCTTGTCATCACAATGCTCCATGCCTTTGTCAGAACAATGCTCCATGACCCTTGTCATCAAAATGTGCCATGTGCTTTTCATCACACTGATCAACAACATTGTAATCGCTATGCTCCATAAACCTTGTAATCACAATGCTCCATGCACTTCTCATCCAAATACTCTCTCACATGAGATATCACAATGTTCCATCACTTGTCATCACAATCCTCCCTCACCCCTGTTATCACAATGTTCCATGACCCCTGTCATCACAATGCTACATCCCCTTATCAGCACAATTTTCCATGACCCCTGACATCACAATGTTCCATAACCCCTGTCAACAAAATGCTCTATGACCATTTTCATCCCAAAGCTCTATGACCCCTGGCATCACAATGTTCTATAACCCCTGTCATCAAAATATTACATTACATTTTTCATCAAATTGCTGCATGACCCTGTCATCAAAATGCGCCCTGCCCTTCTCATCACAATGCATCACACACTTGTCATCAAAATGCTCCATGACCATGGCCATCACTAAGCTCCATGACCCTTGGCATCACAATGCTCCATGCCATGGACATCACAATGCTCCATGAACCCTCTCATCACATTGCTCCATGCACTTGTCATCACAAAGCTCCATGACACTTGTCATCACAATGCTCGATGCCCTTCTCATCACAATGCTCCATGTCCTTGTCATTACAATCCTCCATCACCCATGTATCACAGTGTACCGTGCCCTTGTCATCACAATGCGCCATGCCCACTGTCATCACAATAATCCATGAAACATTTCAGACCAATGCTCAATGCACTTCTCATCACAATGCTCCATTACCACTGTCAACAATGCTCCATGACCCCTGCCATCACAATGTTCCACGGCCTTGTGATCACAAGACTCCATGACCATTGTCATCACAATGCTCCAAGACCCATGTAATCACAATGCTCCATTCCCTTGTCATCACAGAGCTCCATGACGCATGTCATCAGAATGTTACATGGCCTTCTCCTCACAATGCTCCATGCCCTTGTCATCACAATGCTCCAAGACACTCGTAATCACAATGCTCCATGCCCCTTTTCATCAGAAGGCTCCATGATATTTGTCATCACAAGTCTCCATGGTCAACTCATCACAATGCTCCAAGACCTTGTCATCACCATGCTCCATTCCCTTGTCATCACAATGCTCCATGACTCCTGTCATCACAATACTCCATGAACATTTTCAGCCCAATGCTCCATGACCTTCTCATCACAATGCTCCATGACCAATATCATCACAATGCTCCATGACCACTGTCATCACAACACTCCATGACACCTGACAACACAATGATCCGGGACTCTTGTCATCACAATGCTCCAAGTCCCCGGTAATCACAATGCTCCATGACCCCTGTCATCACAATACTCCATGAACATTTTCAGCCCAATCCTCCATGACCCTTGTCATCACAATGATCCATGCCCTTGTCATCCCAATGTTCCATGACCCCTGTATTCACAGTGATCCATGACGCTCGTCATCACAGTGCTCCATGACACCTGTCATCACAATGCTCCATGCCTTTGTCAGCAAAATGCTACATGACCTTTTCATTACAATGCTCTATGCGATTGTCATCACAATACTCGATTACCATTGTCATCACAATCCTCCATGAACCTTGGGATCACATTGCTTCATGCCCTTGTCATCACAATGCTACATGCTCCTTGAAATCAAAATGATCCATGACCTCTGTCATCACAGTGCTCCAAACCCATGTGATCACAATGTTCCATAACACTTGTCCTCACAACGCTCCATGATGCTGTCATCACAATACTCCATACACTTTTCATCACAATTCTCCATGACCTTTGTCATCACAATTCTGAATACACTTTTCATCACAGTGCTCCCTGACACATGACGTCAGTAGGCTCCATGAACCCTGTCATGACAAGGCTCCATGCCTTTTTCATCACAATGATCCATGCCCTTTTCATCACAATGCTCCAAGACCCCTGTAGTCACAATGATCCATGCCCTTGCCATCCAAAGCTCCATGACGCATGACATCAGAATGTTCCATGGACTTCTCATCACAATGCTCCCTGCTCTTGTCATCACAAAGCACTAAGACCCCTGTAATCACAATGCTCCATGCCCCTTTTCATCTCAATGCTCCTATGAACCCTGTCAGCACAATGAACAATGCCCATCATCATAATGCTTCAGGCAATTGTCATCACAATCAAATCAAAATGCTCCATGAACTCTGTCATCACAATGCTCAAAATCCTGGTGATAACAATGTTGAATAACACTTATCATCACAACACCCCATGACTCTCATCATCACAATGATCCATGGTCGTCTCATCACAAGGCTCCATGACCTTTGTCATCAAAATTCTCAATAAACTTGTCATCACAATGCTCGCTGAAACTTGTCATCAGAATGCTCCTTGAACCCTGTCACAAAAAGGCTCCATGTCTTTTTCATCACAAAGCCACATGCCGTTTTCATCCCAATGCTGCATGTCATTGTCATGAAAATACACCACAGGCTTGTCATCAGAATGCTCCATGACCCTTGTCATCACAATTCTCCATGCACTTGTCAGCACAATGCTCCCTGACCCTTGTCATCACAATGCTCCAAGCCATTGTCATCACAATGCTCCATTACCATTGTCATCAGAATCCTCCATGACACTTGGCATCACAATGCTCCATGCCATTGTCATCACAATGCTCCATGTCTTTGTCAGCAAAATGCTAAATGACTTTGTCATTACAATCCTCTATGCGCTTGTCATCACAATACTCCATTTCCATTGTCATCACAATCCTCCATCAACCTTGGGATCACATTGCTTCATGCCCTTGTCATCACAATGCTCCATGCTCCTTGAAATCAAAATGATCCATGACCTCTGTCATCACAATGCTCCAAACCCTTGGGATCACATTGTTCCATAACATTTGTCATCACAACGCTCCATGATGCCTGTCATCACAATACTCCATGCCCTTTTCATCACAATGCTCCATGACCTTTGTCATCACAATTCTCAATACACTTGTGATCACAATGCTCCCTGACACTTGTCATCAGAATGCTCCTTGAAACCCATCACGAAAAGGCTCCATGGCTTTTTCATCACAATGCCCCATGCCATTTTCATCACAATGTTCCATACCATTGTCATCAAAATACTCCACAAGCTTGTCATCAGAATGCTCCCGGACCCTTGTCATCACAATGCTCCATTACCTTTCTCATCAGAATCCTCCATGACACTTGGCATCACAGTGCTACATGCCATTGTCATCACAATGGACCATTACATATGTCATCACAATGCTCCCTGACACTTATCTTCACAATACTGCATGACCTGGTCATCACAATGCTCCATGCCCTTGTCATCACAATAGGCCATTCCAACTGTCATCGCAACAAACCATGAAAGTTATTAGACCAATGTTCCATGCCCTTGTCATCACAATGCTCCATGCCCTTGTTATCACAATGCTCCATGACCCCTGTCATCACAATGCTCCGTTACTCCAGTCATCACAATGCTTCATGACCTTTGTCATCACAGTGGTCCATGCCCTCACCATCAACAGTCTCTGTGACGTTTTTAACCCCAATGCTCCATGAACTTTTCATCACAATGCTCTTTGACCCTTGTCATCACAATGATCTATGCCTTTCTCAGCACAATGCTCCATGACCCTGGTCATCACAATGCTCCATGCACTTGTCAGCACAATGTTCCATGACACATGTCATCACAGTGCTCCATGACCCCTGTCATCATAATGCTCAGTGACTCCAGTCATCACAATGCTTCATAACGTTTTTCCTCAAAATGTTCCAACCGCGTCATCACAAGGCTCTGTGACATTTGTTACCACACTGCTCCATGAACTTTTCATCACAATTCTCTGTGACCCTCGTCATCACAATGCTACATGTCTTTGTCAGAACAATGCTCCATGACCATTGTCATCACAAGGTGCCACGTGCATTTCATCACAACGTTCCAAACCTTGTCATTGCAATGCTCCATAAAACTTGTAATCACAATGCTCCATGCACTTCTCATCAAAATGCGCTGTTACCAGAGATATCACAGTATTCCATCCCTAGTCATCACAATACTCCCTCAACCCTGTAATCACAATGATCCATGACCCTGTCATCACAATGCTACATCCCCTTATCAGCACAATGTTCCAAGACACCTGACATCACAATGTTCCATAACGCATGTCATCAAAATGCTCCATGACCCATTTCATCCCAAAGCTCCAAGACCCCTGACCTCACAATGTTCTATAACCCCTCCCATCAAAATGTTCCATTACATTTTTCATCAAATTGCTGCATGACCCGGTCATCAAAATGCTCCCTGCACTTCTCATCACAAAGCACCATGTCCTTGTCATCAAAATGCTCCATGACTGGTCAGCAGATATCTACATGACCCCTGGCATCACAATGCTAAATGTGATTGTCATCACAATGCTCCATGAACCCTCTCATAACATTGCTCAATGCCCTTGTCATCACAAAGCTCCATGACACGTGTCATAACAATGCTCGATGCCCTTCTCATCACAATGCTCCATGCCTTTGTCATTACAATCCTGCATGATGAATGTATCATAGTGTTCCGTACACTTGTCATCAAAATGCTCCATGACCACTCTCATCAAAATAATACATGAAATATTTCACACCAATGTTCCATGCCCTTCTCATCACAATGCTGCATTACCTCTGTCATAACAATGCACCATGACCCCTGCCATCACAGTGTTCCACGGCCTAGTCTTCACAAGGTTCCATGACACTTGTCATCACAATGCTGAAAACCACTGTAATCACAATGCTCCATGCCCTTCTCATCACAAAGCTCCATGACGCATGTCATCAGAATGTTCCATGGCCATCTCATCACAATACTCCATGCCCTTGTCATCACAATGCTCCAAGACCCTTGTAACCACAATGCTCCATGCCCCTTTTCATCTCAATGCTCCCTGAACCCTGTCATCACAGTGCACGATGCCCATCATCATAATACTTCAGTCTATTGTCATCACAATGAAATTAATATTCTCCATGACCTCTGACATCATAATGCTACAAACACTTGTGATCACAATGTTCCATAAAACTTATCATCACAGCACCCCATGACGCTCATCATCACAATTATCCATGGTCTTATCATCACAATGCTCCATGAACTTTGTCATCACGATGCTCAATACACTTTTCTTCACAATGCTCCCTGACACTTGTCGTCAGGATGCTCCATGAACCCTGTCATGACAAGGCTCCATGCCTTTATCATCACAATGATCCATGCCTTTTCATCGCAATGCTCCAAGACCCCTGTAATCACAATGCTCCATTCACTTCTCATCCAAATGCTCTCTCACATGAGATATCACAATGTTCCATCACTAGTCATCACATTCCTCCCTCAACCCTGTTATCACAATGTTCCGTGACCCCTGTCATCACAATGCTATATCCCCTTATCAGCACAATGTTCCATGACCCCTGACATCACAATGTTCCATAACCACTGTCATCAAAATGCTCCATGACCCTTTTCATCCCAAAGCTCCATGACCCCTGGAATCACAGTGTTCTATAACCCCTGTCATCAAAATGTTCCATTGCACTTTTCATCAAATTGCTGCATGACCCTGTCATCAAAATGCTCCCTAGCCAACTCATAACAATGCACCACACGCTTGTCATCAAAATGCTCCATGCCCTTGTCATCATAAATCTCCATGACACTTGTCATCACAATGCTCGATGCCCTTCTCATCATAATGCTCCATGTCCTTGTCATTACAATCCTCCATGACCCATGTATCACAGTGTACCGTGCCCTTGTCATCACAATGCTCCATGCCCACTCTCATCACAATAATCCATGAAACATTTCAGACCAATGCTCAATGCCCTTCTCATCACAATGCTCCATTACCTCTATCAACAATGCTCCATGACCCCTGCCATCACAATGTGCCACGGCCTTGTGATCACAAGGCTCCATGACCATTGTCATCACAATGCTCCAAGACCCATGTAATCACAATGCTCCATGCCCTTGTCATCACAAAGCTCCATGACACATGTCATCAGAATGTTCCATGGCCTTCTCCTCACAATGCTCCATGCCCTTGTCATCACAATGCTCCATACCCTCGTAATCACAATGCTCCATGCCCCTTTTCATCAGAATGCTCCATGAGACTTGTCATCACAAGTCTCCATGGTCATCTCATCACAATGCTCCAAGACCTTGTCATCACCATGCTCCATTCCCTGGTCATCACAATGCTCCATGACCCCTGTCATCACAAGGCTCCATGACCCTTCTCATCACAATGCTCCAAACTCCTGTAATCACAATGCTCCATGCCCCTTTTCATCACAGTGCTCCATGAACCCTGTCATCACAATGAACCATGCCCATCATCATAATGCTTCAGGCTATTGTCATCACAATGAAATCAAAATGCTCCATGACCTCTGTCATCACAATGCTCCAAACCCTGGTGATCACAATGTTGCATAACACTTATCATCACAAAACACCATGACGCTAATCATCACTATTATCCATGGTCTTCTCATCACAAGGCTCCATGACCTTTGTCATCACAATTCTCAATACTCTTTTCATCACAATGCTCCCTGACACTTGTCGTCAGTATGCTCCATGAACTCTGTCATGACAAGGCTCCATGCCTTTTTCATCACAATGATCCATGCCCTTTTCATCACAGTGCACTAAGACCACTGTAATCATAATGCTCCTTGCCCTTGTCATCACAAAGCTCCATGATGCATATCATCAGAATGTTCCATGCACTTCTCATCACAATGCTCCATGCCCTTGTCATCACAATGCTCCAAGACCCCTGTAATCACAATGCTCCATGCCCCTTTTCATCTCAATGCTCCATGAACACTGTCATAACAATGCACCATGCCCATCATCATAATGCTTCAGGCTATTGTCATCACAGTGAAATCAAAATGCTCCAAACCCTGGTGATCACAATGTTGCAAAACACTTATCATCACAACACCCCATGACGCTCATCATCACAATTATCCATGGTCTTCTCATCACAATGCTCCATGACCTTTGTCATCACAATTCTCAATACACTTGTCATCACAATGCTCCCTGACACTTGTCATCAGAATGCACCTTGAACCCTGTGACGAAAAGGCTCCATGCCATTTTCATCACAAAGCCCCATGCTGTTTTCATCCCAAAGCTCCATGCCATTGTCATCAAAATACTACACAAGCTTGTCATCAGAATGCTCCATGACCCTTGTCATCACAATTCTCCATGCACTTGTCAGCACAATGCTCCCTGACCCTTGTCATCACAATGATCCAAGCCATGGTCATCACAATGCTCCATTACCTTTGTCATTAGAATCCTCCATGACACTTTTAATCACAAAGCTCCAAGCCATTGTCATCACAATGGGCCATTACATATGTAATCACAATGCTCCCTGACACCTCTATTCACAATACTGCATGAACTGGTTATCACAATGCTCCATGCTCTTGTCTTCATAATGCGCCATTCCAACTGTCATCACAATAATCCATGAAACTTATTAGACCAATGATCCATGCCCTTGTCATCACATTGCTCCATGCTCTTGTTATCACAATGTTCCAAGACCCCTGTAATCAGAATGCCCCATGCCCCTTTTCATCAGTATGCTCCATGAGACTTGTCATCGCAAGGCTCCATGGTTTTCTCATCACAATGCTCCAGGACCTTGTCATCACAAAGGTTCACGACATTGTCATGAAAATTCTCAATGGCCCTTGTCTTCATAATGCTCCATGCCCTAGTCATCACAGTGCTCCATTATATTTGTCATCACAATCCTCCCTTACATTTGGCATCAATATGCTCCATGCTATTGTCATCGCAATGGACCATGACATATTTCATCACAATGCCCCCTGACACCTGTCTTTACAATACTCCATGCCCTTGTCATCACAATGCTCCATGCCCTTGTCATCACAATGCACCATGTCCACTGTCATCACAATAATCTATGAAACTTGTCAGACCAATGCTCCATGCCCCTGTCATAACAATGCTCCATGACCTTGTCATCACAATGCTCCATGACCCCTGTCATCACAATACTCCATGAACATTTTCAACCCAGTGCTCCATGACCCTTGTCATCACAATGATCCATGCACTTGTCATCCCAATGTTCCATGACGCTTGTAATCACAGTGTTCCATGACATCTGTCATCACAATGCTCCATGCCTTTGTCAGCAAAATGCTATATGACCTTGTCATTACAATGCTCTATGTGCATGTCATCACAATACTCCATTACCATTGTCATCACAATCCTCCAGGAACCTTGGGATTACATTGCTTCAGGCCCTTGTCATCAAAATGCTCCATGCTCCTTGAAATCAAAATGATCCATGACCTCTGTCATCACAATGCTCCAAACCCCTGTGATCAAAATGTTCAATAACACTTGTCCTCACAACGCTCCATGATGCCTGTCATCACAATACTCCATGTCCTTTTCATCACAATGCTCCATGAACTTTGTCATCACAATTCTCCATACACTTGTCATAAAAATGCTCCCTGACACTTGTCGTCAGAATGCTCCTTGAACTGTGTCACGAAAAGGCTCCATGCCATTTTCATCACAAATCCACATGCCGTTTGCATCCCAGTGCTCCATGCCATTGTCATCAAAATACTCCACAAGTTTGTCATCAGAATGCTCCATGACGCTTGTCATCACAATTCTCCATGCACTTGTCAGCAAAATGCTCCCTGACCCTTATCATCACAATGCTCCAAGCCATTGTCATCACAATGCTCCATTACCTTTGTCATCAGAATCCTCCATGACACTTGGCATCACAATGCTCCATGCCATTGTCATCACAATGGGCCATTACATATGTCATCACAATGCTCCCTGACACCTCTCTTCACAATACTGCATAACCTGGTCATCACAATGCTCCATGCCCTTGTCATCACAATGTGCCATTCCAACTCTCATCACAATAATCCATGAAACTTATTAGACCAATGCTCCTTGCCCTTGTTATCACAATGTTCCAAGTCCACTGTAATCAGAATGCTCCATGCCCCTTTTCATCAGAATGCTCCATATGACATGTCATCAGAAGGCTCCATGGATTTCTCATCACAATGCTCCATAACCTTTGTCATCACAATGCTCCAAGACCCATGTAATCACAATGCTTCATGCCCCTGTCATCGCAATGGACCATGACATTTGGCATCACAATACTCCATGGCATTGTCTTTGAAATTGACCATGACATATGTCATCACAATGCCCCCTTACACCAGTTTTCACAATACTCCATGCCCTTGTCATCACAATGCTCCATGCCCTTGTCATCACAATGCACCATGTCCAATGTCATCACAATAATCTATTAAACTTGTCAGACCAATGCTCCATGCCCCTGTCATCACAATGTTCCATGCCCTTGTCATCACAATGCTCCATGACCCTTGTCATCACAATGCTCCGTGACTCCAGTCATCACAATGCTTCATAACGTTTGTCATCACAACGGTCCATGCCTGCGTCATCGCAAGGCTCTGTGACCTTTGTGACCACAATGCTCCATGAACTTTTCATCACAATTCTCCGTGACCCTTGTCATCACAATGCTCCATGCCTTTTTCAGAACAATGCTCCATGACCCTTGTCATCACAATGTGCCATGTGCTTTACACCACAATGATCCACAACCTTGTCATCGCTATGCTCCATAAACCTTGTAATCACAATGCTCCATGAACTTCTCATCCAAATACTCTCTCACATGAGATATCACAATGTTCCATCACTAGTCATCACAATCCTCCCTCACCCCTGTTATCACAATGTTCCATGACCCCTGTCATCACAATGCTACATCCCCTTATCAGCACAATTTTCCATGACCCCTGACATCACAATGTTCCATAACCCCTGTCATCAAAATGCTCCATGACCATTTTCATCCCAAAGCTCTATGACCCCTGGCATCACAATGTTCTATAACCCCTGTCATCAAAATATTACATTACATTTTTCATCAAATTGCTGCATGACCCTGTCATCAAAATGCTCCCTGCCCTTCTCATCACAATGCACCACACACTTGTCATCAAAATGCTCCATGACCATGGTCATCACTAAGCTCCATGAACCTTGGCGTCACAATGCTCCATGCCATGGACATCACAATGCTCCATGAACCCTCTCATCACATTGCTCCATGCCCTTGTCATCACAAAGCTCCATGACACTTGTCATCACAATGCTCGATGCACTTCTCATCACAATGCTCCATGTCCTTGTCATTACAATCCTCCATCACCCATGTATCACAGTGTACCGTGCCCTTGTCATCACAATGCGCCATGCCCACTGTCATCACAATAATCCATGAAACATTTCAGACCAATGCTCAATGCACTTCTCATCACAATGCTCCATTACCACTCTCAACAATGCTCCATGACCCCTGCCATCACAATGTTCCACGGCCTTGTGATCACAAGACTAAATGACCATTGTCATCAAAATGCTCCAAAACCCATGTAATCACAATGCTCCATGCCCTTGTCATCACAGAGCTCCATGACGCATGTCATCAGAATGTTCCATGGCCTTCTCCACACAATGCTCCATGCCCTTGTTATCACAGTGCTCCAAGACACTCGTAATCACAATGCTCCATGCCCCTTTTCATCAGAAGGCTCCATGATATTTGTCATCACAAGTCTCCATGGTCAACTCATCACAATGCTCCAAGACCTTGTCATCACCATGCTCCATTCCCTTGTCATCACAATGTTCCATGACTCTTGTCATCACAATACTCCATGAACATTTTCAGCCCAATGCTCCATTACCTTCTCATCACAATGCTCCATGACCAATATCATCACAATGCTCCATGACCACTGTCATCACAACACTCCATGACACCTGACAACACAACGATCCGGGACTCTTGTCATCACAATGCTCCAAGACCATGCAATCACAATGCTCCATGACCCCTGTCATCACAATACTCCATGAACATTTTCAGCACAATGCTCCATGACCCTTGTCATCACAATGATCCATGCCCTTGTCATCCCAATGTTCCATGACCCCTGTATTCACAGTGCTCCGTGACGCTTGTCATCACAGTGCTCCATGACACCTGTCATCACAATGCTCCATGCCTTTGTCAGCAAAATGCTACATGGCCTTGTCATTACAATGCTCTATGCGCTTGTCATCACAATACTCGATTACCATTGTCATCACAATCCTCCATGAACCTTGGGATCACATTGCTTCATGCCCTTGTCATCACAATGCTACATACTCCTTGAAATCAATATGATCCATGACCTCTGTCATCACAATGCTCCAAACACTTGTGATCACAATGTTCCATAACAGTTGTCCTCACAACGCTCCAAGATGCCTGTCATCACAATACTCCATACACTTTTCATCACAATTCTCCATGACCTTTGTCATCACAATTCTCAATACACTTTTCATCACAGTGCTCCCTGACACTTGTCGTCAGTATGCTCCATGAAACCTATCATGACAAGGCTCCATGCCTTTTTCATCACAATGATCCATGCCCTTTTCATCAAAATGCTCCAAGACCCCTGTAATCACAATGCTCCATGCCCTTGCCATCCAAAGCTCCATGACGCATGTCATCAGAATGTTCCATGGACTTCTCATCACAATGCTCCCTGCTCTTGTCATCACAAAGCACTAAGACCCCTGTAATCACAATGCTCCATGCCCCTTTTCATCTCAATGCTCCTAGGAACCCTGTCAGCACAATGAACAATGCCCATCATCATAATGATTCAGGCAATTGTCATCACAATCAAATCAAAATGCTCCATGACCTCTGTCATCACAATGCTCAAAATCCTGGTGATCACAATGTTGAATAACAATTATCATCACAACACCCCATGACGCTCATCATCACAATGATCCATGGTCGTCTCATCACAAGGCTCCATGACCTTTGTCATCAAAATTCTCAATAAACTTGTCATCACATTGCTCGCTGACACTTGTCGTCAGAATGCTCCTTGAACCATGTCACAAAAAGGCTCCATGTCGTTTGCATCAAAAAGCCCCATGCCGTTTTCATCCCAATGCTGCATGCCATTGTCATCCAAATACACCACAGGCTTGTCATCAGAATGCTCCATGACCCTTGTCATCACAATTCTCCATGCACTTGTCAGCACAATGCTCCCTGACCCTTGTCATCACAATGCTCCAAGCCATTGTCATCACAATGCTCCATTACCATTGTCATCAGAATCCTCCATGACACTTGGCATCACAATGCTCCATGCCATTGTCATCACAATGCTAAATGACCTTGTCATTACAATCCTCTATGCGCTTGTCATCACAATACTCCATTTCCATTGTCATCACAATCCTCCATCAACCTTGGGATCACATTGCTTCATGCCCTTGTCATCACAATGCTCCATGCTCCTTGAAATCAAAATGATCCATGACCTCTGTCATCACAATGCTCCAAACCCTTGTGATCACATTGTTCCATAACACTTGTCATCACAACGCTCAATGATGCCTGTCATCACAATACTCCATGCCCTTTTCATCACAATGCTCCATGACCTTTGTCATCACAATTCTCAATACACTTGTGATCACAATGCTCCCTGACACTTGTCATCAGAATGCTCCTTGAAACCCGTCACGAAAAGGCTCCATGCCTTTTTCTTCACAATGCCCCATGCCATTTTCATCACAATGTTCCATACCATTGTCATCAAATACTCCACAAGCTTGTCATCAGAATGCTCCCGGACCCTTGTCATCACAATGCTCCATTACCTTTCTCATCAGAATCCTCCATGACACTTGGCATCACAGTGCTACATGCCATTGTCATCACAATGGGCCATTACATATGTCATCACAATGCTCCCTGACACTTATCTTCACAATACTGCATGACCTGGTCATCACAATGCTCCATGCCCTTGTCATCACAATAGGCCATTCCAACTGTCATCGCAACGAACCATGAAAGTTATTAGACCAATGTTCCATGCCCTTGTCATCACAATGCTCCATGCCCTTGTTATCACAATGCTCCATGACCCCTGTCATCACAATGCTCCGTTACTCCAATCATCACAATGCTTCATGACTTTGTCATCACAGTGGTCCATGCCCTCACCATCAACAGTCTCTGTGACATTTTTAATCCCAACGCTCCATGAACTTTTCATCACAATGCTCCGTGACCCTTGTCATCACAAAGCTACATGCCTTTGTCAGAACAATGCTCCATGACACTTGTCATCACAATGTGCCATGCGCTTTTCATCACAATGATCCACAACCTTGTCATCGCTATGCTCCATAAACCTTGTAATCACAATGCTCCATGCACTTCTCATCCAAATGCTCTCTCACATGAGATATCACAATGTTCCATCACTAGTCATCAAAATCCTCCCTCACCCCTGTTATCACAATGTTCAATAACCCTTGTCATCACCATGCTACATCCCCTTATCAGCACAATGTTCCATGACCCCTGACATCACAATGTTCTATATCCCCTGTCATCAAAATGCTCCATGACCCATTTCATCCCAAAGCTCCATGACCGCTGGCATCACAATGTTCTATAAGGCCTGTCATCAAAATGTTCCATTACACTTTTCATCAAATTGCTGCATGAACATGTCATCAAAATGCTCCCTGCCCTTCTCATCACAATGCACCACACCCTTGTCACCAAAAAGCTCCATGACCATTGCCCTCACTAAGCTCCATGACCCTTGGCATCACAATGCTCCATGTCATTGTCATCACAATGCTCCATGAACCTTCTCATCACATTGCTCCATGCCCTTGTCATCACAAAGCTCCATGACTCTTGTCATCACAATGCTCGATGCCCTTTTCATCACAATGCTCCATGCCCTTGTCATTACAATCCTCCATCACCCATGTATCACAGTGTACCGTGCACTTGTCATCACAATGCTCCATGCCCACTCTCATCACAATAATCCATGAAACATTTCAGACTAATGCTCAATGCCCTTCTCATCACAATGCTCCATTACCTCTGTCATAACAATGCTCCATGACACCTGACATGACAATGCTCCATGCCCTTGTCATCACAATGCTCCAAGACCCTCATAATCACAAGTTTCCATGCCCATTTTCATCAGAATGCTCCATTAGACTTGTCATCACAATTCTCCATGGTCATCTCATCACAATGCTCCAGGACCTTGTCATCTCCATTCTCCATTCCCTTGTCATCACAATGCTTCATGACCCCTGTCATCACAATACTCCATGAAAATTTTCAGCCCAATGCTCCATTACCTTCTCATCACAATGCTCCATGACCAATATCATCACAATGCTCCATGACCACTGTCATCACAACACTCCATGACACCTGACAACACAATGATCAGGGACTCCTGTCATCACAATGCTCCAAGACCCCTGTAATCACAATGCTCCATGACCCCTGTCATCACAATACTCCATGAACATTTTCAGCCTAATGCTCCATGACCCTTGTCATCAAATTGATCCATGCCCTTGTCATCCCAATGTTCCATAACCACTGTATTCACAATGCTCCTTGACGCTTGTCATCACAGTGCTCCATGACACCTGTCATCACAATGCTCCATGAATTTGTCAGCAAAATGCTACATGACCTTTTCATTACAATGCTCTATGCGCTTGTCATCACAGTACTCCATTACCATTGTCATCACTATCCGCCATGAACATTGGGATCACATTGCTTCATGCCCTTGTCATCACAATGCTCCATGCTCCTTGAAATCAACATGATCCATAACCTCTATCATCACAATGCTCCAAACCCTTGTGATCACAATGTTCCACAACACTTGTCCTCACAATGCTCCATGATGCCTGTCATCACAATACTCCATGCCCTTTTCATCACAATGCTCCATGACCTTTGTCATCACAATTATCAATACACTTGTCATCACAATGCTCCCTGACTCTTGTCGTCAGAATGCTCCTTGAACCGTGTCACGAAAAGGCTCCATGCCTTTTTCATCACAAAGCCCCATGCCATTTTCATCCCAATGCTCCATGCCATTGTCATCAAAATACTCCACAAGCTTGTCATCAGAATGCTCCGTGACCCTTGTCATCACAATTCTCCATGCACTTGTCAGCACAATGCACCCTGACCCTTGTCATCACAATGCTCCAAGCCATTGTCATCAAAATACTCCACAAGCTTGTCATCAGAATGCTCACTGACACTTGTCATCACAATGCTCCAAGCCATTATCATCACAATGCTCCATTACCTTTGTCATCAGAATCCTCCATGACACTTGGCATCACAATGCTCCATGCCATTGTCATCAAAATGGGCCATTACATATGTCATCACAATGCTCCCTGACACATCTCTTCACCATACTTCATGCCCTTGTCTTAACAATGCGCCATTCAAACTGTCATCACAATAATCCATGAAACTTATTAGACCAATGCTCCATGCCCTTGTCATCACAATGCTCCATGACCTTGTTATCACAATGTTCCAAGACCCCTGTAATCAGAATGCTCCATGCCCCTTTTCATCAGTATGCTCCATGAGACTTTTCATCACATGGTTCCATGGTTTTCTCATCATAATGCTCCAGGAACTTGTCATCACAATGCTTCACAACATTGTCATGAAAATTCTCAATGGCACTTGTCATCATAATGCTCCAAGCCCTAGTCATCACAATGCTCCATGATATTGGTCATCACAATCCTCCCTTACATTTGGCATCACAATGCTCCATGCCATTGTCATCGCAATGGACCAGGATATATGTCATCACAATACCCTGACACCTCTCTTCACAATACTCCATGCCCTTATCATCACAAAGCTCCATGCCCTTGTCTTCACAATGCACCATGTCCACTGTCATCACAATAATCTATGAAAATTGTCAGACCAAAGCTCCATGACCCTGTCATCACAATTCTCCATGCCCTTGTCATCACAATGCTCCATGTCCCCTGTCATCACAATGCTCGGTGACTCCAGTCATAACAATGCTTCATAAAGTTTGTCATCACAGCAGTCCATGCCCACGTCATCACAAGGCTCTGTGACCTTTGTAACCACAATGCTCCATGAACTTTTCATCACAATGCTCCATGACCCTTGTCCTCACAATGCTCCATGCCTTTGTCAGAACAATTCTCCATGACCCTTGTCATCACAATGTGCCATGCGCTTTTCATCACAATGATCCACAACCTTGTCATCACTATGCTCAATAAACCTTGTAATCACAATGCTCCATGCACTTTTCCTCCAAATGCTCTCTCACATGAGATATCACAATGTTCCATCACTAGTCATCACAATCCTCCCTCACCCCAGTTATCACAATGTACCATGACCCCTGTCATCACAATGCTACATCCCCTTATCAACACAATATTCCATGACACCTGACATCACAATGTTCCATAACCACTGTCATCAAAATGCTCCATGACCCTTTTCATCCCAAAGCTCCATGATCCCTGGCCACACAATGTTCAATAACCCCTGTCATCAAAATATTCCATTACACTTTTCATCAAATTGCTGCATGACCCTGTCATCAAAATGCTGCCTGCCTTTCTCATCACAATGCACCACACCCTTGTCATCAAAATGCTCCATGACCTTTGTCATCCCAAAGCTCCATGACACTTGGCATCACAATGCTCCATGTCATTGTCATCACAATGCTCCATGAACCCAGTCATCACATTGCTCCATGCCCTTGTCATCACAAAGCTCAATAACACTTGTCATCACAATGCTCGATGCCTTTCTCATCACAATGCTCCATGCCCTTGTCATTACAATCCTCCATGACCCATGTATCACAGTGTTCCGTGCCCTTGTCATCACAATGCTCCATGCCCCATCTCATCACAATAATCCATGAAACATTTCAGACCAATGCTCAATGCCCTTCTCATCACAATGCTCCATTACTTCTGTCATAACAATGCTCCAATACCCCTGCCATCACAATGTTCCACGGCCTTGTTATCACAAGGCTCCATGACCCTTGTCATCAAAATAGCCCAAGACCCCTGTAATCACAATGCTCAATGCCCTAGTCATAACAAAGCTCGATGACGCATGTCATCAGAAAGTTCCATGGCCTTCTCCTCAAAATGCTCCATGCCCTTGTCATCACAATGCTCGAAGACCCCAGTAATCACAATGCTCCATGCCCCTTTTCATCAGAATGCTCCATGAGACTTGTCATCACAAGTCTCCTTGGTCATCTCATAACAATGCTCCAGGACCTTGTCATCACCATGCTCCATTCCCTTGTCATCACAATGCTCCATGACCCCTGTCATCACAATACTCCATGAAAATTTTCAGCCCAATGCTCCATGACATTCTCATCACAATGCTCCATGACCAATATCATCACAATGCTCCAAGACCACAGTCATCACAACACTCCATCACACCAGACAACACAATGATCCGGGACACTTGTCATCACAATGCTCCAAGACCGCTCTAATGACAATGCTCCATGACCCCTGTCATCACAACACTTCATGAACATTTTCAGCCCAATGCTCCATGACCCTTGTCATCACAATGATATATGCCCTTCTCATCCCAATGCTCCATGACCCCTGTATTCACAATGCTCCATGACGCTTGTCATCACAGTGCTCCATGACACCTGTCATCACAATGCTCCATGCCTTTGTCAGCAAAATGCTACATGACCTTGTCATTACAATGCTCTATGTGCTTATCATCACAATACTCCATTACCATTGTCATCACAATCCTCAATGAACCTTGGGATCACATTGCTTCATGCCCTTGTCATCACAATGCTCCATGCTCCTTGAAATGAAAATGATCCATGACCTCTGTCATCACAATGCTCCAAACCCTTGTGATCACAATGTTCCATAACACTTGTCATCACTATGATCCATGATGTCTGTCATCACAATACTCCATGCCCTTTTCATCACAGTGCTCCATGAAATTTGTCATCACAATTCTCAATACACTTGTCATCACAATGCTCCCTGACACTTGTCGTCAGAATGCTCCTTGAACCGTGTCACGAAAAGGCTCCATGCCATTTTCATCACAAATCCACATGCCGTTTTCATCCCAGTGCTCCATGCCATTGTCATCAAAATACTCCACAAGTTTGTCATCAGAATGCTCCATGACGCTTGTCATCACAATTCTCCATGCACTTGTCAGCAAAATGCTCCCTGACACTTATCATCACAATGCTCCAAGCCATTGTCATCACAATGCTCCATTACCTTTGTCATCAGAATCCTCCATGACACTTGGCATCACAATGCTCCATGCCTTTGTCATCACAATGGGCCATTACATATGTCATCACAATGCTCCCTGACACCTCTCTTCACAATACTGCATAACCTGGTCATCACAATGCTACATGCCCTTGTCATCACAATGTGCCATTCCAACTCTCATCACAATAATCCATGAAAATTATTAGACCAATGCTCCTTGCCCTTGTTATCACAATGTTCCAAGTCCACTGTAATCAGAATGCTCCATGCCCCTTTTCATCAGAATGCTCCATATGACATGTCATCAGAAGGCTCCATGGATTTCTCATCACAATGCTCCATGACCTTTGTCATCACAATGCTCCAAGACCCATGTAATCACAATGCTTCATGCCCCTGTCATCGCAATGGACCATGACATTTGGCATCACAATACTCCATGGCATTGTCTTTGAAATTGACCATGACATATGTCATCACAATGCCCCCTTACACCAGTTTTCACAATACTCCATGCCCTTGTCATCACAATGCTCCATGCCCTTGTCATCACAATGCACCATGTCCAATGTCATCACAATAATCTATTAAACTTGTCAGACCAATGCTCCATGCCCCTGTCATCACATTGTTCCATGCCCTTGTCATCAGAATGCTCCATGACCCTTGTCATCACAATGCTCCGTGACTCCAGTCATCACAATGCTTCATAACGTTTGTCATCACAACGGTCCATGCCTGCGTCATCGCAAGGCTCTGTGACCTTTGTGACCACAATGCTCCATGAACTTTTCATCACAATTCTCGTGACCCTTGTCATCACAATGCTCCATGCCTTTTTCAGAACAATGCTCCATGACCCTTGTCATCACAATGTGCCATGTGCTTTACACCACAATGATCCACAACCTTGTCATCGCTATGCTCCATAAACCTTGTAATCACAATGCTCCATGAACTTCTCATCCAAATACTCTCTCACATGAGATATCACAATGTTCCATCACTAGTCATCACAATCCTCCCTCACCCCTGTTATCACAATGTTCCATGACCCCTGTCATCACAATGCTACATCCCCTTATCAGCACAATTTTCCATGACCCCTGACATCACAATGTTCCATAACCCCTGTCATCAAAATGCTCCATGACCATTTTCATCCCAAAGCTCTATGACCCCTGGCATCACAATGTTCTATAACCCCTGTCATCAAAATATTACATTACATTTTTCATCAAATTGCTGCATGACCCTGTCATCAAAATGCTCCCTGCCCTTCTCATCACAATGCACCACACACTTGTCATCAAAATGCTCCATGACCATGGTCATCACTAAGCTCCATGAACCTTGGCATCACAATGCTCCATGCCATGGACATCACAATGCTCCATGAACCCTCTCATCACATTGCTCCCTGCACTTGTCATCACAAAGCTCCATGACACTTGTCATCACAATGCTCGATGCCCTTCTCATCACAATGCTCCATGTCCTTGTCATTACAATCCTCCATCACCCATGTATCACAGTGTACCGTGCCCTTGTCATCACAATGTGCCATGCCCACTGTCATCACAATAATCCATGAAACATTTCAGACCAATGCTCAATGCACTTCTCATCACAATGCTCCATTACCACTGTCAACAATGCTCCATGACCCCTGCCATCACAATGTTCCACGGCCTTGTGATCACAAGACTAAATGACCATTGTCATCAAAATGCTCCAAAACCCATGTAATCACAATGCTCCATGCCCTTGTCATCACAGAGCTCCATGACGCATGTCATCAGAATGTTCCATGGCCTTCTCCACACAATGCTCCATGCCCTTGTCATCACAATGCTCCAAGACACTCGTAATCACAATGCTCCATGCCCCTTTTCATCAGAAGGCTCCATGATATTTGTCATCACAAGTCTCCATGGTCAACTCATCACAATGCTCCAAGACCTTGTCATCACCATGCTCCATTCCCTTGTCATCACAATGCTCCATGACTCCTGTTATCACAATACTCCATGAAAATTTTCAGCCCAATGCTCCATGACCTTCTCATCACAATGCTCCATGACCAATATCATCACAATGCTCCATGACCACTGTCATCACAACACTCCATGACACCTGACAACACAACGATCCGGGACTCTTGTCATCACAATGCTCCAAGACCATGCAATCACAATGCTCCATGACCCCTGTCATCACAATACTCCATGAACATTTTCAGCCCAATGCTCCATGACCCTTGTCATCACAATGATCCATGCCCTTGTCATCCCAATGTTCCATGACCCCTGTATTCACAGTGCTCCGTGACGCTTGTCATCACAGTGCTCCATGACACCTGTCATCACAATGCTCCATGCCTTTGTCAGCAAAATGCTACATGGCCTTGTCATTACAATGCTCTATGCGCTTGTCATCACAATACTCGATTACCATTGTCATCACAATCCTCCATGAACCTTGGAATCACATTGCTTCATGCCCTTGTCATCACAATGCTACATACTCCTTGAAATCAAAATGATCCATGACCTCTGTCATCACAATGCTCCAAACCCTTGTGATCACAATGTTCCATAACAATTGTCCTCACAACGCTCCAAGATGCCTGTCATCACAATACTCCATACACTTTTCATCACAATTCTCCATGACCTTTGTCATCACAATTCTCAATACACTTTTCATCACAGTGCTCCCTGACACTTGTCGTCAGTATGCTCCATGAAACCTATCATGACAAGGCTCCATGCCTTTTTCATCACAATGATCCATGCCCTTTTCATCAAAATGCTCCAAGACCCCTGTAATCACAATGCTCCATGCCCTTGCCATCCAAAGCTCCATGACGCATGTCATCAGAATGTTCCATGGACTTCTCATCACAATGCTCCCTGCTCTTGTCATCACAAAGCACTAAGACCCCTGTAATCACAATGCTCCATGCCCCTTTTCATCTCAATGCTCCTAGGAACCCTGTCAGCACAATGAACAATGCCCATCATCATAATGATTCAGGCAATTGTCATCACAATCAAATCAAAATGCTCCATGACCTCTGTCATCACAATGCTCAAAATCCTGGTGATCACAATGTTGAATAACACTTATCATCACAACACCCCATGACGCTCATCATCACAATGATCCATGGTCGTCTCATCACAAGGCTCCATGACCTTTGTCATCAAAATTCTCAATAAACTTGTCATCACAATGCTCGCTGACACTTGTCGTCAGAATGCTCCTTGAACCATGTCACAAAAAGGCTCCATGTCGTTTGCATCAAAAAGCCCCATGCCGTTTTCATCCCAATGCTGCATGCCATTGTCATCCAAATACACCACAGGCTTGTCATCAGAATGCTCCATGACCCTTGTCATCACAATTCTCCATGCACTTGTCAGCACAATGCTCCCTGACCCTTGTCATCACAATGCTCCAAGCCATTGTCATCACAATGCTCCATGCTCTTGTCTTCATAATGCGCCATTCCAACTGTCATCACAATAATCCATGAAACTTATTAGACGAATGCTCCATGCCCTTGTCATCACATTGCTCCATGCTCTTGTTATCACAATGTTTAAGACCCCTGTAATCAGAATGCCCCATGCCCCTTTTCATCAGTATGCTCCATGAGACTTGTCATCGCAAGGCTCCATGGTTTTCTCATCACAATGCTCCAGGACCTTGTCATCACAATGCACCATGTCCACTGTCATCACAATAATCTATGAAACTTGTAAGACCAATGCTCCATGCCCCTGTCATAACAATGCTCCATGACCTTGTCATCACAATGCTCCATGACCCCTGTCATCACAATACTCCATGTACATTTTCAGCCCAATGCTCCATGACCCTTGTCATCACAATGATCCATGCACTTGTCATCCCAATGTTCCATGACGCTTGTAATCACAGTGCTCCATGACATCTGTCATCACAGTGCTCCATGCCTTTGTCAGCAAAATGCTACCTGACCTTGTCATTACAATGCTCTATGCGATTGTCATCACAATACTCCATTACCATTGTCATCACAATCCTCCAGGAACCTTGGGATCACATTGCTTCAGGCCCTTGTCATCAAAATGCTCCATGCTCCTTGAAATCAAAATGATCCATGACCTCAGTCATCACAATGCTCCAAACCCTTGTGATCAAAATGTTCAATAACACTTGTCCTCACAACGCTCCATGATGCCTGTCATCAAAATACTCCATGCCCTTTTCATCACAATGCTCCATGAACTTTGTCATCACAATTCTCCATACACTTGTCATCAAATTGCTCCCTGACACTTGTCGTCAGAATGCTCCTTGAACTGTGTCACGAAAAGGCTCCATGCCATTTTCATCACAAATCCACATGCCGTTTTCCTCCCAGTGCTCCATGCCATTGTCATCAAAATACTCCACAAGCTTGTCATCAGAATGCTCCATGACGCTTGTCATCACAATTCTCCGTGCACTTGTCAGCAAAATGTTCCCTGACCCTTATCATCACAATGCTCCAAGCCATTGTCATCACAATGCTCCATTACCTTTGTCATCAGAATCCTCCATGACACTTGGCATCACAATGCTCCATGCCATTGTCATCACAATGGGCCATTACATATGTCATCACAATGCTCCCTGACACCTCTCTTCACAATACTGCATAACCTGGTCATCACAATGCTCCATGCCCTTGTCATCACAATGTGCCATTCCAACTCTCATCACAATAATCCATGAAACTTATTAGACCAATGCTCCTTGCCCTTGTTATCACAATGTTCCAAGACCCCTGTAATCAGAATGCTCCATGCCCCTTTTCATCAGAATGCTCCATATGACATGTCATCAGAAGGCTCCATGGATTTCTCATCACAATGCTCCATGACCTTTGTCATCACAATTCTCCAAGACCCATGTAATCACAATGCTTCATGCCCCTGTCATCGCAATGGACCATGACATTTGGCATCACAATGCTCCATGCCATTGTCTTTGAAATTGACCATGACATATGTCATCACAATGCCCCCTTACACCTGTTTTCACAATACTCCATGCCCTTGTCATCACAATGCTCCATGCCCTTGTCATCACAATGCACCATGTCCAATGTCATCACAATAATCTATTAAATTTGTCAGAGCAATGCTCCATGCCCCTGTCATCACAATGTTCCATGCCCTTGTCATCACAATGCTCCATGACCCTTGTCATCACAATGCTCCGTGACTCCAGTCATCACAATGCTTCATAACGTTTGTCATCACAACGGTCCATGCCTGCATCATCGCAAGGCTCTGTGACCTTTGTAACCACAATGCTCCATGAACTTTTCATCACAATTCTCCGTGGCCCTTGTCATCACAAGGCTCCATGCCTTTTTCAGAACAATGCTCCATGACCCTTGTCATCACAATGTGCCATGTGCTTTTCATCACAATGATCCACAACCTTGTCATCGCTATGCTCCATAAACCTTGTAATCACAATGCTCCATGCACTTCTCATCCAAATGCTCTCTCACATGAGATATCACAATGTTCGATCACTTGTCATCACAATCCTCCCTCACCCCTGTTATCACAATGTTCCATGACCCCTGTCATCACAATGCTACATCCCCTTATCAGCACAATTTTCCATGACCCCTGACATCACAATGTTCCATAACCCCTGTCATCAAAATGCTCCATGACCATTTTCATCCCAAAGCTCTATGACCCCTGGCATCACAATGTTCTATAACCCTTTCATCAAAATATTACATTACACTTTTCATCAAATTGCTGCATGACCCTGTCATCAAAATGCTCCCTGCCCTTCTCATCACAATGCACCACACACTTGTCATCAAAATGCTCCATGACAATGGTCATCACTAAGCTCCATGACCCTTGGCATCACAATGCTCCATGCCATGGACATCACAATGCTCCATGAACCCTCTCATCACATTGCCCCATGCACTTGTCATCACAAAGCTCCATGACACTTGTCATCACAATGCTCGATGCCCTTCTCATCACAATGCTCCATGTTCTTGTCATTATATTCCTCCATCACCCATGTATCACAGTGTACCGTGCCCTTGTCATCACAATGTGCCATGCCCACTGTCATCACAATAATCCATGAAATATTTCAGACCAATGCTCAATGCACTTCTCATCATAATGCTCCATTACCACTGTCAACAATGCTCCATGACCCCTGCCATCACAATATTCCACGGCCTTGTGATCACAAGACTCAATGACCATTGTCATCACAATGCTCCAAGACCCATGTAATCACAATGCTCCATGCCCTTGTCATCACAGAGCTCCATGACGCATGTCATCAGAATGTTCCATGGCCTTCTCCTCACAATGCTCCATGCCCTTGTCATCACAATGCTCCAAGACACTCGTAATCACAATGCTCCATGCCCCTTTTCATCAGAAGGCTCCATGATATTTGTCATCACAAGTCTCCATGGTCAACTCATCACAATGCTCCAAGACCTTGTCATCACCATGCTCCATTCCCTTGTCATCACAATGCTCCATGACACCTGTCATCACAATACTCCATGAACATTTTCAGCCCAATGCTCCATGACCTTCTCATCACAATGCTCCATGACCAATATCATCACAATGCTCCATGACCACTGTCATCACAACACTCCATGACACCTGACAACACAATGATCTGGGACTCTTGTCATCACAATGCTCCAAGACCCCTGTAATCACAATGCTCCATGACCCCTGTCATCACAATACTCCATGAACATTTTCAGCCCAATGCTCCATGACCCTTGTCATCACAATGATCCATGCCCTTGTCATCCCAATGTTCCATGACCCCTGTATTCACAGTGCTCTGTGACGCCCGTCATCACAGTGCTCCATGACACCTGTCATCACAATGCTCCATGCCTTTGTCAGCAAAATGCTACATGACCTTGTCATTACAATGCTCTATGCGATTGTCATCACAATACTCGATTACCATTGTCATCACAATCCTCCATGAACCTTGGGTTCACATTGCTTCATGCCCTTGTCATCACAATGCTCCATGCTCCTTGAAATCAAAATGATCCATGACCTCTGTCATCACAATGCTCCAAACCCTTGTGATCACAATGTTCCATAACACTTGTCCTCACAACGCTCCAAGATGCCTGTCATCACAATATTCCATACACTTTTCATCACAATTCTCCATGCCCTTTGTCATCACAATTCTCAATACACTTTTCATCACAGTGCTCCCTGACACTTGTCGTCAGTATGCTCCATGAACCCTGTCATGACAAGGCTCCATGCCTTTTTCATCACAATGATCCATGCCGTTTTCATCACAATGCTCCAAGACCCCTGTAATCACAATGCTCCATGCCCTTGCCATCCAAAGCTCCATGACGCATGTCATCAGAATGTTCCATGGACTTCTCATCACAATGCTCCCTGCACTTGTCATCACAAAGCACTAAGACCCCTGTAATCACAATGCTCCATGCCCCTTTTCATCTCAATGCTCCTATGAACCCTGTCAGCACAATGAACAATGCCCATCATCATAATGCTTCAGGCAATTGTCATCACAATCAAATCAAAATGCTCCATGACCTCTGTCATCACAATGCTCAAAATCCTGGTGATCACAATGTTGCATAACTCTTATCATCACAACACCCCATGACGCTCATCATCACAATGATCCATGGTCGTCTCATCACAAGGCTCCATGACCTTTGTCATCAAAATTCTCAATAAACTTGTCATCACAATGCTCGCTGACACTTGTCGTCAGAATGCTCCTTGAACCCTGTCACAAAAAGGCTCCATGTCTTTTTCATCACAAAGCCACTTGCCGTTTTCATCCCAATGCTGCATGCCATTGTCATCAAAATACACCACAGGCTTGTTATCAGAATGGTCCATGACCCTTGTCATCACAATTCTCCATGCACTTGTCAGCACAATGCTCCCTGACCCTTGTCATCACAATGCTCCAAGCCATTGTCATCACAATGCTCCATTACAACTGTCATCAGAATCCTCCATGACACTTGGCATCACAATGCTCCATGCCATTGTCATCACAATGCTCCATGTCTTTGTCAGCAAAATGCTAAATGACCTTGTCATTACAATCCTCTATGCGCTTCTCATCACAATACTCCATTACCATTGTCATCACAATCCTCCATCAACCTTGGGATCACATTGCTTCATGCCCTTGTCATCACAATGCTCCATGCTCCTTGAAATCAAAATTATCCATGACCTCTGTCATCACAATGCTCCAAACCCTTGTGATCACATTGTTCCATAACACTTGTCATCACAACGCTCCATGATGCCTGTCATCACAATACTCCATGCCCTTTTCATCACAATGCTCCATGACCTTTGTCATCACAATTCTCAATACACTTGTGATCACAACGCTCCCTGACACTTGTCATCAGAATGCTCCTTGAAACCCATCACGAAAAGGCTCCATGCCTTTTTCATCACAATGCCCCATGCCATTTTCATCACAATGTTCCATACCATTGTCATCAAAATACTCCACAAGCTTGTCATCAGAATGCTCCCGGACCCTTGTCATCACAATGCTCCATTACCTTTGTAATCAGAATCCTCCATGACACTTGGCATCACAGTGCTACATGCCATTGTCATCACAATGGGCCATTACATATGTCATCACAATGCTCCCTGACACTTATCTTCACAATACTGCATGACCTGGTCATCACAATGCTCCATGCCCTTGTCATCACAATAGGCCATTCCAAAAGTCATCGCAACAAACCATGAAAGTGATTAGACCAATGTTCCATGCCCTTGTCATCACAATGCTCCATGCCCTTGTTATCACAATGCTCCATGACCCCTGTCATCACAATGCTCCGTTACTCCAGTCATCACAATGCTTCATGAACTTTGTCATCACAGTGGTCCATGCCCTCACCATCAACAGTCTCTGTGACCTTTTTAACCCCAATGCTCCATGAACTTTTCATCACAATGCTCTTTGACCCTTGTCATCACAATGATCTATTCCTTTCTCAGCACAATGCTCCATGACCCTGGTCATCACAATGCTCCATGCCCCTTTTCATCTCAATGCTCCCTGAACCCTGTCATCACAGTGCACGATGCCCATCATCATAATACTTCAGTCTTTTGTCATCACAATGAAATTAATATTCTCCATGACCTCTGACATCATAATGCTACAAACCCTTGTGATCACAATGTTCCATAAAACTTATCATCACAGCACCCCATGACGCTCATCATCACAATTATCCATGGTCTTATCATCACAATGCTCCATGATCTTTGTCATCACGATGCTCAATACACTTTTCATCACAATGCTCCCTGACACTTGTCGTCAGTATGCTCCATGAACCCTGTCATGACAAGGCTCCATGCCTTTATCATCACAATGATCCATGCCTTTTCATCGCAATGTTCCAAGACACCTGCAATCACAATGCTCCATGCACTTCTCATCCAAATGCTCTCTCACATGAGATATCACAATGTTCCATCACTAGTCATCACATTCCTCCCTCAACCCTGTTATCACAATGTTCCATGACCCCTGTTATCACAATGCTACATCCCCTTTTCAGCACAATGTTCCATGACCCCTGACATCACAATGTTCCATAACAACTGTCATCAAAATGCTCCATGACCCTTTTCATCCCAAAGCTCCATGACCCCTGGAATCACAGTGTTCTCTAACCCCTGTCATCAAAATGTTCCATTGCACTTTTCATCAAATTGCTGCATGACCCTGTCATCAAAATGCTCCCTGCCCTACTCATAACAATGCACCACACGCTGGTCATCAAAATGCTCCATGACCTTTGTCATCACAAAGCTCCATGACCATTGGCATCACAATGCTCCATGTCATTGTCATCACAATGCTCCATGAAAACTCTCTTCACATTGCTCCATGCCCTTGTCATCACAAATCTCCATGACACTTGTCATCACAATGCTCGATGCCCTTCTCATCATAATTCTCCATGTCCTTGTCATTACAATCCTCCATGACCCATGTATCACAGTGTACCGTGCCCTTGTCATCACAATGCTCCATGCTCACTCTCATCACAATAATCCATGAAACATTTCAGACCAATGCTCAATGCCCTTCTCATCAAAATGCTCCATTACCTCTATCAACAATGCTCCATGACCCCTGCCATCACAATGTTCCACGGCCTTGTGATCACAAGGCTCCATGACCATTGTCATCACAATGCTCCAAGACACATGTAATCACAATGCTCCATGCCCTTGTCATCACAAAGCTCCATGACACATGTCATCAGAATGTTCCATGGCCATCTCCTCACAATGCGCCTTGCCCTTGTCATCACAATGCTCCAAGACACTCGTAATCACAATGCTCCATGCCCCTTTTCATCAGAAGGCTCCATGATATTTTTCATCACAAGTCTCCATGGTCAACTCATCACAATGCTCCAAGACCTTGTCATCACCATGCTCCATTCCCTTGTCATCACAATGCTCCCTGACACTTGTCGTCAGTATGCTCCATGAACTCTGTCATGACAAGGCTCCATGCCTTTTTCATCACAATGATCCATGCCCTTTTCATCACAGTTCTCCAAGACCACTGTAATCATAATGCTCCTTGCCCTTGTCATCACAAAGCTCCATGATGCATATCATCAGAATGTTCCATGCACTTCTCATCACAATGCTCCATGCCCTTGTCATCACAATGCTCCCAGACCCATGTAATCACAATGCTCCATGCCCCTTTTCATCTCAATGCTCCATGAACACTGTCATAACAATGCACCATGCCCATCATCATAATGCTTCAGGCTATTGTCATCACAGTGAAATCAAAATCCTCCATGACCTTTGTCATCACAAAGCTCCATGACCCTTGGCATCACAGTGCTCCATGTCATTGTCATCACAATGCTCCATGAAACCTCTCTTCACATTGCTCCATGTCCTTGTCATCACAAATCTCCATGACACTTGTCATCACAATGCTCGATGCCCTTCTCATCATAATGCTCCATGTCCTTGTCATTAAATCCTCCATGACCCATGTATCACAGTGTACCGTGCCCTTGTCATCACAATGCTCGATGCCCACTCTCATCACAATAATCCATGAAACATTTCAGACCAATGCTCAATGCCCTTCTCATCACATTGCTCCATTACCTCTATCAACAATGCTCCATGACCCCTGCCATCACAATGTTCCACGGCCTTGTGATCACAAGGCTCCATGACCATTGTCATCACAATGCTCCAAGAGCCATGTAATCACAATGCTCCATGCCCTTGTCATCACAAAGCTCCATGACACATGTCATCAGAATGTTCCATGGCCTTCTCCTCACAATGCTCCATGCCCTTGTCATCACAATGCTCCATACCCTCGTAATCACAATGCTCCATGCCCATTTTCATCAGAATGCTCCATGAGACTTGTCATCACAAGTCTCCATGGTCATCTCATCACAATGCTCCAAGACCTTGTCATCACCATGCTCCACTCCCTGGTCATCACAATGCTCCATGACCCCTGTCATCACAAGGCTCCATGACCCTTCTCATCACAATGCTCCAAACTCATGTAATCACAATGCTCCATGCCCCTTTTCATCACAATGCTCCATGAACCCTGTCATCACAATGAACCATGCCCATCATCATAATGCTTCAGGCTATTGTCATCACAATGAAATCAAAATGCTCCATGACCTCTGTCATCACAATGCTCCAAACCCTGGTGATCACAATGTTGCATAACACTTATCATCACAAAACCCTATGACGCTAATCATCACTATTATCCATGGTCTTCTCATCACAAGGCTCCATGACCTTTGTCATCACAATTCTCAATACTCTTTTCAACACAATGCTCCCTGACACTTGTCGTCAGTATGTTCCATGAACTCTGTCATGACACGGCTCCATGCCTTTTTCATCACAATGATCCATGCCCTTTTCATCACAGTGCTCCAAGACCACTGTAATCATAATGCTCCTTGCCCTTGTCATCACAAAGCTCCATGATGCATATCATCAGAATGTTCCATGCACTTCTCATCACAATGCTCCATGCCCTTGTCATCACAATGCTCCAAGACCCCTGTAATCACAATGCTCCATGCCCCTTTTCATCTCAATGCTCCATGAACACTGTCATAACAATGCACCATACCCATCATCATAATGCTTCAGGCTCTTGTCATCACAGTGAAATCAAAATGCTCCATGACCTCTGTCATCACAATGCTCCAAACCCTGGTGATCACAATGTTGCAAAACACTTATCATCACAACACCCCATGACGCTCATCATCACAATTATCCATGGTCTTCTCATCACAATGCTCCATGACCTTTGTCATCACAATTCTCAATACACTTGTCATCACAATGCTCCCTGACACTTGTTGTCAGAATGCACCTTGAACCCTGTGACGAAAAGGCTCCATGCCTTTTTCATCACAAAGCCCCATGCTGTTTTCATCCCAAAGCTCCATGCCATTGTCATCAAAATACTACACAAGCTTGTCATCAGAATGCTCCATGACCCTTGTCATCACAATTCTCCATTCACTTGTCAGCACAATTCTCCCTGACCCTTGTCATCACAATGATCCAAGCCATTGTCATCACAATGCTCCATTACCTTTGTCACTAGAATCCTCCATGACACTTGGAGTCACAATGCTCCAAGCCATTGTCATCACAATGGGCCATTACATATGTAATCACAATGCTCCCTGACACCTCTCTTCACAATACTGCATGATCTGGTCATCACAATGCTCCATGCTCTTGTCTTCATAATGCACCATTCCAACTGTCATCACAATAATCCATGAAACTTATTAGACCAATGGTCCATGCCCTTGTCATCACATTGCTCCATGCTCTTTTTATCACAATGTTTAAGTCCCCTGTAATCAGAATGCCCCATGCCCCTTTTCATCAGTATGCTCCATGAGACTTGTCATCGCAAGGCTCCATGGTTTTCTCATCACAATGCTCCAGGACCTTGTCATCACAATGGTTCACGACATTGTCATGAAAATTCTCAATGGCCCTTGTCTTCATAATGCTCCAAGCCCTAGTCATCACAGTGCTCCATTATATTTGTCATCACAATCCTCCCTTGCATTTGGCATCACTATGCTCCATGCTATTGTCATCGCAATGGACCATGACATATTTCATCACAATGCCCCCTGACACCTGTCTTCACAATACTCCAGTCCCTTGTCATCACAATGCTCCATGCCCTGGTCATCACAATGCACCATGTCGACTGTCATCACAATAATCTATGAAACTTGTAAGACCAATGCTCCATGCCCCTGTCATAACAATGCTAAATGACCTTGTCATCACAATGCTCCATGACCCCTGTCATCACAATACTCCATGTACATTTTCAGCCCAGTGCTCCATGACCCTTTTCATCACAATGATCCATGCACTTGTCATCCCAATGTTCCATGACGCTTGTAATCACAGTGCTCCATGACATCTGTCATCACAGTGCTCCATGCCTTTGTCAGCAAAATGTTACATGACCTTGTCATTACAATGCTCTATGCGATTGTCATCACAATACTCCATTACCATTGTCATCACAATCCTCCAGGAACCTTGGTATCACATTGCTTCAGGCCCTTGTCATCAAAATGCTCCATGCTCCTTGAAATCAAATTGATCCATGACCTCTGTCATCACAATGCTCCAAACCCTTGTGATCAAAATGTTCAATAACACTTTTCCTCACAACGCTCCATGATGCCTGTCATCAAAATACTCCATGCCCTTTTCATCACAATGCTCCATGAACTTTGTCATCACAATTCTCCATACACTTGTCATCAAAATGCTCCCTGACACTTGTCGTCAGAATGCTCCTTGAACTGTGTCACGAAAAGGCTCCATGCCATTTTCATCAGAAATCCACATGCCGTTTTCATCCCAGTGCTCCATGCCATTGTCATCAAAATACTCCACAAGATTGTCATCAGAATGCTCCATGACGCTTGTCATCACAATTCTCCGTGCACTTGTCAGCAAAATGCTCCCTGACCCTTATCATCACAATGTTCCAAGCCATTGTCATCACAATGCTCCATTACCTTTGTCATCAGAATCCTCCATGACACTTGGCATCACAATGCTCCATGCCATTGTCATCACAATGGGCCATTACATATGTCATCACAATGCTCCCTGACACCTCTCTTCACAATACTGCATAACCTGGTCATCACAATGCTCCATTCCGTTGTCATCACAATGTGCCATTCCAACTCTCATCACAATAATCCATGAAAATTATTAGACCAATGCTCCTTGCCCTTGTTATCACAATGTTCCAAGACCCCTGTAATCAGAATGCTCCATGCCCCTTTTCATCAGAATGCTCCATATGACATGTCATCAGAAGGCTCCATGGATTTCTCATCACAATGCTCCATGACCTTTGTCATCACAATGCTCCAAGACCCATGTAATCACAATGCTTCATGCCCCTGTCATCGCAATGGACCATGACATTTGGCATCACAATACTCCATGCCATTGTCTTTGAAATTGTCCATGACATATGTCATCACATTGCCCCCTTACACCTGTTTTCACAATACTCCATGCCCTTGTCATCACAATGCTCCATGCCCTTGTCATCACAATGCACCATGTCCAATGTCATCACAATAATCTATTAAAGTTGTCAGACCAATGCTCCATGCCCCTGTCATCACAATGTTCCATGCCCTTGTCATCACAATGCTCCATGACCCTTGTCATCAAAATGCTCCGTGACTCCAGTCATCACAATGCTTCATAACGTGTGTCATCACAACGGTCCATGCCTGCGTCATCGCAAGGCTCTGTGACCTTTGTAAGCACAATGCTCCATGAACTTTTCATCACAATTCTCCGTGGCCCTTGTCATCACAATGCTCCATGCCTTTTTCAGAACAATGCTCCATGACCCTTGTCATCACAATGTGCCATGTGCTTTTCATCACAATGATCCACAACCTTGTCATCGCTATGCTCCATAAACCTTGTAATCACAATTCTCCATGCACTTCTCATCCAAATGCTCTCTCACATGAGATATCACAATGTTCCATCACTTGTCATCACAATCCTACCTCACCCCTGTTATCACAATGTTCCATGACCCCTGTCATCACAATGCTACATCCCCTTATCAGCACAATTTTCCATGATCCTGACATCACAATGTTCCATAACCCCTGTCATCAAAATATTACATTACACTTTTCATCAAATTGCTGCATGACCATGTCATCAAAATGCTCCCTGCCCTTCTCATCACAATGCACCACACACTTGAAACCAAAATGCTCCATGACCATGGTCATCACTAAGCTCCATGACCCTTGGCATCACAATGCTCCATGCCATGGACATCACAATGCTCCATGAACCCTCTCATCACATTGCTCCATGCACTTGTCATCACAAAGCTCCATGACACTTGTCATCACAATGCTTGATGCCCTTCTCATCACAATGCTCCATGTCCTTGTCATTACAATCCTCCATCACCCATGTATCACAGTGTACCGTGCCCTTGTCATCACAATGCGCCATGCCCACTGTCATCACAATAATCCATGAAACATTTCAGACCAATGCTCATTGCACTTCTCATCACAATGCTCCATTACCACTGTCAACAATGCTCCATGACCCCTGCCATCACAATGTTCCACGGCCTTGTGATCACAAGACTCCATGACCATTGTCATCACAATGCTCCAAGACCCATGTAATCACAATGCTCCATGCCCTTGTCATCACAGAGCTCCATGACGCATGTCATCAGAATGTTCCATGGCCTTCTCCTCACAATGCTCCATGCCCTTGTCATCACAATGCTCCAAGACACTCGTAATCACAATGCTCCATGCCCCTTTTCATCAGAAGGCTCCATGATATTTGTCATCACAAGTCTCCATGGTCAACTCATCACAATGCTCCAAGACCTTGTCATCACCATGCTCCATTCCCTTCTCATCACAATGCTCCATGACTCCTGTCATCACAACACTCCATGAACATTTTCAGCCCAATGCTCCATGACCTTCTCATCACAATGCTCCATGACCAATATCATCACAATGCTCCATGACCACTGTCATCACAACACTCCATGACACCTGACAACCCAATGATCCCGGACTCTTGTCATCACAATGCTCCAAGACCCCTGTAATCACAATGCTCCATGACCCCTGTCATCAAAATATTCCATGAACATTTTCAGCCCAATGCTCCATGACACTTGTCATCACAATGATCCATGCCCTTGTCATCCCAATGTTCCATGACGCCTGTATTCACAGTGCTCCGTGACGCTTGTCATCACAGTGCTCCATGACACCTGTCATCACAATGCTCCATGCCTTTGTCAGCAAAATGCTACATGACCTTGTCATTACAATGCTCTATGCGATTGTCATCACAATACTCGATTACCATTGTCATCACAATCCTCCATGAACCTTGGGATCACATTGCTTCATGCCCTTGTCATCACAATGCTACATGCTCCTTGAAATAAAAATGATCCATGACCTCTGTCATCACAATGCTCCAAACCCTTGTGATCACAATGTTCCATAACACTTGTCCTCACAACGCTCCATGATGCCTGTCATCACAATACTCCATACACTTTTCATCACAATTCTCCATGACCTTTGTCATCACAATTCTCAATACACTTTTCATCACAGTGCTCCCTGACACTTGTCGTCAGTATGCTCCATGAACCCTGTCATGACAAGGCTCCATGCCTTTTTCATCACAATGTTCCATGCCCTTTTCATCACAATGCTCCAAGACCCCTGTAATCACAATGCTCCATGCCCTTGCCATCCAAAGCTCCATGACGCATGTCATCAGAATGTTCCATGGACTTCTCATCACAATGCTCCCTGCTCTTGTCATCACAAAGCACTAAGACCCCTGTAATCACAATGCTCCATGCCCCTTTTCATCTCAATGCTCCTATGAACCCTGTCAGCACAATGAACAATGCCCATCATCATAATGCTTCAGGCAATTGTCATCACAATCAAATCAAAATGCTCCATGACCTCTGTCATCACAATGCTCAAAATCCTGGTGATCACAATGTTGCATAACTCTTATCATCACAACACCCCATGACGCTCATCATCACAATGATCCATGGTCGTCTCATCACAAGGCTCCATGACCTTTGTCATCAAAATTCTCAATAAACTTGTCATCACAATGCTCGCTGACACTTGTCGTCAGAATGCTCCTTGAACCCTGTCACAAAAAGGCTCCATGTCTTTTTCATCACAGAGCCACATGCCGTTTTCATCCCAATGCTGCATGCCATTGTCATCAAAATACACCACAGGCTTGTCATCAGAATGCTCCATGACCCTTGTCATCACAATTCTCCATGCACTTGTCAGCACAATGCTCCCTGACCCTTGTCATCACAATGCTCCAAGCCATTGTCATCACAATGCTCCATTACCATTGTCATCAGAATCCTCCATGACACTTGGCATCACAATGCTCCATGCCATTGTCATCACAATGCTCCATGTCTTTGTCAGCAAAATGCTAAATGACCTTGTCATTACAATCCTCTATGCGCTTGTCATCACAATACTCCATTTCCATTGTCATCACAATCCTCCATCAACCTTGGGATCACATTGCTTCATGCCATTGACATCACAATGCTCCATGCTCCTTGAAATCAAAATGATCCATGACCTCTGTCATCACAATGCTCCAAACCCTTGTGATCACATTGTTCCATAACACTTGTCATCACAACGCTCCATGATGCCTGTCATCACAATACTCCATGCCCTTTTCATCACAATGCTCCATGACCTTTGTCATCACAATTCTCAAAACACTTGTGATCACAATGCTCCCTGAAACTTGTCATCAGAATGCTCCTTGAAACCCGTCACGAAAAGTCTCCATGCATTTTTCATCACAATGCTCCATGCCATTTTCATCACAATGTTCCATACCATTGTCATCAAAATACTGCACAACCTTGTCATCAGAATGCTCCCGGACCCTTGTCATCACAATGCTCCATTACCTTTCTCATCAGAATCCTCCATGACACTTGGCATCACAGTGCTACATGCCATTGTCATCACAATAGGCCATTCCAACTGTCATCGCAATAAACCATGAAAGTTATTAGACCAATGTTCCATGCCCTTGTCATCACAATGCTCCATGCCCTTGTTATCACAATGCTCCATGACCCCTGTCATCACAATGCTCCGTTACTCCAGTCATCACAATGCTTCATGAACTATGTCATCACAATGGTCCATGCCCTCACCATCAACAGTCTCTGTGACCTTTTTAACCCCTATGCTCCATGAACTTTTCATCACAATGCTCTTTGACCCTTGTCATCACAATGCTCTATGCCTTTCTCAGCACAATGCTCCATGACCCTGGTCATCACAATGCTCCATGCCCCTTTTCATCTCAATGCTCCCTGAACCCTGTCATCACAGTGCACGATGCCCATCATCATAATACTTCAGTCTATTGTCATCACAATGAAATTAATATTCTCCATGACCTCTGACATCATAATGCTACAAACCCTTGTGATCACAATGTTCCATAAAACTTATCATCACAGCACACCATGACGCTCATCATCACAATTATCCATGGTCTTATCATCACAATGCTCCATGATCTTTGTCATCACGATGCTCAATACACTTTTCATCACAATGCTCCCTGACACTTGTCGTCAGTATGCTCCATGAACCCTGTCATGACAAGGCTCCATGCCTTTATCATCACAATGATCCATGCCTTTTCATCGCAATGCTCCAAGACCCCTGCAATCACAATGCTCCATGCACTTCTCATCCAAATGCTCTCTCACATGAGATATCACAATGTTCCATCACTAGTCATCACATTCCTCCCTCAACCCTGTTATCACAATGTTCCATGACCCCTGTTATCACAATGCTACATCCCCTTATTAGCACAATGTTCCATGACCCCTGACATCACAATGTTCCATAACCACTGTCATCAAAATGCTCCATGACCCTTTTCATCCCAAAGCTCCATGACCCCTGGAATCACAGTGTTCTATAACCCCTGTCATCAAAAAGTTCCATTACACTTTTCATCAAATTGCTGCATGACCCTGTCATCAAAATGCTCCCTGCCCTACTCATAACAATGCACCACACGCTGGTCATCAAAATGCTCCATGACCTTTGTCATCACAAAGCTCCATGACCCTTGGCATCACAATGCTCCATGTCATTGTCATCACAATGCTCCATGAAACCTCTCTTCACATTGCTCCATGCCCTTGTCATCACAAATCTCCATGACACTTGTCATCACAATGCTCGATGCCCTTCTCATCATAATGCTCCATGTCCTTGTCATTACAATCCTCCATGACCCATGTATCACAGTGAACCGTGCCCTTGTCATCACAATGCTCCATGCCCACTCTCATCACAATAATCCATGAAACATTTCAGAACAATGCTCAATGCCCTTCTCATCAAAATGCTCCATTTCCTCTATCAACAATGCTCCATGCCCCCGGCCATCACAATGTTCCACGGCCTTGTGATCACAAGGCTCCATGACCATTGTCATCACAATGCTCCAAGACCCATGTAATCACAATGCTCCATGCCCTTGTCATCACAAAGCTCCATGACACATGTCATCAGAATGTTCCATGGCCATCTCCTCACAATGCTCCATGCCCTCGTCATCACAATGCTCCAAGACACTCGTAATCACAATGCTCCATGCCCCTTTTCATCAGAAGGCTCCATGATATTTTTCATCACAAGTCTCCATGGTCAACTCATCACAATGCTCCAAGACCTTGTCATCACCATGCTCCATTCCCTTGTCATCACAATGCTCACTGACACTTGTCGTCAGTATGCTCCATGAACTCTGTCATGACAAGGCTCCATGCCGTTTTCATCACAATTATCCATGCCCTTTTCATCACAGTTCTCCAAGACCACTGTAATCATAATGCTCCTTGCCCTTGTCATCACAAAGCTCCATGATGCATATCATCAGAATGTTCCATGCACTTCTCATCACAATGCTCCATGCCCTTGTCATCACAATGCTCCCAGACCCCTGTAAACACAATGCTCCATGCCCCTTTTCATCTCAATGCTCCATGAACACTGTCATAAAAATGCACCATGCCCATCATCATAATGCTTCAGGCTATTGTCATCACATTGAAATCAAAATGCTCCATGACCTTTGTCATCACAAAGCTCCATGACCCTTGGCATCACAATGCTCCATGTCATTGTCATCACAATGCTCCATGAAACCTCTCTTCACATTGCTCCATGCCCTTGTCATCACAAATCTCCATGACACTTGTCATCACAATGCTCGATGCCCTTCTCATCATAATGCTCCATGTCCTTGTCATTACAATCCTCCATGACCCATGTATCACAGTGTACCGTGCCCTTGTCATCACAATGCTCCATGCCCACTCTCATCACAATAATCCATGAAACATTTCAGACCAATGCTCAATGCCCTTCTCATCACAATGCTCCATTACCTCTATCAACAATGCTCCATGACCCCTGCCATCACAATGTTCCACGGCCTTGTGATCACAATGCTCCATGCCCTTGTCATCACAAAGCTCCATGACACATGTCATCAGAATGTTCCATGGCCTTCTCCTCACAATGCTCCATGCCCTTGTCATCACAATGCTCCATACCCTCTTAATCACAATGCTCCATGCCCCTTTTCATCAGAATGCTCCATGAGACTTGTCATCACAAGTCTCCATGGTCATCTCATCACAATGCTCCAAGACCTTGTCATCACCATGCTCCATTCCCTGGTCATCACAATGCTCCATGAGCCCTGTCATCACAAGGCTCCATGACCCTTCTCATCACAATGCTCCAAACTCCTGTAATCACAATGCTCCAAGACCCTTTTCATCACAATGCTCCATGATCCCTGTCATCACAATGAACCATGCCCATCATCATAATGCTTCAGGCTATTGTCATCACAATGAAATCAAAATGCTCCATGACCTCTGTCATCACAATGCTCCAATCCCTGGTGATCACAATGTTGCATAACACTTATCATCACAAAACCCCATGACGCTAATCATCACTATTATCCATGGTCTTCTCATCACAAGGCTCCATGACCTTTGTCATCACAATTCTCAATACTCTTTTCATCACAATGCTCCCTGACACTTGTCGTCAGTATGCTCCATGAACTCTGTCATGACAAGGCTCCATGCCTTTTTCATCACAATGATCCATGCCCTTTTCATCACAGTTCTCCAAGACCACTGTAATCATAATGCTCCTTGCCCTTGTCATCACAAAGCTCCATGATGCATATCATCAGAATGTTCCATGCACTTCTCATCACAATGCTCCATGCCCTTGTCATCACAATGCTCCAAGACCCCTGTAATCACAATGCTCCATGCCCCTTTTCATCACAATGCTCCATGAACACTGTCATAACAATGCACCATGCCCATCATCATAATGCTTCAGGCTATTGTCATCACAGTGAAATCAAAATGCTCCATGACCTCTGTCATCACAATGCTCCAAACCCTGGTGATCACAATGTTGCAAAACACTTATCATCACAACACCCCATGACGCTCATCATCACAATTATCCATGGTCTTCTCATCACAATGCTCCATGACCTTTGTCATCACAATTCTCAATACACTTGTCATCACAATGCTCCCTGACACTTGTCGTCAGAATGCACCTTGAACCCTGTGACGAAAAGGCTCCATGCCTTTTTCATCACAAAGCCCCATGCTGTTTTCATCCCAAAGCTCCATGCCATTGTCATCAAAATACTACACAAGCTTGTCATCAGAATGCTCCATGACCATTGTCATCACAATTCTCCATGCACTTGTCAGCACAATGCTCCCTGACCCTTGTCATCACAATGATCCAAGCCATTGTCATCACAATGCTCCATTACCTTTGTCATTAGAATCCTCCATGACACTTGGAATCACAGTGCTCCAAGCCATTGTCATCACAATGGGCCATTACATATGTAATCACAATGCTCCCTGACACCTCTCTTCACAATACTGCATGATCTGGTCATCACAATGCTCCATGCTCTTGTCTTCATAATGCGCCATTCCAACTGTCATCACAATAATCCATGAAACTTATTAGACCAATGGTCCATGCCCTTGTCATCACATTGCTCCATGCTCTTGTTATCACAATGTTTAAGACCCCTGTAAACAGAATGCCCCATGCCGCTTTTCATCAGTATGCTCCATGAGACTTGTCATCGCAAGGCTCCATGGTTTTCTCATCACAATGCTCCAGGACCTTGTCATCACAATGGTTCACGACATTGTCATGAAAATTCTCAATGGCCCTTGTCTTCATAATGCTCCAAGCCCTAGTCATCACAGTGCTCCATTATATTTGTCATCACAATCCTCACTTGCATTTGGCATCACTATGCTCCATGCTATTGTCATCGCAATGGACCATGACATATTTCATCACAATGCCCCCTGACACCTGTCTTCACAATACTCCATGCCCTTGTCATCACAATGCTCCATGCCCTGGTCATCACAATGCACCATGTCCACTGTCATCACAATAATCTATGAAACTTGTAAGACCAATGCTCCATGCCCCTGTCATAACAATGCTCCATGACCTTGTCATCACAATGCTCCATGACCCCTGTCATCACAATACTCCATGTACATTTTCAGCCCAGTGCTCCATGACCCTTGTCATCACAATGATCCATGCACTTGTCATCCCAATGTTCCATGACGCTTGTAATCACAGTGCTCCATGACATCTGTCATCACAGTGCTCCATGCCTTTGTCAGCAAAATGCTACATGACCTTGTCATTACAATGCTCTATGCGATTGTCATCACAATACTCCATTACCATTGTCATCACAATCCTCCAGGAACCTTGGGATCACATTGCTTCAGGCTCTTGTCATCAAAATGCTCCATGCTCCTTGAAATCAAATTGATCCATGACCTCTGTCATCACAATGCTCCAAACCCTTGTGATCAAAATGTTCAATAACACTTGTCCTCACAACGCTCCATGATGCCTGTCATCACAATACTCCATGCCTTTTTCATCACAATGCTCCATGAAATTTGTCATCACAATTCTCCATACACTTGTCATCAAAATGCTCCCTGACACTTGTCATCAGAATGCTCCTTGAACTGTGTCACGAAAAGGCTCCATGCCATTTTCATCACAAATCCACATGCCGTTTTCATCCTAGTGCTCCATGCCATTGTCATCAAAATACTCCACAAGATTGTCATCAGAATGCTCCATGACGCTTGTCATCACAATTCTCCGTGCACTTGTCAGCAAAATGCTCCCTGACCCTTATCATCACAATGCTCCAAGCCATTGTCATCACAATGCTCCATTACCTTTGTCATCAGAATCCTCCATGACACTTGGCATCACAATGCTCCATGCCATTGTCATCACAATGGGCCATTACATATGTCATCACAATGCTCCCTGACACCTCTCTTCACAATACTCCATAACCTGGTCATCACAATACTCCATGCACTTGTCATCACAATGTGCCATTCCAACTCTCATCACAATAATCCATGAAACTTATTAGACCAATGCTCCTTTCCCTTGTTATCACAATGTTCCAAAACCCCTGTAATCAGAATGCTCCATGCACCTTTTCATCAGAATGCTCCATATGACATGTCATCAGAAGGCTCCATGGATTTCTCATCACAATGCTCCATGACCTTTGTCATCACAATGCTCCAAGACCCATGTAATCACAATGCTCCATGCCCTTGTCATCACAGAGTTCCATGACGCATGTCATCAGAATGTTCCATGGCCTTCTCCTCACAATGCTCCATGCCCTTGTCATCACAATGCTCCAAGACACTCGTAATCACAGTGCTCCATGCCCCTTTTCATCAGAAGGCTCCATGATATTTGTCATCACAAGTCTCCATGGTCAACTCATCACAATGCTCCAAGACCTTGTCATCACCATGCTCCATTCCCTTGTCATCACAATGCTCCATGACTCCTGTCATCACAATACTCCATGAATATTTTCAGCCCAATGCTCCATGACCTTCTCATCACAATGCTCCACGACCAATATCATCACAAGGCTCCATGACCACTGTCATCACAACACTCCATGACACCTGACAACACAATGATCCGGGACTCTTGTCATCACAATGCTCCAAGACCCCTGTAATCACAATGCTCCATGACCCCTGTCATCAAAATATTCCATGAATATTTTCAGCCCAATGCTCCATGACCCTTGTCATCACAATGATCCATGCCCTTGTCATCCCAATGTTCCATGACGCCTGTATTCACAGTGCTCCGTGACGCTTGTCATCACAGTGCTCCATGACACCTGTCATCACAATGCTCCATGCCTTTGTCAGCAAAATGCTACATGACCTTGTCATTACAATGCTCTATGCGATTGTCATCACAATACTCGATTACCATTGTCATCACAATCCTCCCTGAACCTTGGGATCACATTGCTTCATGCCCTTGTCATCACAATGCTACATGCTCCTTGAAATCAAAATGATCCATGACCTCTGTCATCACAATGCTCCAAACCCTTGTGATCACAATGTTCCATAACACTTGTCCTCACAACGCTCCATGATGCCTGTCATCACAATATACTCCATACACTTTTCATCACAATTCTCCATGACCTTTGTCATCACAATTCTCAATACACTTTTCATCACAGTGCTCCCTGATACTTGTCGTCAGTATGCTCCATGAACCCTGTCATGACAAGGCTCCATGCCTTTTTCATCACAATGTTCCATGCCCTTTTCATCACAATGCTCCAAGACCCCTGTAATCACAATGCTCCATGCCCTTGCCATCCAAAGCTCCATGACGCATGTCATCAGAATGTTCCATGGACTTCTCATCACAATGCTCCCTGCTCTTGTCATCACAAAGCACTAAGACCCCTGTAATCACAATGCTCCATGCCCCTTTTCATCTCAATGCTCCTAGGAACCCTGTCAACACAATGAACAATGCCCATCATCATAATGCTTCAGGCAATTGTCATCACAATCAAATCAAAATGCTCCATGACCTCTGTCATCACAATGCTCAAAATCCTGGTGATCACAATGTTGCATAACTCTTATCATCACAACACCCCATGACGCTCATCATCACAATGATCCATGGTCGTCTCATCACAAGGCTCCATGACCTTTGTCATCAAAATTCTCAATAAACTTGTCATCACAATGCTCGCTGACACTTGTCGTCAGAATGCTCCTTGAACCCTGTCACAAAAAGGCTCCATGTCTTTTTCATCACAGAGCCACATGCCGTTTTCATCCCAATGCTGCATGCCATTGTCATCAAAATACACCACAGGCTTGTCATCAGAATGCTCCATGACCCTTGTCATCACAATTCTCCATGCACTTGTCAGCACAATGCACCCTGACCCTTGTCATCACAATGCTCCAAGCCATTGTCATCACAATGCTCCATTACCATTGTCATCAGAATCCTCCATGACACTTGGCATCACAGTGCTCCATGCCATTGTCATCACAATGCTCCATGTCTTTGTCAGCAAAATGCTAAATGACCTTGTCATTACAATCCTCTATGCGCTTGTCATCACAATACTCCATTTCCATTGTCATCACAATCCTCCATCAACCTTGGGATCACATTGCTTCATGCCCTTGTCATCACAATGCTCCATGCTCCTTGAAATCAAAATGATCGATGACCTCTGTCATCACAATGCTCCAAACCCTTGTGATCACATTGTTCCATAACACTTGTCATCACAACGCTCCATGATGCCTGTCATCACAATACTCCATGCCCTTTTCATCACAATGCTCCATGACCTTTGTCATCACAATTCTCAATACACTTGTGATCACAATGCTCCCTGACACTTCTCATCAGAATGCTCCTTGAAACCCGTCACGAAAAGGCTCCATGCATTTTTCATCACAATGCCCCATGCCATTTTCATCACAATGTTCCATACCATTGTCATCAAAATACTGCACAAGCTTGTCATCAGAATGCTCCCGAACCCTTGTCATCACAATGCTCCATTACCTTTCTCATCAGAATCCTCCATGACACTTGGCATCACAGTGCTACATGCCATTGTCATCACAATAGGCCATTCCAACTGTCATCGCAACAAACCATGAAAGTTATTAGACCAATGTTCCATGCCCTTGTCATCACAATGCTCCATGCCCTTGTTATCACAATGCTCCATGACCCCTGTCATCACAATTCTCCGTTACTCCACTCATCACAATGCTTCATGAACTTTGTCATCACAATGGTCCATGCCCTCACCATCAACAGTCTCTGTGACTTTTTTAACCCCAATGCTCCATGAACTTTTCATCACAATGCTCTTTGACCCTTGTCATCACAATGATCTATGCCTTTCTCAGCACAATGCTCCATGATCCTGGTCATCACAATGCTCCATGCACTTGTCAGCACAATGTTCCATGACACATGTCATCACAGTGCTCCATGACCCCTGTCATCATAATGCTCAGTGACTCCAGTCATCACAATGCTTCATAACGTTTTTCCTCACAATGTTCCAAGCCCGCGTCATCACAAGGCTCTGTGATATTTGTTACCACAATGCTCCATGAACTTTTCATCACAATTCTCTGTGACCCTCGTCATCACAATGCTACATGTCTTTGTCAGAACAATGCTCCATGACCATTGTCATCACAATGTGCCACGCGCATTTCATCAAATGTTCCAAACCTTGTCATTGCAATGCTCCATAAACCTTTTAATCACAATGCTCCATGCACTTCCCATCAAAATGTGCTGTTACCAGAGATATCACAGTATTCCATCCCTAGTCATCACAATACCCCCTCACCCCTGTAATCACAATGTTCGATGACCCTGTCATCACACTGCTACATCCCCTTATCAGCACAATCTTCCAAGATTCCTGACATCACAATGTTCCATAACCCATGTCATCAAAATGCTCCATGACCCTTTTCATCCCAAAGCTCCAAGACCCCTGACATCACAATGTTCTATAACCCCTGCCATCAAAATGTTCCATTACACTTTTCATCAAATTGCTGCATGACCCGGTCATCAAAATGCTCCCTGCACTTCTCATCACAATGCACCATGTCCTTGTCATCAAAATGCTCCATGACTGGTCAGCAGAAAGCTCCATGACCCCTGGCATCACAATGCTAAATGTCATTGTCATCACAATGCTCCATGAACCCTCTCATAACATTGCTCAATGCCCTTGTCATCACAAAGCTCCATGACACTTGTCATAACAATGCTCGATGCCCGTCTCATCACAATGCTCCATGCCCTTGTCATTACAATCCTGCATGATGAATGTATCATAGTGTTCCGTGCCCTTGTCATCAAAATGCTGCATGCCCACTCTCATCAAAATAATACATGAAATATTTCAGACCAATATTCCATGCCCTTCTCATCACAATGCTAGATTACCTCTGTCATAACAATGCACCATGACCCCTGCCATTACAATGTTCCACGGCCTAGTCTTCACAAGGTTCCATGACACTTTTCATCACAATGCTGAAAACCACTGTAATCACAATGCTCCATGCCCTTCTCATCACAAAGCTCCATGACGCATGTCATCAGAATGTTCCATGGCCATCTCATCACAATGCTCCATGCCCTTGTCATCACAATGCTCCAAGACCCTTGTAACCACAATGCTCCATGCCCCTTTTCATCTCAATGCACCCTGAACCCTGTCATCACAGTGCACGATGCCCATCATCATAATACTTCAGTCTATTGTCATCACAATGAAATTAATATTCTCCATGACCTCTGACATCATAATGCTACAAACCCTTGTGATCACAATGTTCCATAAAACTTATCATCACAGCACCCCATGACGCTCATCATCACAATTATCCATGGTCTTATCATCACAATGCTCCATGATCTTTGTCATCACGATGCTCAATACACTTTTCATCACAATGCTCCCTGACACTTGTCGTCAGTATGCTCCATGAACACTGTCATGACAAGGCTCCATGCCTTTATCATCACAATGATCCATGCCTTTTCATCGCAATGCTCCAAGACCATTGCAATCACAATGCTCCATGCACTTGTCATCCAAATGCTCTCTCACATTAGATATCACAATGTTCCATCACTAGTCATCACATTCCTCCCTCAACCCTGTTATCACAATGTTCCATGACCCCTGTTATCACAAGGCTACATCCCCTTATCAGCACAATGTTCCATGACCCCTGACATCACAATGTTCCATAACCACTGTCATCAAAATGCTCCATGACCCTTTTCATCCCAAAGCTCCATGACCCCTGGAATCACAGTGTTCTATAACCCCTGTCATCAAAATGTTCCATTGCACTTTTCATCAAATTGCTGCATGACACTCTCATCAAAATGCTCCCTGCCCTACTCATAACAATGCACCACACGCTGGTCATCAAAATGCTCCATGACCTTTGTCATCACAAAGCTCCATGACCCTTGGCATCACAATGCTCCATGTCATTGTCATCACAATGCTCCATGAAACCTCTCTTCACATTGCTCCATGCCCTTGTCATCACAAATCTCCATGACACTTGTCATCACAATGCTCGATGCCCTTCTCATCATAATGCTCCATGTCCTTGTCATTACAATCCTCCATGACCCATGTATCACAGTGTACCGTGCCCTTGTCATCACAATGCTCCATGCCCACTCTCATCACAATAATCCATGAAACATTTCAGACCAATGCTCAATGCCCTTCTCATCACAATGCTCCATTACCTCTATCAACAATGCTCCATGACCCCTGCCATCACAATGTTCCACGGCCTTGTGATCACAAGGCTCCATGACCATTGTCATCACAATGCTCCAAGAGCCATGTAATCACAATGCTCCATGCCCTTGTCATCACAAAGCTCCATGACACATGTCATCAGATTGTTCCATGGCCTTCTCCTCACAATGCTCCATGCCCTTGTCATCACAATGCTCCATACCCTCGTAATCACAATGCTCCATGCCCCTTTTCATCAGAATGTTCCATGAGACTTGTCATCACAAGTCTCCATGGTCATCTCATCACAATGCTCCAAGACCTTGTCATCACCATGCTCCATTCCCTGGTCATCACAATGCTCCATGACCCCTGTCATCACAAGGCTCCATGACCCTTCTCATCACAATGCTCCAAACCCCTGTAATCACAATGCTCCATGCCCCTTTTCATCACAATGCTCCATGAACACTGTCATCACAATGAACCATGCCCATCATCATAATGCTTCAGGCTATTGTCATCACAATGAAATCAAAATGCTCCATGACCTCTGTCATCACAATGCTCCAAACCCTGGTGATCACAATGTTGCATAACACTTATCATCACAAAACCCCACGACGCTAATCATCACTATTATCCATGGTCTTCTCATCACAAGGCTCCATGACCTTTGTCATCACAATTCTCAATACTCTTTTCATCACAATGCTCCCTGACACTTGTCGTCAGTATGCTCCATGAACTCTGTCATGACAAGGCTCCATGCCTTTTTCATCACAATGATCCATGCCCTTTTCATCACAGTTCTCCAAGACCACTGTAATCATAATGCTCCTTGCCCTTGTCATCACAAAGCTCCATGATGCATATCATCAGAATGTTCCATGCACTTCTCATCACAATGCTCCATGCCCTTGTCATCACAATGCTCCAAGACCCCTGTAATCACAATGCTCCATGCCCCTTTTCATCTCAGTGCTCCATGAACACTGTCATAACAATGCACCATGCCCATCATCATAATGCTTCAGGCTATTGTCATCACAGTGAAATCAAAATGCTCCATGACCTCTGTCATCACAATGCTCCAAACCCTGGTGATCACAATGTTGCAAAACACTTATCATCACAACACCCCATGACGCTCATCATCACAATTATCCATTGTCTTCTCATCACAATGCTCCATAACCTTTGTCATCACAATTCTCAATACACTTGTCATCACAATGCTCCCTGACACTTGTCATCAGAATGCACCTTGAACCCTGTGACGAAAAGGCTCCATGTCTTTTTCATCACAAAGCCCCATGCAGTTTTCATCCCAAAGCTCCATGCCATTGTCATCAAAATACTACACAAGCTTGTCATCAGAATGCTCCATGACCCTTGTCATCACAATTCTCCATGCACTTGTCAGCACAATGCTCCCTGACCCTTGTCATCACAATGATCCAAGCCATTGTCATCACAATGCTCCATTACCTTTGTCATTAGAATCCTCCATGACACTTGGAATCACAATGCTCCAAGCAATTGTCATCACAATGGGCCATTACATATGTAATCACAATGCTCCCTGACAACTCTCTTCACAATACTGCATGACCTGGTCATCACAATGCTCCATGCCCTTGTCTTCATGATGCACCATTCCAACTGTCATCACAATAATCCATGAAACTTATTAGACCAATGGTCCATGCCCTTGTCATCACATTGCACCATGCTCTTGTTTTCACAGTGTTCCAAGACCCCTGTAATCAGAATGCCCCATGCCCCTTTTCATCAGTATGCTCCATGTGACTTGTCATCGCAAGGCTCCATGGTTTTCTCATCACAATGCTCCAGGACCTTGTCATCACAATGGTTCACGACATTGTCATGAAAATTCTCAATGGCCCTTGTCTTCATAATGCTCCAAGCCCTAGTCATCACAGTGCTCCATTATATTTGTCATCACAATCCTCCCTTGCATTTGGCATCACTATGCTCCATGCTATTGTCATCGCAATGGACCATGACATATTTCATCACAATGCCCCCTGACACCTGTCTTCACAATACTCCATACCCTTGTCATCACAATGTTCCATGCCCTTGTCTTCACAATGCACCATGTCCACTGTCATCACAATAATCTATGAAACTTGTCAGACCAATGCTCCATGCCCCTGTCATAACAATGTTCCATGACCTTGTCAACACAATGCTCCATGTCCCCTGTCATCACAATATTCCATGAATATTTTCAGCCCAGTGCTCCATGACCCTTGTCATCACAATGATCCATGCACTTGTCATCCCAATGTTCCATGACGCTTGTAATCACAGTGCTCCATGACATCTGTCATCACAATGCTCCATGCCTTTGTCAGCAAAATGCTACATGACCTTGTCATTACAATGCTCTATGTGCATGTCATCACAATACTCCATTACCATTGTCATCACAATCCTCCGGGAACCTTGGGATCACATTGCTTCATGCCCTTGTCATCAAAATGCTCCATGATCCTTGAAATCAAAATGATCCATGACCTCTGTCATCACAATGCTCCAAACCCTTGTGATCAAAATGTTCAATAACACTTGTCCTCACAACGCTCCATGATGCCTGTCATCACAATACTCCATGCCCTTTTCATCACAATGCTCCATGAACTTTGTCATCACAATTCTCCATACACTTGTCATCAAAATGCTCCCTGACACTTGTCGTCAGAATGCTCCTTGAACTGTGTCACGAAAAGGCTCCATGCCATTTTCATCACAAATCCACATGCCGTTTTCATCCCAGTGCTCCATGCCATTGTCATCAAAATACTCCACAAGCTTGTCATCAGAATGCTCCATGACGCTTGTCATCACAATTCTCCGTGCACTTGTCAGCAAAATGCTCCCTGACCCTTATCATCACAATGCTCCAAGCCATTGTCATCACAATGCTCCATTAACTTTGTCATCAGAATCCTCCAAGACACTTGGCATCACAATGCTCCATGCCATTGTCATCACAATGGGCCATTACATATGTCATCACAATGCTCCCTGACACCTCTCTTCACAATACTGCATAACCTGGTCATCACAATGCTCCATGCCCTTGTCATCACAATGTGCCATTCCAACTCTCATCACAATAATCCATGAAACTTATTAGACCGATGCTCCTTGCCCTTGTTATCACAATGTTCCTAGACCCCTGTAATCAGAATGCTCCATGCCCCTTTTCATCAGAATGCTCCATATGACATGTCATCAGTAGGCTCCATGGATTTCTCATCACAATGCTCCATGACCTTTGTCATCACAATGCTCCAAGACCCATGTAATCACAATGCTTCATGCCCCTGTCATCGCAATGGACCATGACATTTGGCATAACAATGCTCCATGCCATTGTCTTTGAAATTGACCATGACATATGTCATCACAATGCCCCCTTACACCTGTTTTAACAATACTCCATGCCCTTGTCATCACAATGCTCCATGCCCTTGTCATCACAATGCACCATGTCCACTGTCATCACAATAATCTATGAAACTTGTCAGACCAATGCTCCATGCCCCTGTCATAACAATGCTCCATGACCTTGTCATCACAATGCTCCATGACCCATGTCATCACAATACTCCATGAATATATTCAGCCCAGTGCTCCATGACCCTTGTCATCACAATGATCCACGCACTTGTCATCCCAATGTTCCCTGACGCTTGTAATCACAGTGCTCCATGACATGTGTTATCACAATGCTCCATGCCTTTGTCAGCAAAATGCTACATGAACTTGTCATTACAATTCTCTATGCGAATGTCATCACAATACTCCATTACCATTGTCATCACAATCCTCCAGGAACCTTGGGATCACATTGCTTCAGGCCCTTGTCATCAAAATGCTCCATGATCCTTGAAATCAAAATGATCCATGACCTCTGTCATCACAATGCTCCAAACACTTGTGATCAAAATGTTCAATAACACTTGTCCTCACAAAACTCCATGATGCCTGTCATCACAATACTCCATGCCCTTTTCATCACAATGCTCCATGAACTTTGTCATCACAATTCTCCATACACTTGTCATAAAAATGCTCCCTGACACTTGTCGTCAGAATGCTCCTTGAACTGTGTCACGAAAAGGCTCCATGCCATTTTCATCACAAATCCACATGCCATTTTCATCCCAGTGCTCCATGCCATTGTCATCAAAATACTCCACAAGCTTGTCATCAGAATGCTCCATGACGCTTGTCATCACAATTCTCCGTGCACTTGTCAGCAAAATGCTCCCTGACCCTTATCATCACAATGCTCCAAACCATTGTCATAACAATGCTCCATTACCTTTGTCATCAGAATCCTCCATGACACTTGGCATCACAATGCTCCATGCCATTGTCATCACAATGGGCCATTACATATGTCATCACAATGCTCCCTGACACCTCTCTTCACAATACTGCATAACCTGGTCATCACAATGCTCCATTCCGTTGTCATCACAATGTGCCATTCCAACTCTCATCACAATAATCCATGAAACTTATTAGACCGATGCTCCTTGCCCTTGTTATCACAATGTTCCAAGACCCCTGTAATCAGAATGCTCCATGCCCCTTTTCATCAGAATGCTCCATATGACATGTCATCAGAAGGCTCCATGGATTTCTCATCACAATGCTCCATGACCTTTGTCATCACAATGCTCCAAGACCCATGTAATCACAATGCTTCATGCCCCATTCATCGCAATGGACCATGACATTTGGCATCACAATGCTCCATGCCATTGTCTTTGAAATTGACCATGACATATGTCATCACAATGCGCCCTTACACCTGTTTTCACAATACTCCATGCCCTTGTCATCACAATGCTCCATGCCCTTGTCATCATAATGCACCAGGTCCAATGTCATCACAATAATCTATTAAACTTGTCAGACCAATGCTCCATGCCCCTGTCATCACAATGTTCCATGCCCTTGTCATCACAATGCTCCATGACCCTTGTCATCACAATGCTCCGTGACTCCAGTCATCACAATGCTTCATAACGTTTGTCATCACAACGGTCCATGCCTGCGTCATCGCAAGGCTCTGTGACCTTTGTGACCACAATGCTCCATGAACTTTTCATCACAATTCTCCGTGACCCTTGTCATCACAATGCTCCATGCCTTTGTCAGAACAATGCTCCATGACCCTTGTCATCAAAATGTGCCATGTGCTTTTCATCACACTGATCAACAACATTGTAATCGCTATGCTCCATAAACCTTGTAATCACAATGCTCCATGCACTTCTCATCCAAATGCTCTCTCACATGAGATATCACAATGTTCCATCACTTGTCATCACAATCCTCCCTCACCCCTGTTATCACAATGTTCCATGACCCCTGTCATCACAATGCTACATCCCCTTATCAGCACAATTTTCCATGACCCCTGACATCACAATGTTCCATAACCCCTGTCAACAAAATGCTCCATGACCATTTTCATCCCAAAGCTCTATGACCCCTGGCATCACAATGTTCTATAACCCCTGTCATCAAAATATTACATTACACTTTTCATCAAATTGCTGCATGACCCTGTCATCAAAATGCGCCCTGCCCTTCTCATCACAATGCACCACACACTTGTCATCAAAATGCTCCATGACCATGGCCATCACTAAGCTCCATGACCCTTGGCATCACAATGCTCCATGCCATGGACATCACAATGCTCCATGAACCCTCTCATCACATTGCTCCATGCACTTGTCATCACAAAGCTCCATGACACTTGTCATCACAATGCTCGATGCCCTTCTCATCACAATGCTCCATGTCCTTGTCATTACAATCCTCCATCACCCATGTATCACAGTGTACCGTGCCCTTGTCATCACAATGCGCCATGTCCACTGTCATCACAATAATCCATGAAACATTTCAGACCAATGCTCAATGCACTTCTCATCACAATGCTCCATTACCACTGTCAACAATGCTCCATGACCCCTGCCATCACAATGTTCCACGGCCTTGTGATCACAAGACTCCATGACCATTGTCATCACAATGCTCCAAGACCCATGTAATCACAATGCTCCATGCCCTTGTCATCACAGAGCTCCATGACGCATGTCATCAGAATGTTCCATGGCCTTCTCCTCACAATGCTCCATGCCCTTGTCATCACAATGCTCCAAGACACTCGTAATCACAATGCTCCATGCCCCTTTTCATCAGAAGGCTCCATGATATTTGTCATCACAAGTCTCCATGGTCAACTCATCACAATGCTCCAAGACCTTGTCATCACCATGCTCCATTCCCTTGTCATCACAATGCTCCATGACTCCTGTCATCACAATACTCCATGAACATTTTCAGCCCAATGCTCCATGACCTTCTCATCACAATGCTCCATGACCAATATCATCACAATGCTCCATGACCACTGTCATCACAACACTCCATGACCCCTGACAACACAATGATCCGGGACTCTTGTCATCACAATGCTCCAAGTCCCCGGTAATCACAATGCTCCATGACCCCTGTCATCACAATACTCCATGAACATTTTCAGCCCAATCCTCCATGACCCTTGTCATCACAATGATCCATGCCCTTGTCATCCCAAAGTTCCATGACCCCTGTATTCACAGTGATCCATGACGCTCGTCATCACAGTGCTCCATGACACCTGTCATCACAATGCTCCATGCCTTTGTCAGCAAAATGCTACATGACCTTGTCATTACAATGCTCTATGCGATTGTCATCACAATACTCGATTACCATTCTCATCACAATCCTCCATGAACCTTGGGATCACATTGCTTCATGCCCTTGTCATCACAATGCTACATGCTCCTTGAAATCAAAATGATCCATGACCTCTGTCATCACAATGCTCCAAACCCATGTGATCACAATGTTCCATAACACTTGTCCTCACAACGCTCCATGATGCTGTCATCACAATACTCCATACACTTTTCATCACAATTCTCCATGACCTTTGTCATCACAATTCTGAATACACTTTTCATCACAGTGCTCCCTGACACATGACGTCAGTAGGCTCCATGAACCCTGTCATGACAAGGCTCCATGCCTTTTTCATCACAATGATCCATGCCCTTTTCATCACAATGCTCCAAGACCCCTGTAGTCACAATGATCCATGCCCTTGCCATCCAAAGCTCCATGACGCATGACATCAGAATGTTCCATGGACTTCTCATCACAATGCTCCCTGCTCTTGTCATCACAAAGCACTAAGACCCCTGTAATCACAATGCTCCATGCCCCTTTTCATCTCAATGCTCCTATGAACCCTGTCAGCACAATGAACAATGCCCATCATCATAATGCTTCAGGCAATTGTCATCACAATCAAATCAAAATGCTCCATGACCTCTGTCATCACAATGCTCAAAATCCTGGTGATAACAATGTTGAATAACACTTATCATCACAACACCCCATGACTCTCATCATCACAATGATCCATGGTCGTCTCATCACAAGGCTCCATGACCTTTGTCATCAAAATTCTCAATAAACTTGTCATCACAATGCTCGCTGACACTTGTCGTCAGAATGCTCCTTGAACCCTGTCACAAAAAGGCTCCATGTCTTTTTCATCACAAAGCCACATGCCGTTTTCATCCCAATGCTGCATGTCATTTTCATGAAAATACACCACAGGCTTGTCATCAGAATGCTCCATGACCCTTGTCATCACAATTCTCCATGCACTTGTCAGCACAATGCTCCCTGACCCTTGTCATCACAATGCTCCAAGCCATTGTCATCACAATGCTCCATTACCATTGTCATCAGAATCCTCCATGACACTTGGCATCACAATGCTCCATGCCATTGTCATCACAATGCTCCATGTCTTTGTCAGCAAAATGCTAAATGACTTTGTCATTACAATCCTCTATGCGCTTGTCATCACAATACTCCATTTCCATTGTCATCACAATCCTCCATCAACCTTGGGATCACATTGCTTCATGCCCTTGTCATCACAATGCTCCATGCTCCTTGAAATCAAAATGATCGATGACCTCTGTCATCACAATGCTCCAAACCCTTGTGATCACATTGTTCCATAACATTTGTCATCACAACGCTCCATGATGCCTGTCATCACAATACTCCATGCCCTTTTCATCACAATGCTCCATGACCTTTGTCATCACAATTCTCAATACACTTGTGATCACAATGCTCCCTGACACTTCTCATCAGAATGCTCCTTGAAACCCATCACGAAAAGGCTCCATGGCTTTTTCATCACAATGCCCCATGCCATTTTCATCACAATGTTCCATACCATTGTCATCAAAATACTCCACAAGCTTGTCATCAGAATGCTCCCGGACCCTTGTCATCACAATGCTCCATTACCTTTCTCATCAGAATCCTCCATGACACTTGGCATCACAGTGCTACATGCCATTGTCATCACAATGGGCCATTACATATGTCATCACAATGCTCCCTGACACTTATCTTCACAATACTGCATGACCTGGTCATCACAATGCTCCATGCCCTTGTCATCACAATAGGCCATTCCAACTGTCATCGCAACAAACCATGAAAGTTATTAGACCAATGTTCCATGCCCTTGTCATCACAATGCTCCATGCCCTTGTTATCACAATGCTCCATGACCCCTGTCATCACAATGCTCCGTTACTCCAGTCATCACAATGCTTCATGACCTTTGTCATCACAGTGGTCCATGCCCTCACCATCAACAGTCTCTGTGACGTTTTTAACCCCAATGCTCCATGAACTTTTCATCACAATGCTCTTTGACCCTTGTCATCACAATGATCTATGCCTTTCTCAGCACAATGCTCCATGACCCTGGTCATCACAATGCTCCATGTACTTGTCAGCACAATGTTCCATGACACATGTCATCACAGTGCTCCATGACCCCTGTCATCATAATGCTCAGTGACTCCAGTCATCACAATGCTTCATAACGTTTTTCCTCAAAATGTTCCAACCGCGTCATCACAAGGCTCTGTGACATTTGTTACCACACTGCTCCATGAACTTTTCATCACAATTCTCTGTGACCCTCGTCATCACAATGCTACATGTCTTTGTCAGAACAATGCTCCATGACCATTGTCATCACAAGGTGCCACGTGCATTTCATCACAACGTTCCAAACCTTGTCATTGCAATGCTCCATAAAACTTGTAATCACAATGCTCCATGCACTTCTCATCAAAATGCGCTGTTACCAGAGATATCACAGTATTCCATCCCTAGTCATCACAATACTCCCTCAACCCTGTAATCACAATGATCCATGACCCTGTCATCACAATGCTACATCCCCTTATCAGCACAATGTTCCAAGACACGTGACATCACAATGTTCCATAACGCATGTCATCAAAATGCTCCATGACCCATTTCATCCCAAAGCTCCAAGACCCCTGACCTCACAATGTTCTATAACCCCTCCCATCAAAATGTTCCATTACACTTTTCATCAAATTGCTGCATGACCCGGTCATCAAAATTCTCCCTGCACTTCTCATCACAAAGCACCATGTCCTTGTCATCAAAATGCTCCATGACTGGTCAGCAGATATCTACATGACCCCTGGCATCACAATGCTAAATGTGATTGTCATCACAATGCTCCATGAACCCTCTCATAACATTGCTCAATGCCCTTGTCATCACAAAGCTCCATGACACGTGTCATAACAATGCTCGATGCCCTTCTCATCACAATGCTCCATGCCTTTGTCATTACAATCCTGCATGATGAATGTATCATAGTGTTCCGTACACTTGTCATCAAAATGCTCCATGACCACTCTCATCAAAATAATACATGAAATATTTCACACCAATGTTCCATGCCCTTCTCATCACAATGCTGCATTACCTCTGTCATAACAATGCACCATGACCCCTGCCATCACAGTGTTCCACGGCCTAGTCTTCACAAGGTTCCATGACACTTGTCATCACAATGCTGAAAACCACTGTAATCACAATGCTCCATGCCCTTCTCATCACAAAGCTCCATGACGCATGTCATCAGAATGTTCCATGGCCATCTCATCACAATACTCCATGCCCTTGTCATCACAATGCTCCAAGACCCTTGTAACCTCAATGCTCCATGCCCCTTTTCATCTCAATGCTCTCTGAACCCTGTCATCACAGTGCACGATGCCCATCATCATAATACTTCAGTCTATTGTCATCACAATGAAATTAATATTCTCCATGACCTCTGACATCATAATGCTACAAACACTTGTGATCACAATGTTCCATAAAACTTATCATCACAGCACCCCATGACGCTCATCATCACAATTATCCATGGTCTTATCATCACAATGCTCCATGAACTTTGTCATCACGATGCTCAATACACTTTTCTTCACAATGCTCCCTGACACTTGTCGTCAGGATGCTCCATGAACCCTGTCATGACAAGGCTCCATGCCTTTATCATCACAATGATCCATGCCTTTTCATCGCAATGCTCCAAGACCCCTGTAATCACAATGCTCCATTCACTTCTCATCCAAATGCTCTCTCACATGAGATATCACAATGTTCCATCACTAGTCATCACATTCCTCCCTCAACCCTGTTATCACAGTGTTCCATGACCCCTGTCATCACAATGCTATATCCCCTTATCAGCACAATGTTCCATGACCCCTGACATCACAATGTTCCATAACCACTGTCATCAAAATGCTCCATGACCCTTTTCATCCCAAAGCTCCATGACCCCTGGAATCACAGTGTTCTATAACCCCTGTCATCAAAATGTTCCATTGCACTTTTCATCAAATTGCTGCATGACCCTGTCATCAAAATGCTCCCTAGCCAACTCATAACAATGCACCACACACTTGTCATCAAAATGCTCCATGCCCACTCTCATCACAATAATCCATGAAACATTTCAGACCAATGCTCAATGCCCTTCTCATCACAATGCTCCATTACCTCTATCAACAATGCTCCATGACCCCTGCCATCACAATGTTCCACGGCCTTGTGATCACAAGGCTCCATGACCATTGTCATCACAATGCTCCAAGAGCCATGTAATCACAATGCTCCATGCCCTTGTCATCACAAAGCTCCATGACACATGTCATCAGAATGTTCCATGGCCTTCTCCTCACAATGCTCCATGCCCTTGTCATCACAATGCTCCATACCCTCGTAATCACAATGCTCCATGCCCCTTTTCATCAGAATGCTCCATGAGACTTTTCATCACAAGTCTCCATGGTCATCTCATCACAATGCTCCAAGACCTTGTCATCACCATGCTCCATTCCCTGGTCATCACAATGCTCCATGACCCCTGTCATCACAAGGCTCCATGACCCTTCTCATCACAATGCTCCAAACTCCTGTAATCACAATGCTCCATGCCCCTTTTCATCACAGTGCTCCATGAACCCTGTCATCACAATGAACCATGCCCATCATCATAATGCTTCAGGCTATTGTCATCACAATGAAATCAAAATGCTCCATGACCTCTGTCATCACAATGCTCCAAACCCTGGTGATCACAATGTTGCATAACACTTATCATCACAAAACCCCATGACGCTAATCATCACTATTATCCATGGTCTTCTCATCACAAGGCTCCATGACCTTTGTCATCACAATTCTCAATACTCTTTTCATCACAATGCTCCCTGACACTTGTCGTCAGTATGCTCCATGAACTCTGTCATGACAAGGCTCCATGCCTTTTTCATCACAATGATCCATGCCCTTTTCATCACAGTGCACTAAGACCACTGTAATCATAATGCTCCTTGCCCTTGTCATCACAAAGCTCCATGATGCATATCATCAGAATGTTCCATGCACTTCTCATCACAATGCTCCATGCCCTTGTCATCACAATGCTCCAAGACCCCTGTAATCACAATGCTCCATGCCCCTTTTCATCTCAGTGCTCCATGAACACTGTCATAACAATGCACCATGCCCATCATCATAATGCTTCAGGCTATTGTCATCACAGTGAAATCAAAATGCTCCAAACCCTGGTGATCACAATGTTGCAAAACACTTATCATCACAACACCCCATGACGCTCATCATCACAATTATCCATGGTCTTCTCATCACAATGCTCCATGACCTTTGTCATCACAATTCTCAATACACTTGTCATCACAATGCTCCCTGACACTTGTCGTCAGAATGCACCTTGAACCCTGTGACGAAAAGGCTCCATGTCATTTTCATCACAAAGCCCCATGCTGTTTTCATCCCAAAGCTCCATGCCATTGTCATCAAAATACTACACAAGCTTGTCATCAGAATGCTCCATGACCCTTGTCATCACAATTCTCCATGCACTTGTCAGCACAATGCTTCCTGACCCTTTTCATCACAATGATCCAAGCCATGGTCATCACAATGCTCCATTACCTTTGTCATTAGAATCCTCCATGACACTTTTAATCACAAAGCTCCAAGCCATTGTCATCACAATGGGCCATTACATATGTAATCACAATGCTCCCTGACACCTCTATTCACAATAATGCATGAACTGGTTATCACAATGCTCCATGCTCTTGTCTTCATAATGCGCCATTCCAACTGTCATCACAATAATCCATGAAACTTATTAGACCAATGATCCATGCCCTTGTCATCACATTGCTCCATGCTCTTGTTATCACAATGTTCCAAGACCCCTGTAATCAGAATGCCCCATGCCCCTTTTCATCAGTATGCTCCATGAGACTTGTCATCGCAAGGCTCCATGGTTTTCTCATCACAATGCTCCAGGACCTTGTCATCACAAAGGTTCACGACATTGTCATGAAAATTCTCAATGGCCCTTGTCTTCATAATGCTCCATGCCCTAGTCATCACAGTGCTCCATTATATTTGTCATCACAATCCTCCCTTGCATTTGGCATCAATATGCTCCATGCTATTGTCATCGCAATGGACCATGACATATTTCATCACAATGCCCCCTGACACCTGTCTTTACAATACTCCATGCCCTTGTCATCACAATGCTCCATGCCCTTGTCATCACAATGCACCATGTCCACTGTCATCACAATAATCTATGAAACTTGTCAGACCAATGCTCCATGCCCCTGTCATAACAATGCTCCATGACCTTGTCATCACAATGCTCCATGACCCCTGTCATCACAATACTCCATGAACATTTTCAGCCCAGTGCTCCATGACCCTTTTCATCACAATGATCCATGCACTTGTCATCCCAATGTTCCATGACGCTTGTAATCACAGTGCTCCATGACATCTGTCATCACAATGCTCCATGCCTTTGTCAGCAAAATGCTATATGACCTTTTCATTACAATGATCTATGTGCATGTCATCACAATACTCCATTACCATTGTCATCACAATCCTCCAGGAACCTTGGGATCACATTGCTTCAGGCCCTTGTCATCAAAATGCTCCATGCTCCTTGAAATCAAAATGATCCATGACCTCTGTCATCACAATGCTCCAAACCCCTGTGATCAAAATGTTCAATAACACTTGTCCTCACAACGCTCCATGATGCCTGTCATCACAATACTCCATGTCCTTTTCATCACAATGCTCCATGAACTTTGTCATCACAATTCTCCATACACTTGTCATCAAAATGCTCCCTGACACTTGTCGTCAGAATGCTCCTTGAACTGTGTCACGAAAAGGCTCCATGCCATTTTCATCACAAATCCACATGCCGTTTGCATCCCAGTGCTCCATGCCATTGTCATCAAAATACTCCACAAGTTTGTCATCAGAATGCTCCATGACGCTTGTCATCACAATTCTCCATGCACTTGTCAGCAAAATGCTCCCTGACCCTTATCATCACAATGCTCCAAGCCATTGTCATCACAATGCTCCATTACCTTTGTCATCAGAATCCTCCATGACACTTGGCATCACAATGCTCCATGCCATTGTCATCACAATGGGCCATTACATATGTCATCACAATGCTCCCTGACACCTCTCTTCACAATACTGCATAACCTGGTCTTCACAATGCTCCATGCCCTTGTCATCACAATGTGCCATTCCAACTCTCATCACAATAATCCATGAAACTTATTAGACCAATGCTCCTTGCCCTTGTTATCACAATGTTCCAAGTCCACTGTAATCAGAATGCTCCATGCCCCTTTTCATCAGAATGCTCCATATGACATGTCATCAGAAGGCTCCATGGATTTCTCATCACAATGCTCCATGACCTTTGTCATCACAATGCTCCAAGACCCATGTAATCACAATGCTTCATGCCCCTGTCATCGCAATGGACCATGACATTTGGCATCACAATACTCCATGGCATTGTCTTTGAAATTGACCATGACATATGTCATCACAATGCCCCCTTACACCAGTTTTCACAATACTCCATGCCCTTGTCATCACAATGCTCCATGCCCTTGTCATCACAATGCACCATGTCCAATGTCATCACAATAATCTATTAAACTTGTCAGACCAATGCTCCATGCCCCTGTCATCACAATGTTCCATGCCCTTGTCATCACAATGCTCCATGACCCTTGTCATCACAATGCTCCGTGACTCCAGTCATCACAATGCTTCATAACGTTTGTCATCACAACGGTCCATGCCTGCGTCATCGCAAGGCTCTGTGACCTTTGTGACCACAATGCTCCATGAACTTTTCATCACAATTCTCCGTGACCCTTGTCATCACAATGCTCCATGCCTTTTTCAGAACAATGCTCCATGACCCTTGTCATCACAATGTGCCATGTGCTTTACACCACAATGATCCACAACCTTGTCATCGCTATGCTCCATAAACCTTGTAATCACAATGCTCCATGAACTTCTCATCCAAATACTCTCTCACATGGGATATCACAATGTTCCATCACTAGTCATCACAATCCTCCCTCACCCCTGTTATCACAATGTTCCATGACCCCTGTCATCACAATGCTACATCCCCTTATCAGCACAATTTTCCATGACCCCTGACATCACAATGTTCCATAACCCCTGTCATCAAAATGCTCCATGACCATTTTCATCCCAAAGCTCTATGACCCCTGGCATCACAATGTTCTATAACCCCTGTCATAAAAATATTACATTACATTTTTCATCAAATTGCTGCATGACCCTGTCATCAAAATGCTCCCTGCCCTTCTCATCACAATGCACCACACACTTGTCATCAAAATGCTCCATGACCATGGTCATCACTAAGCTCCATGAACCTTGGCGTCACAATGCTCCATGCCATGGACATCACAATGCTCCATGAACCCTCTCATCACATTGCTCCATGCCCTTGTCATCACAAAGCTCCATGACACTTGTCATCACAATGCTCGATGCCCTTCTCATCACAATGCTCCATGTCCTTGTCATTACAATCCTCCATCACCCATGTATCACAGTGTACCGTGCCCTTGTCATCACAATGCGCCATGCCCACTGTCATCACAATAATCCATGAAACATTTCAGACCAATGCTCAATGCACTTCTCATCACAATGCTCCATTACCACTGTCAACAATGCTCCATGACCCCTGCCATCACAATGTTCCACGGCCTTGTGATCACAAGACTAAATGACCATTGTCATCAAAATGCTCCAAAACCCATGTAATCACAATGCTCCATGCCCTTGTCATCACAGAGCTCCATGACGCATGTCATCAGAATGTTCCATGGCCTTCTCCACACAATGCTCCATGCCCTTGTCATCACAATGCTCCAAGACACTCGTAATCACAATGCTCCATGCCCCTTTTCATCAGAAGGCTCCATGATATTTGTCATCACAAGTCTCCATGGTCAACTCATCACAATGCTCCAAGACCTTGTCATCACCATGCTCCATTCCCTTGTCATCACAATGCTCCATGACTCTTGTCATCACAATACTCCATGAACATTTTCAGCCCAATGCTCCATTACCTTCTCATCACAATGCTCCATGACCAATATCATCACAATGCTCCATGACCACTGTCATCACAACACTCCATGACACCTGACAACACAACGATCCGGGACTCTTGTCATCACAATGCTCCAAGACCATGCAATCACAATGCTCCATGACCCCTGTCATCACAATACTCCATGAACATTTTCAGCCCAATGCTCCATGACCCTTGTCATCACAATGATCCATGCCCTTGTCATCCCAATGTTCCATGACCCCTGTATTCACAGTGCTCCGTGACGCTTGTCATCACAGTGCTCCATGACACCTGTCATCACAATGCTCCATGCCATTGTCAGCAAAATGCTACATGGCCTTGTCATTACAATTCTCTATGCGCTTGTCATCACAATACTCGATTACCATTGTCATCACAATCCTCCATGAACCTTGGGATCACATTGCTTCATGCCCTTGTCATCACAATGCTAAATACTCCTTGAAATCAAAATGATCCATGACCTCTGTCATCACTATGCTCCAAACCCTTGTGATCACAATGTTCCATAACAATTGTCCTCACAACGCTCCAAGATGCCTGTCATCACAATACTCCATACACTTTTCATCACAATTCTCCATGACCTTTGTCATCACAATTCTCAATACACTTTTCATCACAGTGCTCCCTGACACTTGTCGTCAGTATGCTCCATGAAACCTATCATGACAAGGCTCCATGCCTTTTTCATCACAATGATCCATGCCCTTTTCATCAAAATGCTCCAAGACCCCTGTAATCACAATGCTCCATGCCCTTGCCATCCAAAGCTCCATGACGCATGTCATCAGAATGTTCCATGGACTTCTCATCACAATGCTCCCTGCTCTTGTCATCACAAAGCACTAAGACCCCTGTAATCACAATGCTCCATGCCCCTTTTCATCTCAATGCTCCTAGGAACCCTGTCAGCACAATGAACAATGCCCATCATCATAATGATTCAGGCAATTGTCATCACAATCAAATCAAAATGCTCCATGACCTCTGTCATCACAATGCTCAAAATCCTGGTGATCACAATGTTGAATAACACTTATCATCACAACACCCCATGACGCTCATCATCACAATGATCCATGGTCGTCTCATCACAAGGCTCCATGACCTTTGTCATCAAAATTCTCAATAAACTTGTCATCACAATGCTCGCTGACACTTGTCGTCAGAATGCTGCTTGAACCATGTCACAAAAAGTCTCCATGTCGTTTGCATCAAAAAGCCCCATGCCGTTTTCATCCCAATGCTGCATGCCATTGTCATCCAAATACACCACAGGCTTGTCATCAGAATGCTCCATGACCCTTGTCATCACAATTCTCCATGCACTTGTCAGCACAATGCTCCCTGACCCTTGTCATCACAATGCTCCAAGCCATTGTCATCACAATGCTCCATTACCATTGTCATCAGAATCCTCCATGACACTTGGCATCACAATGCTCCATGCCATTGTCATCACAATGCTCCATGTCTTTGTCAGCAAAATGCTAAATGACCTTGTCATTACAATCCTCTATGCGCTTGTCATCACAATACTCCATTTCCATTGTCATCACAATCCTCCATCAACCTTGGGATCACATTGCTTCATGCCCTTGTCATCACAATGCTCCATGCTCCTTGAAATCAAAATGATCCATGACCTCTGTCATCACAATGCTCCAAACCCTTGTGATCACATTGTTCCATAACACTTGTCATCACAACGCTCAATGATGCCTGTCATCACAATACTCCATGCCCTTTTCATCACAATGCTCCATGACCTTTGTCATCACAATTCTCAATACACTTGTGATCACAATGCTCCCTGACACTTGTCATCAGAATGCTCCTTGAAACCCGTCACGAAAAGGCTCCATGCCTTTTTCTTCACAATGCCCCATGCCATTTTCATCACAATGTTCCATACCATTGTCATCAAAATACTGCACAAGCATGTCATCAGAATGCTCCCGGACCCTTGTCATCACAATGCTCCATTACCTTTCTCATCAGAATCCTCCATGACACTTGGCATCACAGTGCTACATGCCATTGTCATCACAATGGGCCATTACATATGTCATCACAATGCTCCCTGACACTTATCTTCACAATACTGCATGACCTGGTCATCACAATGCTCCATGCCCTTGTCATCACAATAGGCCATTCCAACTGTCATCGCAACGAACCATGAAAGTTATTAGACCAATGTTCCATGCCCTTGTCATCACAATGCTCCATGCCCTTGTTATCACAATGCTCCATGACCCCTGTCATCACAATGCTCCGTTACTCCAATCATCACAATGCTTCATGACTTTGTCATCACAGTGGTCCATGCCCTCACCATCAACAGTCTCTGTGACATTTTTAATCCCAACGCTCCATGAACTTTTCATCACAATGCTCCGTGACCCTTGTCATCACAATGCTACATGCCTTTGTTAGAACAATGCTCCATGACACTTGTCATCACAATGTGCCATGCGCTTTTCATCACAATGATCCACAACCTTGTCATCGCTATGCTCCATAAACCTTGTAATCACAATGCTCCATGCACTTCTCATCCAAATGCTCTCTCACATGAGATATCACAATGTTCCATCACTAGTCATCAAAATCCTCCCTCACCCCTGTTATCACAATGTTCAATAACCCTTGTCATCACCATGCTACATCCCCTTATCAGCACAATGTTCCATGACCCCTGACATCACAATGTTCTATATCCCCTGTCATCAAAATGCTCCATGACCCATTTCATCCCAAAGCTCCATGACCGCTGGCATCACAATGTTCTATAAGGCCTGTCATCAAAATGTTCCATTACACTTTTCATCAAATTGCTGCATGAACATGTCATCAAAATGCTCCCTGCCCTTCTCATCACAATGCACCACACCCTTGTCACCAAAAAGCTCCATGACCATTGCCCTCACTAAGCTCCATGACCCTTGGCATCACAATGCTCCATGTCATTGTCATCACAATGCTCCATGAACCTTCTCATCACATTGCTCCATGCCCTTGTCATCACAAAGCTCCATGACTCTTGTCATCACAATGCTCGATGCCCTTTTCATCACAATGCTCCATGCCCTTGTCATTACAATCCTCCATCACCCATGTATCACAGTGTACCGTGCACTTCTCATCACAATGCTCCATGCCCACTCTCATCACAATAATCCATGAAACATTTCAGACTAATGCTCAATGCCCTTCTCATCACAATGCTCCATTACCTCTGTCATAACAATGCTCCATGACACCTGACATGACAATGCTCCATGCCCTTGTCATCACAATGCTCCAAGACCCTCGTAATCACAAGTTTCCATGCCCCTTTTCATCAGAAGGCTCCATTAGACTTGTCATCACAATTCTCCATGGTCATCTCATCACAATGCTCCAGGACCTTGTCATCTCCATTCTCCATTCCGTTGTCATCACAATGCTTCATGACCCCTGTCATCACAATACTCCATGAAAATTTTCAGCCCAATGCTCCATTACCTTCTCATCACAATGCTCCATGACCAATATCATCACAATGCTCCATGACCACTGTCATCACAACACTCCATGACACCTGACAACACAATGATCAGGGACTCCTGTCATCACAATGCTCCAAGACCCCTGTAATCACAATGCTCCATGACCCCTGTCATCACAATACTCCATGAACATTTTCAGCCGAATGCTCCATGACCCTTGTCATCAAATTGATCCATGCCCTTGTCATCCCAATGTTCCATAACCACTGTATTCACAATGCTCCTTGACGCTTGTCATCACAGTGCTCCATGACACCTGTCATCACAATGCTCCATGAATTTGTCAGCAAAATGCTACATGACCTTTTCATTACAATGCTCTATGCACTTGTCATCACAGTACTCCATTACCATTGTCATCACTATCCGCCATGAACATTGGGATCACATTGCTTCATGCCCTTGTCATCACAATGCTCCATGCTCCTTGAAATCAACATGATCCATAACCTCTATCATCACAATGCTCCAAACCCTTGTGATCACAATGTTCCACAACACTTGTCCTCACAATGCTCCATGATGCCTGTCATCACAATACTCCATGCCCTTTTCATCACAATGCTCCATGACCTTTGTCATCACAATTATCAATACACTTGTCATCACAATGCTCCCTGACTCTTGTCGTCAGAATGCTCCTTGAACCGTGTCACGAAAAGGCTCCATGCCTTTTTCATCACAAAGCCCCATGCCATTTTCATCCCAATGCTCCATGCCATTGTCATCAAAATACTCCACAAGCTTGTCATCAGAATGCTCCGTGACCCTTGTCATCACAATTCTCCATGCACTTGTCAGCACAATGCACCCTGACCCTTGTCATCACAATGCTCCAAGCCATTGTCATCAAAATACTCCACAAGCTTGTCATCAGAATGCTCACTGACACTTGTCATCACAATGCTCCAAGCCATTATCATCACAATGCTCCATTACCTTTGTCATCAGAATCCTCCATGACACTTGGCATCACAATGCTCCATGCCATTGTCATCAAAATGGGCCATTACATATGTCATCACAATGCTCCCTGACACATCTCTTCACCATACTTCATGCCCTTGTCTTAACAATGCGCCATTCAAACTGTCATCACAATAATCCATGAAACTTATTAGACCAATGCTCCATGCCCTTGTCATCACAATGCTCCATGACCTTGTTATCACAATGTTCCAAGACCCCTGTAATCAGAATGCTCCATGCCCCTTTTCATCAGTATGCTCCATGAGACTTTTCATCACATGGTTCCATGGTTTTCTCATCATAATGCTCCAGGAACTTGTCATCACAATGCTTCACAACATTGTCATGAAAATTCTCAATGGCACTTGTCATCATAATGCTCCAAGCCCTAGTCATCACAATGCTCCATGATATTGGTCATCACAATCCTCCCTTACATTTGGCATCACAATGCTCCATGCCATTGTCATCGCAATGGACCAGGATATATGTCATCACAATACCCTGACACCTCTCTTCACAATACTCCATGCCCTTATCATCACAAAGCTCCATGCCCTTGTCTTCACAATGCACCATGTCCACTGTCATCACAATAATCTATGAAAATTGTCAGACCAAAGCTCCATGACCCTGTCATCACAATTCTCCATGCCCTTGTCATCACAATGCTCCATGTCCCCTGTCATCACAATGCTCGGTGACTCCAGTCATCACAATGCTTCATAAAGTTTGTCATCACAGCGGTCCATGCCCACGTCATCACAAGGCTCTGTGACCTTTGTAACCACAATGCTCCATGAACTTTTCATCACAATGCTCCATGACCCTTGTCCTCACAATGCTCCATGCCTTTGTCAGAACAATTCTCCATGACCCTTGTCATCACAATGTGCCATGCGCTTTTCATCACAATGATCCACAACCTTGTCATCACTATGCTCAATAAACCTTGTAATCACAATGCTCCATGCACTTTTCCTCCAAATGCTCTCTCACATGAGATATCACAATGTTCCATCACTAGTCATCACAATCCTCCCTCACCCCAGTTATCACAATGTACCATGACCCCTGTCATCACAATGCTACATCCGCTTATCAACACAATATTCCATGACACCTGACATCACAATGTTCCATAACCACTGTCATCAAAATGCTCCATGACCCTTTTCATCCCAAAGCTCCATGATCCCTGGCCACACAATGTTCAATAACCCCTGTCATCAAAATATTCCATTACACTTTTCATCAAATTGCTGCATGACCCTGTCATCAAAATGCTGCCTGCCTTTCTCATCACAATGCACCACACCCTTGTCATCAAAATGCTGCATGACCTTTGTCATCCCAAAGCTCCATGACACTTGGCATCACAATGCTCCATGTCATTGTCATCACAATGCTCCATGAACCCAGTCATCACATTGCTCCATGCCCTTGTCATCACAAAGCTCAATAACACTTGTCATCACAATGCTCGATGCCTTTCTCATCACAATGCTCCATGCCCTTGTCATTACAATCCTCCATGACCCATGTATCACAGTGTTCCGTGCCCTTGTCATCACAATGCTCCATGCCCCATCTCATCACAATAATCCATGAAACATTTCAGACCAATGCTCAATGCCCTTCTCATCACAATGCTCCATTACTTCTGTCATAACAATGCTCCAATACCCCTGCCATCACAATGTTCCACGGCCTTGTTATCACAAGGCTCCATGACCCTTGTCATCAAAATAGCCCAAGACCCCTGTAATCACAATGCTCAATGCCCTAGTCATAACAAAGCTCGATGACGCATGTCATCAGAAAGTTCCATGGCCTTCTCCTCAAAATGCTCCATGCCCTTGTCATCACAATGCTCGAAGACCCCAGTAATCACAATGCTCCATGCCCCTTTTCATCAGAATGCTCCATGAGACTTGTCATCACAAGTCTCCTTGGTCATCTCATAACAATACTCCAGGACCTTGTCATCACCATGCTCCATTCCCTTGTCATCACAATGCTGCATGACCCCTGTCATCACAATACTCCATGAAAATTTTCAGCCCAATGCTCCATGACATTCTCATCACAATGCTCCATGGCCAATATCATCACAATGCTCCAAGACCACAGTCATCACAACACTCCATCACACCAGACAACACAATGATCCGGGAGTCTTGTCATCACAATGCTCCAAGACCGCTCTAATGACAATGCTCCATGACCCCTGTCATCACAACACTTCATGAACATTTTCAGCCCAATGCTCCATGACCCTTGTCATCACAATGATATATGCCCTTCTCATCCCAATGCTCCATGACCCCTGTATTCACAATGCTCCATGACGCTTGTCATCACAGTGCTCCATGACACCTGTCATCACAATGCTCCATGCCTTTGTCAGCAAAATGCTACATGACCTTGTCATTACAATGCTCTATGTGCTTATCATCACAATACTCCATTACCATTGTCATCACAATCCTCAATGAACCTTGGGATCACATTGCTTCATGCCCTTGTCATCACAATGCTCCATGCTCCTTGAAATGAAAATGATCCATGACCTCTGTCATCACAATGCTCCAAACCCTTGTGATCACAATGTTCCATAACACTTGTCATCACTATGATCCATGATGTCTGTCATCACAATACTCCATGCCCTTTTCATCACAGTGCTCCATGAAATTTGTCATCACAATTCTCAATACACTTGTCATCACAATGCTCCCTGACACTTGTCGTCAGAATGCTCCTTGAACCGTGTCACGAAAAGGCTCCATGCCATTTTCATCACAAATCCACATGCCGTTTTCATCCCAGTGCTCCATGCCATTGTCATCAAAATACTCCACAAGTTTGTCATCAGAATGCTCCATGACGCTTGTCATCACAATTCTCCATGCACTTGTCAGCAAAATGCTCCCTGACCCTTATCATCACAATGCTCCAAGCCATTGTCATCACAATGCTCCATTACCTTTGTCATCAGAATCCTCCATGACACTTGGCATCACAATGCTCCATGCCATTGTCATCACAATGGGCCATTACATATGTCATCACAATGCTCCCTGACACCTCTCTTCACAATACTGCATAACCTGGTCATCACAATGCTACATGCCCTTGTCATCACAATGTGCCATTCCAACTCTCATCACAATAATCCATGAAAATTATTAGACCAATGCTCCTTGCCCTTGTTATCACAATGTTCCAAGTCCACTGTAATCAGAATGCTCCATGCCCCTTTTCATCAGAATGCTCCATATGACATGTCATCAGAAGGCTCCATGGATTTCTCATCACAATGCTCCATGACCTTTGTCATCACAATGCTCCAAGACCCATGTAATCACAATGCTTCATGCCCCTGTCATCGCAATGGACCATGACATTTGGCATCACAATACTCCATGGCATTGTCTTTGAAATTGACCATGACATATGTCATCACAATGCCCCCTTACACCAGTTTTCACAATACTCCATGCCCTTGTCATCACAATGCTCCATGCCCTTGTCATCACAATGCACCATGTCCAATGTCATCACAATAATCTATTAAACTTGTCAGACCAATGCTCCATGCCCCTGTCATCACAATGTTCCATGCCCTTGTCATCACAATGCTCCATGACCCTTGTCATCACAATGCTCCGTGACTCCAGTCATCACAATGCTTCATAACGTTTGTCATCACAACGGTCCATGCCTGCGTCATCGCAAGGCTCTGTGACCTTTGTGACCACAATGCTCCATGAACTTTTCGTCACAATTCTCGTGAGCCTTGTCATCACAATGCTCCATGCGTTTTTCAGAACAATGCTCCATGACCCTTGTCATCACAATGTGCCATGTGCTTTACACCACAATGATCCACAACCTTGTCATCGCTATGCTCCATAAACCTTGTAATCACAATGCTCCATGAACTTCTCATCCAAATACTCTCTCACATGAGATATCACAATGTTCCATCACTAGTCATCACAATCCTCCCTCACCCCTGTTATCACAATGTTCCATGACCCCTGTCATCACAATGCTACATCCCCTTATCAGCACAATTTTCCATGACCCCTGACATCACAATGTTCCATAACCCCTGTCATCAAAATGCTCCATGACCATTTTCATCCCAAAGCTCTATGACCCCTGGCATCACAATGTTCTATAACCCCTGTCATCAAAATATTACATTACATTTTTCATCAAATTGCTGCATGACCCTGTCATCAAAATGCTCCCTGCCCTTCTCATCACAATGCACCACACACTTGTCATCAAAATGCTCCATGACCATGGTCATCACTAAGCTCCATGAACCTTGGCATCACAATGCTCCATGCCATGGACCTCACAATGCTCCATGAACCCTCTCATCACATTGCTCCCTGCACTTGTCATCACAAAGCTCCATGACACTTGTCATCACAATGCTCGATGCCCTTCTCATCACAATGCTCCATGTCCTTGTCATTACAATCCTCCATTACCCATGTATCACAGTGTACCGTGCCCTTGTCATCACAATGTGCCATGCCCACTGTCATCACAATAATCCATGAAACATTTCAGACCAATGCTCAATGCACTTCTCATCACAATGCTCCATTACCACTGTCAACAATGCTCCATGACCCCTGCCATCACAATGTTCCACGGCCTTGTGATCACAAGACTAAATGACCATTGTCATCAAAATGCTCCAAAACCCATGTAATCACAATGCTCCATGCCCTTGTCATCACAGAGCTCCATGACGCATGTCATCAGAATGTTCCATGGCCTTCTCCATACAATGCTCCATGCCCTTGTCATCACAATGCTCCAAGACACTCGTAATCACAATGCTCCATGCCCCTTTTCATCAGAAGGCTCCATGATATTTGTCATCACAAGTCTCCATGGTCAACTCATCACAATGCTCCAAGACCTTGTCATCACCATGCTCCATTCCCTTGTCATCACAATGCTCCATGACTCTTGTCATCACAATACTCCATGAACATTTTCAGCCCAATGCTCCATTACCTTCTCATCACAATGCTCCATGACCAATATCATCACAATGCTCCATGACCACTGTCATCACAACACTCCATGACACCTGACAACACAATGATCAGGGACTCCTGTCATCACAATGCTCCAAGACCCCTGTAATCACAATGCTCCATGACCCCTGTCATCACAATACTCCATGAACATTTTCAGCCTAATGCTCCATGACCCTTGTCATCAAATTGATCCATGCCCTTGTCATCCCAATGTTCCATAACCACTGTATTCACAATGCTCCTTGACGCTTGTCATCACAGTGCTCCATGACACCTGTCATCACAATGCTCCATGAATTTGTCAGCAAAATGCTACATGACCTTTTCATTACAATGCTCTATGCGCTTGTCATCACAGTACTCCATTACCATTGTCATCACTATCCGCCATGAACATTGGGATCACATTGCTTCATGCCCTTGTCATCACAATGCTCCATGCTCCTTGAAATCAACATGATCCATAACCTCTATCATCACAATGCTCCAAACCCTTGTGATCACAATGTTCCACAACACTTGTCCTCACAATGCTCCATGATGCCTGTCATCACAATACTCCATGCCCTTTTCATCACAATGCTCCATGACCTTTGTCATCACAATTATCAATACACTTGTCATCACAATGCTCCCTGACTCTTGTCGTCAGAATGCTCCTTGAACCGTGTCACGAAAAGGCTCCATGCCTTTTTCATCACAAAGCCCCATGCCATTTTCATCCCAATGCTCCATGCCATTGTCATCAAAATACTCCACAAGCTTGTCATCAGAATGCTCCGTGACCCTTGTCATCACAATTCTCCATGCACTTGTCAGCACAATGCACCCTGACCCTTGTCATCACAATGCTCCAAGCCATTGTCATCAAAATACTCCACAAGCTTGTCATCAGAATGCTCACTGACACTTGTCATCACAATGCTCCAAGCCATTATCATCACAATGCTCCATTACCTTTGTCATCAGAATCCTCCATGACACTTGGCATCACAATGCTCCATGCCATTGTCATCAAAATGGGCCATTACATATGTCATCACAATGCTCCCTGACACATCTCTTCACCATACTTCATGCCCTTGTCTTAACAATGCGCCATTCAAACTGTCATCACAATAATCCATGAAACTTATTAGACCAATGCTCCATGCCCTTGTCATCACAATGCTCCATGACCTTGTTATCACAATGTTCCAAGACCCCTGTAATCAGAATGCTCCATGCCCCTTTTCATCAGTATGCTCCATGAGACTTTTCATCACATGGTTCCATGGTTTTCTCATCATAATGCTCCAGGAACTTGTCCTCACAATGCTTCACAACATTGTCATGAAAATTCTCAATGGCACTTGTCATCATAATGCTCCAAGCCCTAGTCATCACAATGCTCCATGATATTGGTCATCACAATCCTCCCTTACATTTGGCATCACAATGCTCCATGCCATTGTCATCGCAATGGACCAGGATATATGTCATCACAATACCCTGACACCTCTCTTCACAATACTCCAAGCCCTTATCATCACAAAGCTCCATGCCCTTGTCTTCACAATGCACCATGTCCACTGTCATCACAATAATCTATGAAAATTGTCAGACCAAAGCTCCATGACCCTGTCATCACAATTCTCCATGCCCTTGTCATCACAATGCTCCATATCCCCTGTCATCACAATGCTCGGTGACTCCAGTCATAACAATGCTTCATAAAGTTTGTCATCACAGCAGTCCATGCCCACGTCATCACAAGGCTCTGTGACCTTTGTAACCACAATGCTCCATGAACTTTTCATCACAATGCTCCATGACCCTTGTCCTCACAATGCTCCATGCCTTTGTCAGAACAATTCTCCATGACCCTTGTCATCACAATGTGCCATGCGCTTTTCATCACAATGATCCACAACCTTGTCATCACTATGCTCAATAAACCTTGTAATCACAATGCTCCATGCACTTTTCCTCCAAATGCTCTCTCACATGAGATATCACAATGTTCCATCACTAGTCATCACAATCCTCCCTCACCCCAGTTATCACAATGTACCATGACCCCTGTCATCACAATGCTACATCCGCTTATCAACACAATATTCCATGACACCTGACATCACAATGTTCCATAACCACTGTCATCAAAATGCTCCATGACCCTTTTCATCCCAAAGCTCCATGATCCCTGGCCACACAATGTTCAATAACCCCTGTCATCAAAATATTCCATTACACTTTTCATCAAATTGCTGCATGACCCTGTCATCAAAATGCTGCCTGCCTTTCTCATCACAATGCACCACACCCTTGTCATCAAAATGCTCCATGACCTTTGTCATCCCAAAGCTCCATGACACTTGGCATCACAATGCTCCATGTCATTGTCATCACAATGCTCCATGAACCCAGTCATCACATTGCTCCATGCCCTTGTCATCACAAAGCTCAATAACACTTGTCATCACAATGCTCGATGCCTTTCTCATCACAATGCTCCATGCCCTTGTCATTACAATCCTCCATGACCCATGTATCACAGTGTTCCGTGCCCTTGTCATCACAATGCTCCATGCCCCATCTCATCACAATAATCCATGAAACATTTCAGACCAATGCTCAATGCCCTTCTCATCACAATGCTCCATTACTTCTGTCATAACAATGCTCCAATACCCCTGCCATCACAATGTTCCACGGCCTTGTTATCACAAGGCTCCATGACCCTTGTCATCAAAATAGCCCAAGACCCCTGTAATCACAATGCTCAATGCCCTAGTCATAACAAAGCTCGATGACGCATGTCATCAGAAAGTTCCATGGCCTTCTCCTCAAAATGCTCCATGCCCTTGTCATCACAATGCTCGAAGACCCCAGTAATCACAATGCTCCATGCCCCTTTTCATCAGAATGCTCCATGAGACTTGTCATCACAAGTCTCCTTGGTCATCTCATAACAATGCTCCAGGACCTTGTCATCACCATGCTCCATTCCCTTGTCATCACAATGCTCCATGACCCCTGTCATCACAATACTCCATGAAAATTTTCAGCCCAATGCTCCATGACATTCTCATCACAATGCTCAATGACCAATATCATCACAATGCTCCAAGACCACAGTCATCACAACACTCCATCACACCAGACAACACAATGATCCGGGACTCTTGTCATCACAATGCTCCAAGACCGCTCTAATGACAATGCTCCATGACCCCTGTCATCACAACACTTCATGAACATTTTCAGCCCAATGCTCCATGACCCTTGTCATCACAATGATATATGCCCTTCTCATCCCAATGCTCCATGACCCCTGTATTCACAATGCTCCATGACGCTTGTCATCACAGTGCTCCATGACACCTGTCATCACAATGCTCCATGCCTTTGTCAGCAAAATGCTACATGACCTTGTCATTACAATGCTCTATGTGCTTATCATCACAATACTCCATTACCATTGTCATCACAATCCTCAATGAACCTTGGGATCACATTGCTTCATGCCCTTGTCATCACAATGCTCCATGCTCCTTGAAATGAAAATGATCCATGACCTCTGTCATCACAATGCTCCAAACCCTTGTGATCACAATGTTCCATAACACTTGTCATCACTATGATCCATGATGTCTGTCATCACAATACTCCATGCCCTTTTCATCACAGTGCTCCATGAAATTTGTCATCACAATTCTCAATACACTTGTCATCACAATGCTCCCTGACACTTGTCGTCAGAATGCTCCTTGAACCGTGTCACGAAAAGGCTCCATGCCATTTTCATCACAAATCCACATGCCGTTTTCATCCCAGTGCTCCATGCCATTGTCATCAAAATACTCCACAAGATTGTCATCAGAATGCTCCATGACGCTTGTCATCACAATTCTCCATGCACTTGTCAGCAAAATGCTCCCTGACCCTTATCATCACAATGCTCCAAGCCATTGTCATCACAATGCTCCATTACCTTTGTCATCAGAATCCTCCATGACACTTGGCATCACAATGCTCCATGCCATTGTCATCACAATGGGCCATTACATATGTCATCACAATGCTCCCTGACACCTCTCTTCACAATACTGCATAACCTGGTCATCACAATGCTACATGCCCTTGTCATCACAATGTGCCATTCCAACTCTCATCACAATAATCCATGAAAATTATTAGACCAATGCTCCTTGCCCTTGTTATCACAATGTTCCAAGTCCACTGTAATCAGAATGCTCCATGCCCCTTTTCATCAGAATGCTCCATATGACATGTCATCAGAAGGCTCCATGGATTTCTCATCACAATGCTCCATGACCTTTGTCATCACAATGCTCCAAGACCCATGTAATCACAATGCTTCATGCCCCTGTCATCGCAATGGACCATGACATTTGGCATCACAATACTCCATGGCATTGTCTTTGAAATTGACCATGACATATGTCATCACAATGCCCCCTTACACCAGTTTTCACAATACTCCATGCCCTTGTCATCACAATGCTCCATGCCCTTGTCATCACAATGCACCATGTCCAATGTCATCACAATAATCTATTAAACTTGTCAGACCAATGCTCCATGCCCCTGTCATCACATTGTTCCATGCCCTTGTCATCAGAATGCTCCATGACCCTTGTCATCACAATGCTCCGTGACTCCAGTCATCACAATGCTTCATAACGTTTGTCATCACAACGGTCCATGCCTGCGTCATCGCAAGGCTCTGTGACCTTTGTGACCACAATGCTCCATGAACTTTTCATCACAATTCTCGTGACCCTTGTCATCACAATGCTCCATGCCTTTTTCAGAACAATGCTCCATGACCCTTGTCATCACAATGTGCCATGTGCTTTACACCACAATGATCCACAACCTTGTCATCGCTATGCTCCATAAACCTTGTAATCACAATGCTCCATGAACTTCTCATCCAAATACTCTCTCACATGAGATATCACAATGTTCCATCACTAGTCATCACAATCCTCCCTCACCCCTGTTATCACAATGTTCCATGACCCCTGTCATCACAATGCTACATCCCCTTATCAGCACAATTTTCCATGACCCCTGACATCACAATGTTCCATAACCCCTGTCATCAAAATGCTCCATGACCATTTTCATCCCAAAGCTCTATGACCCCTGGCATCACAATGTTCTATAACCCCTGTCATCAAAATATTACATTACATTTTTCATCAAATTGCTGCATGACCCTGTCATCAAAATGCTCCCTGCCCTTCTCATCACAATGCACCACACACTTGTCATCAAAATGCTCCATGACCATGGTCATCACTAAGCTCCATGAACCTTGGCATCACAATGCTCCATGCCATGGACATCACAATGCTCCATGAACCCTCTCATCACATTGCTCCCTGCACTTGTCATCACAAAGCTCCATGACACTTGTCATCACAATGCTCGATGCCCTTCTCATCACAATGCTCCATGTCCTTGTCATTACAATCCTCCATCACCCATGTATCACAGTGTACCGTGCCCTTGCCATCACAATGTGCCATGCCCACTGTCATCACAATAATCCATGAAACATTTCAGACCAATGCTCAATGCACTTCTCATCACAATGCTCCATTACCACTGTCAACAATGCTCCATGACCCCTGCCATCACAATGTTCCACGGCCTTGTGATCACAAGACTAAATGACCATTGTCATCAAAATGCTCCAAAACCCATGTAATCACAATGCTCCATGCCCTTGTCATCACAGAGCTCTATGACGCATGTCATCAGAATGTTCCATGGCCTTCTCCACACAATGCTCCATGCCCTTGTCATCACAATGCTCCAAGACACTCGTAATCACAATGCTCCATGCCCCTTTTCATCAGAAGGCTCCATGATATTTGTCATCACAAGTCTCCATGGTCAACTCATCACAATGCTCCAAGACCTTGTCATCACCATGCTCCATTCCCTTGTCATCACAATGCTCCATGACTCCTGTCATCACAATACTCCATGAACATTTTCAGCCCAATGCTCCATGACCTTCTCATCACAATGCTCCATGACCAATATCATCACAATGCTCCATGACCACTGTCATCACAACACTCCATGACACCTGACAACACAACGATCCGGGACTCTTGTCATCACAATGCTCCAAGACCATGCAATCACAATGCTCCATGACCCCTGTCATCACAATACTCCATGAACATTTTCAGCCCAATGCTCCATGACCCTTGTCATCACAATGATCCATGCCCTTGTCATCCCAATGTTCCATGACCCCTGTATTCACAGTGCTCCGTGACGCTTGTCATCACAGTGCTCCATGACACCTGTCATCACAATGCTCCATGCCTTTGTCAGCAAAATGCTACATGGCCTTGTCATTACAATGCTCTATGCGCTTGTCATCACAATACTCGATTACCATTGTCATCACAATCCTCCATGAACCTTGGAATCACATTGCTTCATGCCCTTGTCATCACAATGCTACATACTCCTTGAAATCAAAATGATCCATGACCTCTGTCATCACAATGCTCCAAACCCTTGTGATCACAATGTTCCATAACAATTGTCCTCACAACGCTCCAAGATGCCTGTCATCACAATACTCCATACACTTTTCATCACAAGTCTCCATGACATTTGTCATCACAATTCTCAATACACTTTTCATCACAGTGCTCCCTGACACTTGTCGTCAGTATGCTCCATGAAACCTATCATGACAAGGCTCCATGCCTTTTTCATCACAATGATCCATGCCCTTTTCATCAAAATGCTCCAAGACCCCTGTAATCACAATGCTCCATGCCCTTGCCATCCAAAGCTCCATGACGCATGACATCAGAATGTTCCATGGCCTTCTCCACACAATGCTCCATGCCCTTGTCATCACAATGCTCCAAGACACTCGTAATCACAATGCTCCATGCCCCTTTTCATCAGAAGGCTCCATGATATTTGTCATCACAAGTCTCCATGGTCAACTCATCACAATGCTCCAAGACCTTGTCATCACCATGCTCCATTCCCTTGTCATCACAATGCTCCATGACTCCTGTCATCACAATACTCCATGAACATTTTCAGCCCAATGCTCCATGACCTTCTCATCACAATGCTCCATGACCAATATCATCACAATGCTCCATGACCACTGTCATCACAACACTCCATGACACCTGACAACACAACGATCCGGGACTCTTGTCATCACAATGCTCCAAGACCATGCAATCACAATGCTCCATGACCCCTGTCATCACAATACTCCATGAACATTTTCAGCCCAATGCTCCATGACCCTTGTCATCACAATGATCCATGCCCTTGTCATCCCAATGTTCCATGACCCCTGTATTCACAGTGCTCCGTGACGCTTGTCATCACAGTGCTCCATGACACCTGTCATCACAATGCTCCATGCCTTTGTCAGCAAAATGCTACATGGCCTTGTCATTACAATGCTCTATGCGCTTGTCATCACAATACTCGATTACCATTGTCATCACAATCCTCCATGAACCTTGGAATCACATTGCTTCATGCCCTTGTCATCACAATGCTACATACTCCTTGAAATCAAAATGATCCATGACCTCTGTCATCACAATGCTCCAAACCCTTGTGATCACAATGTTCCATAACAATTGTCCTCACAACGCTCCAAGATGCCTGTCATCACAATACTCCATACACTTTTCATCACAAGTCTCCATGACATTTGTCATCACAATTCTCAATACACTTTTCATCACAGTGCTCCCTGACACTTGTCGTCAGTATGCTCCATGAAACCTATCATGACAAGGCTCCATGCCTTTTTCATCACAATGATCCATGCCCTTTTCATCAAAATGCTCCAAGACCCCTGTAATCACAATGCTCCATGCCCTTGCCATCCAAAGCTCCATGACGCATGTCATCAGAATGTTCCATGGACTTCTCATCACAATGCTCCCTGCTCTTGTCATCACAAAGCACTAAGACCCCTGTAATCACAATGCTCCATGCCCCTTTTTATCTCAATGCTCCTAGGAACCCTGTCAGCACAATGAACAATGCCCATCATCATAATGATTCAGGCAATTGTCATCACAATCAAATCAAAATGCTCCATGACCTCTGTCATCACAATGCTCAAAATCCTGGTGATCACAATGTTGAATAACACTTATCATCACAACACCCCATGACGCTCATCATCACAATGATCCATGGTCGTCTCATCACAAGGCTCCATGACCTTTGTCATCAAAATTCTCAATAAACTTGTCATCACAATGCTCGCTGACACTTGTCGTCAGAATGCTCCTTGAACCATGTCACAAAAAGGCTCCATGTCGTTTTCATCAAAAAGCCCCATGCCGTTTTCATCCCAATGCTGCATGCCATTGTCATCCAAATACACCACAGGCTTGTCATCAGAATGCTCCATGACCCTTGTCATCACAATTCTCCATGCACTTGTCAGCACAATGCTCCCTGACCCTTGCCATCACAATGCTCCAAGCCATTGTCATCACAATGCTCCATTACCATTGTCATCAGAATCCTCCATGACACTTGGCATCACAATGCTCCATGCCATTGTCATCACAATGCTAAATGACCTTGTCATTACAATCCTCTATGCGCTTGTCATCACAATACTCCATTTCCATTGTCATCACAATCCTCCATCAACCTTGGGATCACATTGCTTCATGCCCTTGTCATCACAATGCTCCATGCTCCTTGAAATCAAAATGATCCATGACCTCTGTCATCACAATGCTCCAAACCCTTGTGATCACATTGTTCCATAACACTTGTCATCACAACGCTCAATGATGCCTGTCATCACAATACTCCATGCCCTTTTCATCACAATGCTCCATGACCTTTGTCATCACAATTCTCAATACACTTGTGATCACAATGCTCCCTGACACTTGTCATCAGAATGCTCCTTGAAACCCGTCACGAAAAGGCTCCATGCCTTTTTCATCACAATGCCCCATGCCATTTTCATCACAATGTTCCATACCATTGTCATCAAAATACTCCACAAGCTTGTCATCAGAATGCTCCCGGACCCTTGTCATCACAATGCTCCATTACCTTTCTCATCAGAATCCTCCATGACACTTGGCATCACAGTGCTACATGCCATTGTCATCACAATGGGCCATTACATATGTCATCACAATGCTCCCTGACACTTATCTTCACAATACTGCATGACCTGGTCATCACAATGCTCCATGCCCTTGTCATCACAATAGGCCATTCCAACTGTCATCGCAACGAACCATGAAAGTTATTAGACCAATGTTCCATGCCCTTGTCATCACAATGCTCCATGCCCTTGTTATCACAATGCTCCATGACCCCTGTCATCACAATGCTCCGTTACTCCAATCATCACAATGCTTCATGACTTTGTCATCACAGTGGTCCATGCCCTCACCATCAACAGTCTCTGTGACATTTTTAATCCCAACGCTCCATGAACTTTTCATCACAATGCTCCGTGACCCTTGTCATCACAAAGCTACATGCCTTTGTCAGAACAATGCTCCATGACACTTGTCATCACAATGTGCCATGCGCTTTTCATCACAATGATCCACAACCTTGTCATCGCTATGCTCCATAAACCTTGTAATCACAATGCTCCATGCACTTCTCATCCAAATGCTCTCTCACATGAGATATCACAATGTTCCATCACTAGTCATCAAAATCCTCCCTCACCCCTATTATCACAATGTTCAATAACCCTTGTCATCACCATGCTACATCCCCTTATCAGCACAATGTTCCATGACCACTGACATCACAATGTTCTATATCCCCTGTCATCAAAATGCTCCATGACCCATTTCATCCCAAAGCTCCATGACCGCTGGCATCACAATGTTCTATAAGGCCTGTCATCAAAATGTTCCATTACACTTTTCATCAAATTGCTGCATGAACATGTCATCAAAATGCTCCCTGCCCTTCTCATCACAATGCACCACACCCTTGTCACCAAAAAGCTCCATGACCATTGCCCTCACTAAGCTCCATGACCCTTGGCATCACAATGCTCCATGTCATTGTCATCACAATGCTCCATGAACCTTCTCATCACATTGCTCCATGCCCTTGTCATCACAAAGCTCCATGACTCTTGTCATCACAATGCTCGATGCCCTTTTCATCACAATGCTCCATGCCCTTGTCATTACAATCCTCCATCACCCATGTATCACAGTGTACCGTGCACTTGTCATCACAATGCTCCATGCCCACTCTCATCACAATAATCCATGAAACATTTCAGACTAATGCTCAATGCCCTTCTCATCACAATGCTCCATTACCTCTGTCATAACAATGCTCCATGACACCTGACATGACAATGCTCCATGCCCTTGTCATCACAATGCTCCAAGACCCTCGTAATCACAAGTTTCCATGCCCCTTTTCATCAGAATGCTCCATTAGGCTTGTCATCACAATTCTCCATGGTCATCTCATCACAATGCTCCAGGACCTTGTCATCTCCATTCTCCATTCCCTTGTCATCACAATGCTTCATGACCCCTGTCATCACAATACTCCATGAAAATTTTCAGCCCAATGCACCATTAACTTCTCATCACAATGCTCCATGACCAATATCATCACAATGCTCCATGACACCTGACAACACAATGATCAGGGACTCCTGTCATCACAATGCTCCAAGACCCCTGTAATCACAATGCTCCATGACCCCTGTCATCACAATACTCCATGAACATTTTCAGCCGAATGCTCCATGACCCTTGTCATCAAATTGATCCATGCCCTTGTCATCCCAATGTTCCATAACCACTGTATTCAGAATGCTCCTTGACGCTTGTCATCACAGTGCTCCATGACACCTGTCATCACAATGCCCCATGAATTTGTCAGCAAAATGCTACATGACCTTTTCATTACAATGCTCTATGCACTTGTCATCACAATACTCCATTACCATTGTCATCACTATCCGCCATGAACATTGGGATCACATTGCTTCATGCCCTTGTCATCACAATGCTCCATGCTCCTTGAAATCAACATGATCCATAACCTCTATCATCACAATGCTCCAAACCCTTGTGATCACAATGTTCCATAACACTTGTCCTCACAATGCTCCATGATGCCTGTCATCACAATACTCCATGCCCTTTTCATCACAATGCTCCATGAGCTTTGTCATCACAATTATCAATACACTTGTCATCACAATGCTCTCTGACTCTTGTCGTCAGAATGCTCCTTGAACCGTGTCACGAAAAGGCTCCATGCCTTTTTCATCACAAAGCCCCATGCCATTTTCATCCCAATGCTCCATGCCATTGTCATCAAAATACTCCACAAGCTTGTCATCAGAATGCTCCATGACCCTTGTCATCACAATGCTCCGTGACTCCAGTCATCACAATGCTTCATAACGTTTGTCATCACAACGGTCCATGCCTGCGTCATCGCAAGGCTCTGTGACCTTTGTGACCACAATGCTCCATGAACTTTTCATCACAATTCTCGTGACCCTTGTCATCACAATGCTCCATGCCTTTTTCAGAACAATGCTCCATGACACTTGTCATCACAATGTGCCATGTGCTTTACACCACAATGATCCACAACCTTGTCATCGCTATGCTCCATAAACCTTGTAATCACAATGCTCCATGAACTTCTCATCCAAATACTCTCTCACATGAGATATCACAATGTTCCATCACTAGTCATCACAATCCTCCCTCACCCCTGTTATCACAATGTTCCATGACCCCTGTCATCACAATGCTACATCCCCTTATCAGCACAATTTTCCATGACCCCTGACATCACAATGTTCCATAACCCCTGTCATCAAAATGCTCCATGACCATTTTCATCCCAAAGCTCTATGACCCCTGGCATCACAATGTTCTATAACCCCTGTCATCAAAATATTACATTACATTTTTCATCAAATTGCTGCATGACCCTGTCATCAAAATGCTCCCTGCCCTTCTCATCACAATGCACCACACACTTGTCATCAAAATGCTCCATGACCATGGTCATCACTAAGCTCCATGAACCTTGGCATCACAATGCTCCATGCCATGGACATCACAATGCTCCATGAACCCTCTCATCACATTGCTCCCTGCACTTGTCATCACAAAGCTCCATGACACTTGTCATCACAATGCTCGATGCCCTTCTCATCACAATGCTCCATGTCCTTGTCATTACAATCCTCCATCACCCATGTATCACAGTGTACCGTGCCCTTGTCATCACAATGTGCCATGCCCACTGTCATCACAATAATCCATGAAACATTTCAGACCAATGCTCAATGCACTTCTCATCACAATGCTCCATTACCACTGTCAACAATGCTCCATGACCCCTGCCATCACAATGTTCCACGGCCTTGTGATCACAAGACTAAATGACCATTGTCATCAAAATGCTCCAAAACACATGTAATCACAATGCTCCATGCCCTTGTCATCACAGAGCTCCATGACGCATGTCATCAGAATGTTCCATGGCCTTCTCCACACAATGCTCCATGCCCTTGTCATCACAATGCTCCAAGACACTCGTAATCACAATGCTCCATGCCCCTTTTCATCAGAAGGCTCCATGATATTTGTCATCACAAGTCTCCATGGTAAACTCATCACAATGCTCCAAGACCTTGTCATCACCATGCTCCATTCCCTTGTCATCACAATGCTCCATGACTCCTGTCATCACAATACTCCATGAACATTTTCAGCCCAATGCTCCATGACCTTCTCATCACAATGCTCCATGACCAATATCATCACAATGCTCCATGACCACTGTCATCACAACACTCCATGACACCTGACAACACAACGATCCGGGACTCTTGTCATCACAATGCTCCAACACCATGCAATCACAATGCTCCATGACCCCTGTCATCACAATACTCCATGAACATTTTCAGCCCAATGCTCCATGACCCTTGTCATCACAATGATCCATGCCCTTGTCATCCCAATGTTCCATGACCCCTGTATTCACAGTGCTCCGTGACGCTTGTCATCACAGTGCTCCATGACACCTGTCATCACAATGCTCCATGCCTTTGTCAGCAAAATGCTACATGGCCTTGTCATTACAATGCTCTATGCGCTTGTCATCACAATACTCGATTACCATTGTCATCACAATCCTCCATGAACCTTGGGATCACATTGCTTCATGCCCTTGTCATCACAATGCTACATGCTCCTTGAAATCAAAATGATCCATGACCTCTGTCATCACAATGCTCCAAACCCTTGTGATCACAATGTTCCATAACAATTGTCCTCACAACGCTCCAAGATGCCTGTCATCACAATACTCCATACACTTTTCATCACAATTCTCCATGACATTTGTCATCACAATTCTCAATACACTTTTCATCACAGTGCTCCCTGACACTTGTCGTCAGTATGCTCCATGAAACCTATCATGACAAGGCTCCATGCCTTTTTCATCACAATGATCCATGCCCTTTTCATCAAAATGCTCCAAGACCCCTGTAATCACAATGCTCCATGCCCTTGCCATCCAAAGCTCCATGACGCATGTCATCAGAATGTTCCATGGACTTCTCATCACAATGCTCCCTGCTCTTGTCATCACAAAGCACTAAGACCCCTGTAATCACAATGCTCCATGCCCCTTTTCATCTCAATGCTCCTAGGAACCCTGTCAGCACAATGAACAATGCCCATCATCATAATGATTCAGGCAATTGTCATCACAATCAAATCAAAATGCTCCATGACCTCTGTCATCACAATGCTCAAAATCCTGGTGATCACAATGTTGAATAACACTTATCATCACAACACCCCATGACGCTCATCATCACAATGATCCATGGTCGTCTCATCACAAGGCTCCATGACCTTTGTCATCAAAATTCTCAATAAACTTGTCATCACAATGCTCGCTGACACTTGTCGTCAGAATGCTCCTTGAACCATGTCACAAAAAGGCTCCATGTCGTTTTCATCAAAAAGCCCCATGCCGTTTTCATCCCAATGCTGCATGCCATTGTCATCCAAATACACCACAGGCTTGTCATCAGAATGCTCCATGACCCTTGTCATCACAATTCTCCATGCACTTGTCAGCACAATGCTCCCTGACCCTTGTCATCACAATGCTCCAAGCCATTGTCATCACAATGCTCCATTACCATTGTCATCAGAATCCTCCATGACACTTGGCATCACAATGCTCCATGCCATTGTCATCACAATGCTCCATGTCTTTGTCAGCAAAATGCTAAATGACCTTGTCATTACAATCCTCTATGCGCTTGTCATCACAATACTCCATGCCCTTTTCATCACAATGCTCCATGACCTTTGTCATCACAATTCTCAATACACTTGTGATCACAATGCTCCCTGACACTTGTCATCAGAATGCTCCTTGAAACCCGTCACGAAAAGGCTCCATGCCTTTTTCTTCACAATGCCCCATGCCATTTTCATCACAATGTTCCATACCATTGTCATCAAAATACTCCACAAGCTTGTCATCAGAATGCTCCCGGACCCTTGTCATCACAATGCTCCATTACCTTTCTCATCAGAATCCTCCATGACACTTGGCATCACAGTGCTACATGCCATTGTCATCACAATGGGCCATTACATATGTCATCACAATGCTCCCTGACACTTATCTTCACAATACTGCATGACCTGGTCATCACAATGCTCCATGCCCTTGTCATCACAATAGGCCATTCCAACTGTCATCGCAACGAACCATGAAAGTTATTAGACCAATGTTCCATGCCCTTGTCATCACAATGCTCCATGCCCTTGTTATCACAATGCTCCATGACCCCTGTCATCACAATGCTCCGTTACTCCAATCATCACAATGCTTCATGACTTTGTCATCACAGTGGTCCATGCCCTCACCATCAACAGTCTCTGTGACATTTTTAATCCCAACGCTCCATGAACTTTTCATCACAATGCTCCGTGACCCTTGTCATCACAAAGCTACATGCCTTTGTCAGAACAATGCTCCATGACACTTGTCATCACAATGTGCCATGCGCTTTTCATCACAATGATCCACAACCTTGTCATCGCTATGCTCCATAAACCTTGTAATCACAATGCTCCATGCACTTCTCATCCAAATGCTCTCTCACATGAGATATCACAATGTTCCATCACTAGTCATCAAAATCCTCCCTCACCCCTGTTATCACAATGTTCAATAACCCTTGTCATCACCATGCTACATCCCCTTATCAGCACAATGTTCCATGACCCCTGACATCACAATGTTCTATATCCCCTGTCATCAAAATGCTCCATGACCCATTTCATCCCAAAGCTCCATGACCGCTGGCATTACAATGTTCTATAAGGCCTGTCATCAAAATGTTCCATTACACTTTTCATCAAATTGCTGCATGAACATGTCATCAAAATGCTCCCTGCCCTTCTCATCACAATGCACCACACCCTTGTCACCAAAAAGCTCCATGACCATTGCCCTCACTAAGCTCCATGACCCTTGGCATCACAATGCTCCATGTCATTGTCATCACAATGCTCCATGAACCTTCTCATCACATTGCTCCATGCCCTTGTCATCACAAAGCTCCATGACTCTTGTCATCACAATGCTCGATGCCCTTTTAATCACAATGCTCCATGCCCTTGTCATTACAATCCTCCATCACCCATGTATCACAGTGTACCGTGCACTTGTCATCACAATGCTCCATGCCCACTCTCATCACAATAATCCATGAAACATTTCAGACTAATGCTCAATGCCCTTCTCATCACAATGCTCCATTACCTCTGTCATAACAATGCTCCATGACACCTGACATGACAATGCTCCATGCCCTTGTCATCACAATGCTCCAAGACCCTCGTAATCACAAGTTTCCATGCCCCTTTTCATCAGAATGCTCCATTAGACTTGTCATCACAATTCTCCATGGTCATCTCATCACAATGCTCCAGGACCTTGTCATCTCCATTCTCCATTCCCTTGTCATCACAATGCTTCATGACCCCTGTCATCACAATACTCCATGAAAATTTTCAGCACAATGCTCCATTAACTTCTCATCACAATGCTCCATGACCAATATCATCACAATGCTCCATGACCACTGTCATCACAACACTCCATGACACCTGACAACACAATGATCAGGGACTCCTGTCATCACAATGCTCCAAGACCCCTGTAATCACAATGCTCCATGACCCATGTCATCACAATACTCCATGAACATTTTCAGCCGAATGCTCCATGACCCTTGTCATCAAATTGATCCATGCCCTTGTCATCCCAATGTTCCATAACCACTGTATTCAGAATGCTCCTTGACGCTTGTCATCACAGTGCTCCATGACACCTGTCATCACAATGCCCTATGAATTTGTCAGCAAAATGCTACATGACCTTTTCATTACAATGCTCTATGCACTTGTCATCACAATACTCCATTACCATTGTCATCACTATCCGCCATGAACATTGGGATCACATTGCTTCATGCCCTTGTCATTACAATGCTCCATGCTCCTTGAAATCAAAATGATCCATAACCTCTATCATCACAATGCTCCAAACCCTTGTGATCACAATGTTCCATAACACTTGTCCTCACAATGCTCCATGATGCCTGTCATCACAATACTCCATGCCCTTTTCATCACAATGCTCCATGACCTTTGTCATCACAATTATCAATACACTTGTCATCACAATGCTCCCTGACTCTTGTCGTCAGAATGCTCCTTGAACCGTGTCACGAAAAGGCTCCATGCCTTTTTCATCACAAAGCCCCATGCCATTTTCATCCCAATGCTCCATGCCATTGTCATCAAAATACTCCACAAGCTTGTCATCAGAATGCTCCGTGACCCTTGTCATCACAATTCTCCATGCACTTGTCAGCACAATGCACCCTGACCCTTGTCATCACAATGCTCCAAGCCATTGTCATCAAAATACTCCACAAGCTTGTCATCAGAATGCTCACTGACACTTGTCATCACAATGCTCCAAGCCATTATCATCACAATGCTCCATTACCTTTGTCATCAGAATCCTCCATGACACTTGGCATCACAATGCTCCATGCCATTGTCATCAAAATGGGCCATTACATATGTCATCACAATGCTCCCTGACACATCTCTTCACCATACTTCATGCCCTTGTCTTAACAATGCACCATTCAAGCTGTCATCACAATAATCCATGAAACTTATTAGACCAATGCTCCATGCCCTTGTCATCACAATGCTCCATGACCTTGTTATCACAATGTTCCAAGACCCCTGTAATCAGAATGCTCCATGCCCCTTTTAATCAGTATGCTCCATGAGACTTTTCATCACATGGCTCCATGGTTTTCTCATCATAATGCTCCAGGACCTTGTCATCACAATGCTTCACAACATTGTCATGAAAATTCTCAATGGCACTTGTCATCATAATGCTCCAAGCCCTAGTCATCACAATGCTCCATGATATTGGTCATCACAATCCTCCCTTACATTTGGCATCACAATGCTCCATGCCATTGTCATCGCAATGGACCAGGATATATGTCATCACAATACCCTGACACCTCTCTTCACAATACTCCATGCCCTTATCATCACAAAGCTCCATGCCCTTGTCATCACAATGCACCATGTCCACTGTCATCACAATAATCTATGAAAATTGTCAGACCAAAGCTCCATGACCCTGTCATCACAATTCTCCATGCCCTTGTCATCACAATGCTCCATGTCCCCTGTCATCACAATGCTCGGTGACTCCAGTCATCACAATGCTTCATAAAGTTTGTCATCACAGCGGTCCATGCCCACGTCATCACAAGGCTCTGTGACCTTTGTAACCACAATGCTCCATGACCCTTGTCCTCACAATGCTCCATGCCTTTGTCAGAACAATTCTCCATGACCCTTGTCATCACAATGTGCCATGCGCTTTTCATCACAATGATCCACATCCTTGTCATCACTATGCTCAATAAACCTTGTAATCACAATGCTCCATGCACTTTTCCTCCAAATGCTCTCTCACATGAGATATCACAATGTTCCATCACTAGTCATCACAATCCTCCCTCACCCCAGTTATCACAATGTACCATGACCCCTGTCATCACAATGCTACATCCCCTTATCAACACAATATTCCATGACACCTGACATCACAATGTTCCATAACCACTGTCATCAAAATGCTCCATGACCCTTTTCATCCCAAAGCTCCATGATCCCTGGCCACACAATGTTCAATAACCCCTGTCATCAAAATATTCCATTACACTTTTCATCAAATTGCTGCATGACCCTGTCATCAAAATGCTTCCTGCCTTTCTCATCACAATGCACCACACCCTTGTCATCAAAATGCTGCATGACCTTTGTCATCCCAAAGCTCCATGACACTTGGCATCACAATGCTCCATGTCATTGTCATCACAATGCTCCATGAACCCAGTCATCACATTGCTCCATGCCCTTGTCATCACAAAGCTCAATAACACTTGTCATCACAATGCTCGATGCCTTTCTCATCACAATGCTCCATGCCCTTGTCATTACAATCCTCCATGACCCATGTATCACAGTGTTCCGTGCCCTTGTCATCACAATGCTCCATGCCCCATCTCATCACAATAATCCATGAAACATTTCAGACCAATGCTCAATGCCCTTCTCATCACAATGCTCCATTACTTCTGTCATAACAATGCTCCAATACCCCTGCCATCACAATGTTCCACGGCCTTGTTATCACAAGGCTCCATGACCCTTGTCATCAAAATAGCCCAAGACCCCTGTAATCACAATGCTCAATGCCCTAGTCATAACAAAGCTCGATGACGCATGTCATCAGAAAGTTCCATGGCCTTCTCCTCAAAATGCTCCATGCCCTTGTCATCACAATGCTCGAAGACCCCAGTAATCACAATGCTCCATGCCCCTTTTCATCAGAATGCTCCATGAGACTTGTCATCACAAGTCTCCTTGGTCATCTCATAACAATGCTCCAGGACCTTGTCATCACCATGCTCCATTCCCTTGTCATCACAATGCTCCATGACCCCTGTCATCACAATACTCCATGAAAATTTTCAGCCCAATGCTCCATGACATTCTCATCACAATGCTCCATGACCAATATCATCACAATGCTCCAAGACCACTGTCATCACAACACTCCATCACACCAGACAACACAATGATCCGGGACTCTTGTCATCACAATGCTCCAAGACCGCTCTAATCACAATGCTCCATGACCCCTGTCATCACAACACTTCATGAACATTTTCAGCCCAATGCTCCATGACCCTTGTCATCACAATGATATATGCCCTTCTCATCCCAATGCTCCATGACCCCTGTATTCACAATGCTCCATGACGCTTGTCATCACAGTGCTCCATGACACCTGTCATCACAATGCTCCATGCCTTTGTCAGCAAAATGCTACATGACCTTGTCATTAAAATGCTCTATGTGCTTATCATCACAATGCTCCATTACCATTGTCATCACAATCCTCAATGAACCTTGGGATCACATTGCTTCATGCCCTTGTCATCACAATGCTCCATGCTCCTTGAAATGAAAATGATCCATGACCTCTGTCATCACAATGCTCCAAACCCTTGTGATCACAATGTTCCATAACACTTGTCATCACTATGATCCATGATGTCTGTCATCACAATACTCCATGCCCTTTTCATCACAGTGCTCCATGAAATTTTTCATCACAATTCTCAATACACTTGTCATCACAATGCTCCCTGACACTTGTCAACATAATGCTCCTTGAACCCTGTCACGAAAAGTCTCCATGCCTTTTTCATCACATTGCCCCATGCCGTTTTCCTCCTAATGCTCCATGCCACTGTCATAAAAATACTCCACAAGCTTGTCATCAGAATGCTCCATGACACTTGTCATCACAATTCTCCATGCACTTGTCAGCACAATGCTCCCTGACCCTTGTCATCACAATGCTCCAAGCCATTGTCACCAAAATGCTCCATTACCTTTGGCATCAGAATCCTCCTTGACACTTGGCATCACAATACTCCATACCATTTTCATCACAATGGGCCATTACATATGTCATCACAATGCTCCCTGACACCTCTCTTGACAGTACTGCATGACCTGGTCATCACAATCCTCCATGCCCTTGTCATCACAATGAGCCATTCCAACTGTCATCACAATAATCCATGAAACTTATTAGACCAATGCTCCATGCCTTTGTCGTCACATTTCTCCATGCCCTTGTTATCACAATGTTCCAAGACCCCTGTAATCAGAATCCTCCATGCCCCTTTTCATCAGGGTGCTCCATGAGACTTGTCATCACAAGTCTCCGTGGTTTTCTCATCACAATGCTCCAGGACCTTGTCATCACAATGCTTCACGACATTGTCATGAAAATTTTCAATGGCCCTTGTCATCATAATGCTCCATGCCCTATTCATCACAATGCTCCATTATATTTGTCATCACAATCCTCCCTTACATTTGGCATCACAATGCTCCATGCCATTGTCATCGCAATGGACCATGACATATGTCATCACAATGACCTGACACCTCTCTTCACAATACTCCATGTCCTTGTCATCACAATGTTCCATGCCCTTGTCATCACAATGCACCATGTCCAGTGTCATCACAATAATCTATGAAATTGTCAGACCAAATCTCCATGAACCTGTCATCACAATGCTCCATGCCTTTGTCATCACAATGCTCCATGTCCCCTGTCATCAGAGTGCTCCGTGACTCCAGTCATCACAATGCTTCATAAAGTTTGTCATCACAACGGTCCATGCCCACGTCATCACAAGGCTCTGTGACGTTTGTAAACACAATGCTCCATAAACTTTTCCTCACAATCCTCAGTGACCCTTGTCCTCACAATACTCCATGTCTTTGTAAGAACAATGCTCCATGACACTTGTCATCACAATGTGCCATGCGCTTTTCATCACAATGATCCACAACATTGTCATCACTATGCTCCATAAACCTTGTAATCACAATGCTCCATTCACTTCTCATCCAAATGCTCTCTCACATGAGATATCACAATGTTCCATCACTAGTCATCACAATCCTCCCTCACCCCTGTTATCACAATGTTCCATGACCCCTGACATCAAAATATTCCATAACCCTGTCATCAAAATGTTCCATTACACTTTTCTTCAAATTGCTGCATGACCCAGTCATCAAAATGCTCCCTGCCCTTCTCATCACAATGTACCACACACTTGTCATCAAAATGCTCCATGACCATTGTCATCACTAAGATCCATGACCTTTGGCATTACAATGCTCCATTTCATTGTCATCACAATGCTCCATGAACCCTCTCATCACATTGCTCCATGCCCTTGTCATCACAAAGCTCCATGACACTTGTCATCACAATGCTCGATGCCCTTCTCATCAGAATGCTCCATGCCCTTGTCATTACAATCCTCCATGACCCATGTATCACAGTGTACCGTGCCCTTGACATCACAAAGCGCCACGCCCACTCTCATCACAATAATCCATGAAATATATCCGACCAATGCTCAATGCCATTCTCATCACAATGCTCCATTACCTCTGTCATAACAATGCTCCATGACCCCTACCATCACAATGATCCATGGCCTTGTCATCACAAGGCCCCATGACCCTTGTCATCACAATGATCCAAGACCCATGTAATCACAATGGTCCATGCACTTGTCATTACAAAGCTCCATGACGCATGTCATCAGAATGTTCCATGGCCTTCTCCACAAAAAGCTCCATGCCCTTGTCATCACAATGCTGCATTACCCCTGTCATAACAATGCTCCATAACCCCTGCCATCACGATGTTCCATGGCCTTGTCATCACAAGGTTCCATGACCCTTCTCATCACAATGCTCCAAGAACACTGTAATCACAATGCTCTATGCCCCTTTTCATCTCAATGATCCATGAACCCTGTCATCACAATGCACCATGCCCATCATCATAATGATTCATGCTATTGTCATCACAAAGAAATAAAAATGCTCCATGACCTCTGTCATAAAAATGCTCCAAACCCTTGTGATCACAATATTCCATAACACTTGTCATCACAAAGCCCCATGACGCTCTTCATCACAATTATCCATGGTCTTCTCATCACAATGCTCCATGACCTTCGTCATCACAATGCTCAATACACTTGTCATCAAAATGCTCCCTGACACTTGTTGTCTGTATGCTCCTTGAACTCTGTCAAGACAAGGCTCCATGCCTTTTTCATCAAAATGATCCATGCACTTTTCATCACGGTGCTCCAAGACAAATGTTATCACAATGCTCCATGCCATTGTCATCACAAAGCTCAATGACGCATGCCATCAGAATGCTCCTTGGTCTTCTCCTCACCATGCTCCATGCCCTTGTCATCAAAATGTTCCAAGACCCCTGTAATCACAATGCTCCATGCCCCTTTTCATCAGTATGCTCCATGAGACTTGTCATCAAAAGGCTCCATGGTTTTGTCATCACAATGCTCCAGGACCTTGTCATCACAATGCTTCATGACCTTGTCATGAAAATTTTCAATGGCCCTTGTCATCATAATGCTCCAAGCCCTAATCATCACAATGCTCCATTATATTTGTCATCAGAAACCTCCATTATCTTTGGCATCACAATGCTCCATGCCATTGTCATCGCAATGGACCATGACATATGTCATCACAATGCTCCCTGACACCTGTCTTCACAATACTCCATGACCTTATCATCACAATGCTCCATGCCCTTGTCATCACAATGCACCATACCCACTCTCATCACAATAATCTATGAAACTTGTCAGACCAATGCACCATGCCCCTGTCATCACAATGCACCATGCGCTTGTCATCACAGTGCTCCATGACCCCTGTCATCACAAGGCTCTGTGCCTCCAGTCATCACAATGCTTCATAAAGATTGTCATCACTATGGTCCATGCCCGCGTCATCACAAGGCTCTGTGACCTTTGTATCCACAATGCTCCATGTATTTTTCATCACAATTCTCTGTGACCCTTGTCATCACAATGCTCCATGTCTTTGTCTGAACAATGCTCCATGACCATTGTCATCACAATGTGCCACGTGCATTTCATCACAACTGTCCACAAGCTTGTCATTGCAATGCTCCATAATCCTTGTAATCACAATGGTCCATGCACTTCTCATCAAAATGCTCTCTCACCAGAGATATCACAATGTTCCATCACTAGTCATCACAATACTCCCTCACCCCTGGAATCACAGTGATCCATGACCCTGTCATCACAATGCTACATCCACTTGTCATCACAATGTTCCATGACCCCTTCCATCACAATGTTCCATAAGCCCTGTCATCAAAATGCTCCATGACCCTTTCCATCCCAAAGATCCAAGTCCCCTGCCATCACAATGTTCTATAACCCCTGCCATCTAAATGTTCCATTACACTTTTTATCAAATTGCTGCAGGACCCGGTTATCAAAATGCTCCCTGCCCTTCTCATCAAAATGCTCCATGACTTGTCATCACAAAGCCCGAAGACTCTTGGCATCACAATGCTCCATGTCATTGTCATCACAATGCTCCATGTACCCTCTCATCACATTGCTCCATGCCCTTGTCATCACACAGCTCCATGACATTTGTCATCACAATGCTCAATAAACTTGTCATCACAATGCTCCCTGACCCTTGTCATCAGTATGCTCCTTCAACACTGTCATAACAAGTTTCCATGCATTTTTCATCACAATGATCCATGACCATTTCATCACAATGCTCCAAGACCCCTGTAATCACAATGCTCCATGATCCTATTCATCACAATGCTCCATGAGACTTGCCATCACAAGTCTCCATGGTCTTCTCATCACAATGATCCAGGACCTTGACATCACCAGGATCCATTCCCTTGTCATCACAATGCTCCATGACCCCTGTCATCACAATAATCCATGAACATTTTCAGCCCAATGCTCCACGACCTTCTCCTCACAATGCTCCATTGCCAATATCATCACAATGCCCCATGACCACTGTCATCACAACACTCCATGACACCTGACCACACAATGATCCAGGACTCTGGTCATCACAATGCTCCATTCCCTTGTCGTCACATTGCTACATGACACCTGTCATCAAAACTCTCCATGAACATTTTCAGCCCAGTGCTCCATGACCCTTGTCATCACAGTGATCCATGCCCTTGCCATCCCAATGCTCCATGACCCCTGTATTCACAATGCTCCTTGACGCTTGTCATCACAGTGCTCCATGACACATGTCATCACAATGCTCCATGCCTTTGTCAGCAAAATGCTACATGACCTTTTCATTACAATGCTCTATGCACTTGTCATCACAATACTCCATTTCCATTGTCATCACAATCCTCCATGTACCTTAGGATCACATTGCTTCATGCGCATGTCATCACAATGCTCCATGCTCCTTGAAATCAAAATGATCCATGACCTCTGTCATCACAATGCTCCAAACCCTTGTGATCACAATGTTCCATAACACTTGTCATCACAACGCTCCATGATGCCTGTCATCACAATACTCCATGCACTTTTCATCACAATGCTCCATGACCTTTGTCACCACAATTCTCAATACACTTGTCATCACAATGCTCCCTGACACTTGTCATCAGAATGCTCCTTGAACCCTGTCACAAAAAGGCTCCATGCCTTTTTCATAACAATGCCCCATGCCATTTTCATCACAATGCTCCATGCCATTGTCATAAAAATACTCCACAAGCTTGTCATCAGAATGCTCCATGACCCTTGTCATCACAATTCTCCATGCACTTGTCAGCACAATGCTCCCTGACCCTTGTCATCACAATACTCCAAGCCATTGTCATCACAATGCTCCATTACCTTTGTCATCAAAATCCTCCCTGACACTTGGCATCACAATGCTCCATGCCATCCTCATCACAATGGGCCATTACATATGTGATCACAATGCTCCCTGACACCTTTCTTAACAATAGGGCATGACATGGTCATCACAATGCTCCATGCCCTTGTCATCACAGTGTGCCATTCCAACTCTCATCGCAATACTCCATGAAAGTTATTACTCCAATGTTCCATGCCCTTGTCATCACAATGCTCCATGCCCTTGTTATCACAATGCTCCATGACCCCTGTCATCACAATGCTCCGTGACTCCAGTCATCACAATGCTTCATGACCTTTGTCATCCCAATGGTCCATGCCCTTGTCATCAACAGTCTCTGTGACGTTTTTAACCACAGTGCTGCATGAACTTTTCATCACAATGCTCTTTGACCCTTGTCATCACAATGCTCTATGCCTTACTCAGCACAGTGCTCCATGACGCTTGTCACCACAATGCTCCATGCGCTTGTCAGCCCAATGCTCCATGACACATGTCATCACAATGCACCATGCGCTTGTCATCACAGTGCTACACAACATTGTCATCACAATGCTCCATAAAATTTGTCATCACAGTGCTCCATGCACTTCTCATCAAAATGCTCTCTCACCACTGATATCACAATGCTACATCACTATTTGTCAAAATACTCCCTCACCCCTGTCATCACAATGTTCCATGACTCCTGTCATCACAATGCTACATGCACTTATCATCACAATGTTTGATGACGCCTGACATCACAATGTTCCATAACAACTGTCATCAAAATATTCCATGACACTTTTCATCAAATTGCTCCATGACCCTGTCATCAGAATGCTCCCTGACCTACTCATCACAATGCACAACGCCCTTGCCATCAAAATGCTCCATGACCTTTGTCATCACAAAGATCCATGACCCTTGGCATCACAATGCTCCATGTCATTGTCATCACAATGCTCCATGAACGCTCTCATCACATTGCTCCATGCCCTTGTCTTCACATAGCTCCATGACACATGTCATCAAAATGCTCCATGGCCTTCTCATCACAATGCTCCATGCGCTTGCCATCACAATGCTCCATTACCCCTTTCATAACAATGCACCATGACCCCTGCCATCACGATGTTCCATGGCCTTGTCATCACAAGGCTCTATGACCCTTCTCATCACAATGCTCCAGTAACACTGTAATCACAATGCTCTATGCCCCTTTTCCTCTCAATGATCCATGAACCCTGTCATCAAAATGCACCATGCCAATCATCATAATGCTTCATGCTATTGTCATAACAACGAAATCAAATTGTTCCATGACCTCTGTCATAACAATGCTCCAAACCCTTGTGATCAAAATATTCCATAACACTTGTCATCACAATGCCCCATGAGGCTCGTCATCACAATTATCCATGGTCTTCTCATCACAATACTCCATGACCTTCGTCATCACAATGCTCAATACACATGTCATCAACATGCTCCCTGACACTTGTTGTCTGTAAGCTCTTTGAACCCTGTCATGACAAGGCTGCATGCCTTTTTCATCACAGTGATCCATGCCCTTTTCATCACAGTGCTCCAAGTCCCATGTAATCACAGTGGTCCATGCCATTGTCATCACAAAGCTCAATGACGCATGCCATCAGAATGCTCCTTGGTCTTCTCCTCACAATGCTCCAGGCCCTTGTCTTCACAATGTTCCAAGACCCCTGTAATCACAATGCTCCATTCCCCTTTTAATCAGTATGCTCCATGAGACTTGTCATCTCAAGGCTCCATGGTTTTGTCATCACAATGCTCCAGGACCTTGTCAAAACAATGATTCACGACATTGTCATCAAAATTTTCAATGGCCCTTGTCATCATAATGCTCCAAACCTTAATCATCACAATGCTCCATTATATTTGTCATCACAATCCTCCATTACATTTAGTATCACAAAGATCCATGCCATTGTCATGGCCATGGATCATGACAAAAATCATCACAATGCTCCCTGACACCTGTCTTCACAATACTCCATGACCTTATCATCACAATGCTCCATGCCCTTGTCATCACAATGCACCATGCCCACTCTCATCACAATAATCTATGAAACTTGTCAGACCAATGCTCCATGCCAATGTCATCACAATGCTCCATTCCCTTGTCATCACAAGGCTCCATGACCCCTGTCATCACAATGCTCCGTGACTCCAGTCATCACAATGCTTCATAACGTTTGTCATCACAATGGTCCATGCCCGCGTCATCACAAGGCTCTGTGACCTTTGTAACCACAATGCTCCATGAACTTTTCATCACAATTCTCTGAGAAACTTGTCATCACAATGCTCCATGTCTTTGTCAGAACAATGCTCCATGATCATTGTCATCACAATGTGCCATGCACATTTCATCACAACGTTCCAAACCTTGTCATTGCAATGCTCCATAAACCTTGTAATCACAATGGTCCATGCACTTCTCATCAAAATGCTCTCTCACCAGAGATGTCACAATGTTCCATCACTAGTCATCACAATACACCCTCATCCTTGTAATCACGATGTTCCATGACCCTGTCATCACAATGCTACATCCCCTTATCATCACAATGTTCCATGACCCCTGCCAGCACAATGTTCCATAAGCCCTGTCATCAAAATGCTCCATGACCCTTTCCATCCCAAAGCTCCAAGACCCCTGACATCACAATGTTCTATAACCCCTGCCATGAAAATGTTCCATTACACTTTTTATCAAATTGCTGCATGACCCGGTCATCAAAATGCCCCCTGCCCTTCTCATCAAAATGCTGCATGACTTGTCATCACAAAGCTCCAAGACCCTTGGCACCACAATGCTCCATGTCATTGTCATCACAATGCTCCATGAACCCTCTCATCACATTGCTCCATGCCCTTGTCATCACACAGCTCCATGACACTTGTCATCACAATGCTCGATGCCCTTCTCATCACAATGCTCCATGCCGTTGTCATTACAGTCCTGCATGACACATGTATCACAGTGTTCCGTGCCCTTGTCATCACAATGCTCCATGCCCACTCTCATCACAATAATCCATGAAACATTTCAGACCAAAGTTCCATACCCTTCTCATCACAATGCTCCATTACCCCTGTCATAACAATGCACCATGACACCTTCTATCACAATGATCCATGGACTAGTCATCACAAGGTTCCATGATAATTCTCATCACAATGCTCAAGACCCCTGATATCACAATGCTCCATGCCCTTGTCATCACAAAGCTCCATGACGCATGTCATCATAATGTTCCATGGCCTTCTCATCACAATGCTCCATGCCCTTGTCATCACAATGCTCCAAGACCCTTGTCATCACAATGCTCCATGCCCCTTTTCATCTCAATGCTCCATGAACCCTGTCATCACAATGCACCATGCCCATCATCATAATGCTTCAGGCTATTGTCATCACAATGAAATCAATATTCTGCATGACCTCAGTCATCATAATGCTACAAACCCTTGTGATCACAATGCTGCATAACACGTATCATCACAACACCCCATGACGCTCATCATCACAATTATCCATGGTCTTCTCATCACAATGCTCCATGATCTTTGTCATCATAATGCTCAATACACTTGTCATCACAATGCTCCCTGACCCTTGTCGTCAGTATGCTCCTTGAACCCTGTCATGACAAGTTTCCATGCATTTTTCATCACAATGATCCATGACCATTTCATCACAATGCTCCAAGGTCCCTGTAATCACAATGCTGCATGCACTTTTCATCACAAAACTCCATGACGCATGTCATCAGAATGCTCCATGGCCTTCTCATCAAAATGCTCTATGCCCTAGTCATAACAATGCTCCAAGACCCCTGTAATCACAATGCTCCATGCCCCTTTTCATCAGAATGCTCCATGAGACTTGCCATCACAAGTCTCCATGATCTTCTCATCACAATGTTCCAGGACCTTGACATCACCATGATCCATTCCCTTGTCATCACAATGCTCCATGACCACTGTCATCACAATAATCCATGAACATTTTCAGCCCAATGCTCCACGACCTTCTCATCACAATGCTCCATTGCCAATATCATCACAATGCTCCATGACCACTGTCATCACAACAATCCATGACACCTGAACACACAATGATCCAGGACTCTTGTCATCACAATGCTCCATTAACTTGTCGTCACAATGCTCCATGACCACTGTCATCACAATAATCCATGAACATTTTCAGCCCAATGCTCCACGACCTTCTCTTCACAATGCTCCATTGCCAATATCATCACAATGCTCCATGACCACTGTCATCACAACAATCCATGACACCTGAACACACAATGATCCATGACCTCTGTCATCACAGTGCTCCAAACCCTTGTGATCACAATGTTCCATAACACTTGTCCTGACAACGCTCCATGATGCCTGTCATCACAATACTCCATGCATTTTTCATCACAATGCTCCATGACCTTTGTCACCACAATTCTCAATACACTTGTCATCACAATGCTCCCTGACACTTGTCATCAGAATGCTCCTTGAACCCTGTCACGAAAAGGCTCCATGCCATTTTCATCACAATGCCCCATGCCATTTTCATCACAATGCTCCATGCCATTGTCATCAAAATACTCCACAAGCTTGTTATCAGAATGCTCCATGACCCTTGTCATCACAATTCTCCATGCACTTGTCAGCACAATGCTCCCTAACCCTTTTCATCACAATGATGCAAGCCATTGTCATCACAATGCTCCAATACCTTTGTCATCAGAATCCTCCCTGACACTTGGCATCACAATGCTCCATGCCATTCTCATCACAATGGGCCATTACATATGTGATCACAATGCTCCCTGACACCTGTCTTCACAATACGGCATGACCTGGTCATCACAATGCTCCATGCCCTTGTCATCACAGTGTGCCATTCCAACTCTCATCGCAATACTCCATGAAAGTTATTAGACCAATGTTCCATGCCCTTGTCATCACAATGCTCCATGCCCTTGTTATCACAATGCTCCATGACCCCTATCATCACAATGCTCCAAGAACACTGTAATCACAATGCTCTATGCCCCTTTTCATCTCAGTGATCCATGAACCCTGTCATCACAATGCACCATGCCCATCATTATAAAGCTTCATGCTATTGTCATCACAAAGAAATAAAAATGCTCCATGACCTCTGTCATAAAAATGCTCCAAATCCTTGTGATCACAATATTCCATAACACTTGTCATCACAAAGCCCCATGACGCTCTTCATCACAATTATCCATGGTCTTCTCATCACAATGCTCCATGACCTTCGTCATCACAATGCTCAATACATTTGTCATCAAATTGCTCCCTGACACTTGTTGTCTGTATGCTCCTTGAACTCTGTCATGACAAGGCTCCATGCCTTTTTCATCACAATGATCCATGCACTTTTCATCACAGTGCTCCAAGACCAATGTAATCACAAAGCTCCATGCACTTGTCATCACAAAGCTCAATGACGCATGCCATCAGAATGCTCCTTGGTCTTCTCCTCACCATGCTCCATGCCCTTGTCATCACAATGTTCCAAGACCCCTGTAATCACAATGCTCCATGCCCCTTTTCTTCAGTATGCTCCATGAGACTTGTCATCAAAAGGCTCCATGGTTTTGTCATCACAATGCTCCAGGACCTTGTCATCACAATGCTTCATGACCTTGTCATGAAAATTTTCAATGGCCCTTGTCATCATAATGCTACAAGCCATAATCATCACAATGCTCCATTATATTTGTCATCACAATCCTCCATTAAATTTGGCATCACAATGCTCCATGCCATTGTTATCGCAATGGACCATGACATATGTCATCACAATGCTCCCTGACACCTGTCTTCACAATACTCCATGACCTTATCATCACAATGCTCCATGCCCTTGTCATCACAATGCACCATGCCCACTCTCATCACAATAATCTATGAAACTTGTCAGACCAATGCACCATGCCCCTGTCATCACAATGCACCATGCCCTTTTCATCACAGTGCTCCATGACCCCTGTCATCACAATGCTCTGTGACTCCAGTCATCACAATGCTTCATAAAGATTGTCATCACAATGGTCAATGCCCGCGTCATCACAAGGCTCTGTGACCTTTGTAACCACAATGCTCCATGAATTTTTCATCACAATTCTCTGTGACCCTTGTCATCACAATGCTCCATGTCTTTGTCAGAACAATGCTCCATGACCATTGTCATCACAGTATGCCACATGCATTTCATCACAACTGTCCACAACCTTGTCATTGCAATGCTCCATAAACCTTGTAATCACAATGGTCCATGCACTTCTCATCAAAATGCTCTCTCACCAGAGATATCACAATGTTCCATCACTAGTCATCACAATACTCCCTCACCCCTGGAATCACAATGATCCATGACCCTGTCATCACAATGCTACATCCACTTATCATCACAATGTTCTATGACCCCTGCCATAACAATGTTCCATAAGCCCTGTCATCAAAATGCTCCATGACCCTTTGCATCCCAAAACTCCAAGACCCCTGCCATCACAATGTTCTATAACCCCTGCCATCTAAATGTTCCATTACACTTTTTATCAAATTGCTGCATGACTCGGTCATCAAAATGCTCCCTGCCCTTCTCATCAAAATGCTCCGTGACTTGTCATCACAAAGCTCCAAGACACTTGGCATCACAATGCTCCATGTCATTGTCATCACAATGCTCCATGAACGCTCTCATCACATTGCTCCATGCCCTTGTCATCACAAAGCTCCATGCTCCTTGAAATCAAAATGATCCATGACCTCTGTCATCACAATGCTCCATACCCTTGTGATCACAATGTTCCATAACACTTGTCATCACAACGCTCCATGATGCCTGTCATCACAATACTCCATGCCCTTTTCATCACAATGCTCCATGACCTTAGTCACCACAATTCTCAATACACTTGTCATCACAATGCTCCCTGACACTTGTCATCAGAATGCTCCTTGAACCCTGTCACGAAAAGGCTCCATGCCTTTTTCATCACAATGTCCCATGCCATTTTCATCACAATGCTCCATGCCATTGTCATCAAAATACTCCACAAGCTTGTCATCAGAATGCTCCATGACCCTTGTCATCACAATTCTCCATGCACTTGTCAGCACAATGCTCCCTGACCCTTGTTCTCACAATGCTCCAAGCCATTGTCATCACAATGCTCCATTACATTTGTCATCAGAATCCTCCCTGACACTTGGCATCACAATGCTCCATGCCATCCTCATCACAATGGGCCATTACATATGTGATCACAATGCTCCCTGACACCTGTCTTCACAATATGGCATGACCTGGTCATCACAATGCTCCATGCCCTTGTCATCACAGTGTGCTATTCCAACTGTCATCGCAATACTCCATGAAAGTTATTAGTCCAATGTTCCATGCCCTTGTCATCACAATGCTCCATGCCCTTGTTATCACAATGCTCCATGACCCCTGTCATCACAATCCTCCGTGACTCCAGTCATCACAATGCTTCATGACCTTTGTCATCCCAATGGTCCATGCCCTTGTCATCAACAGTCTCTGTGACGTTTTTAACCATAATGCTCCATGAACTTTTCATCACAATGCTCTTTGACCCTTGTCATCACAATGCTTTATGCCTTACTCAGCACAGTGCTCCATGACGCTTGTCACCACAATGCTCCAAGCGCTTGTCAGCCCAATGCTCCATGACACATGTCATCACAATGCACCATGCGCTTGTCATCACAGTGCTCCACAACATTGTCATCACAATGCTCCATAAAATTTGTCATCACAATGCTCCATGCACTTCTCATCAAAATGCTCTCTCACCACTGATATCACAATGCTACATCACTATTTGTCACAATACTCCCTCACCCCTGTCATCACAATGTTCCATGGCTCCTGTCATCACAATGCTACATGCACTTATCATCACAATGTTCGATGACCCCTGAAATCACAATGTTCCATAACACCTGTCATCAAAATGTTCCATGGCACTTTTCATCAAATTGCTCCATGACCCTGTCATCAGAATGCTCCCAGCCCTTCTCATCACAATGCACAACGTCCTTGCCATCAAAATGCTCCATGACCTTTGTCATCACAAAGATCCATGACCCTTGGCATCACAATGCTCCATGTCATTGTCATCACAATGCTCCATGAACACTCTCATCACATTGCTCCATGCCCTTGTCTTCACATAGCTCCATGACACATGTCATCAGAATGCTCCATGGCCTTCTCATCACAATGCTCCATGCCCTTGTCATCACAATGCTCCAATACCCCTGTCATAACAATGCACCATGACCCATGCCATCACGATGTTCCATGGCCTTGTCATCACAAGGCTCTATGACCCTTCTCATCACAATGCTCCAGTAACACTGTAATCACAATGCTCTATGCCCCTTTTCCTCTCAATGATCCATGAACCCTGTCATCAAAATGCACCATGCCCATCATCATAATGCTTCATGCTATTGTCATAACAACGAAATCAAATTGTTCCATGACCTCTGTCATAACAATGCTCCAAACCCTTGTGATCACAATATTCCATAACACTTGTCATCACAATGCCCCATAAGGCTCGTCACCACAATTATCCACGGTCTTCTCATCACAATGCTCCATGACCTTCGTCATCACAATGCTCAATACACATGTCATCAACATGCTCCCTGACATTTGTTGTCTGTATGCTCCTTGAACCCTGTCATGACAAGGCTGCATGCCTTTTTCATCACAGTGATCCATGCCCTTTTCATCACAGTGCTCCAAGTCCCATGTAATCACAGTGGTCCATGCCATTGTCATCACAAAGCTCAATGACGCATGCCATCAGAATGCTCCTTGGTCTTCTCCTCACAATGCTCCATGCCCTTGTCTTCACAATGTTCCAAGACCCCTGTAATCACAATGTTCCATTCCCCTTTTAATCAGTATGCTCCATGAGACTTGTCATCTCAAGGCTCCATGGTTTTGTCATCACAATGCTCCAGGACTTTGTCATCACAATGCTTCACGACATTGTCATCAAAATTTTCAATGGCCCTTGTCATCATAATGCTCCAAACCTTAATCATCACAATGCTCCATTATATTTGTCATCACAATCCTCCATTACATTTGGTATCACAAAGCTCCATGCCATTGTCATCGCCATGGACCATAACATAAGTCATCACAATGCTCCCTGACACCTGTCTTCACAATACTCCATGACCTTATGATCACAATGCTCCATGCCCTTGTCATCACAATGCACCATGCCCACTCTCATCACAATAACCTATGAAACTTGTCAGACCAATGCTCCATGCCACTGACATCACAATGCTCCATGCCCTTGTCATCACAATGCTCCATGAACCCTGTCATCACAATGCTCCGTGACTCCAGTCATCACAATGCTTCATAACGTTTGTCATCACAATGGTCCATGCCGGCGTCATCACAAGGCTCTGTGACCTTTGTAACCACAATGCTCCATGAACTTTTCATCACAATTCTCTGAGAAACTTGTCATCACAATGCTCAATGTCTTTGTCAGAACAATGCTCCATGACCATTGTCATCACAATGTGCCACGCACATTTCATCACAACATTCCAAACCTTGTCATTGCAATGCTCCATAAACCTTGTAATCAAAATGGTCCATGCACTTCTCATCAAAATGCTCTCTCACAAGAGATGTCACAATGTTCCATTACTAGTCATCACAATACACCCTCATCCTTGTAATCACAATGTTCCATGACCCTGTCATCACAATGCTACATCCCCTTATCATCACAATGTTCCATGACCCCTGCCAGCACAATGTTCCATAAGCCCTGTCATCAAAATGCTCCATGACCCTTTCCATCCCAAAGCTCCAAGACCCCTGACATCACAATGTTCTATAACCCCTGCCATCAAAATGTTCCATTACACTTTTTATCAAATTGCTGCATGACGCGGTCATCAAAATGCTCCCTGCCCTTCTCATCAACATGCTCCATGACTTGTCATCACAAAGCTCCAAGACCCTTGGCATCACAATGCTCCATGTCATTGTCATCACAATGCTCCATGAACCCTCTCATCACATTGCTCCATGCCCTTGTCATCACACAGCTCCATGACACTTGTCATCACAATGCTCGATGCCCTTCTCATCACAATGCTCCATGCCCTTGTCATTACAGTCCTGCATGACACATGTATCACAGTGTACCGTGCCCTTGTCATCACAGTGCTCCATGCCGACTCTCATCACAATAATCCATGAAACATTTCAGACCAAAGTTCCATACCCTTCTCATCACAATGCACCATGCCCTTTTCATCACAGTGCTCCATGACCCCTGTCATCACAATGCTCTGTGACTCCAGTCATCACAATGCTTCATAAAGATTGTCATCACAATGGTCAATGCCCACATCATCACAAGGCTCTGTGACCTTTGTAACCACAATGCTCCATGAATTTTTCATCACAATTCTCTGTGACCCTTGTCATCACAATTCTCCATGTCTTTGTCAGAACAATGCTCCATGACCATTGTCATCACAGTATGCCACATGCATTTCATCACAACTGTCCACAACCTTGTCATTGCAATGCTCCATAAACCTTGTAATCACAATGGTCCATGCACTTCTCATCAAAATGCTCTCTCACCAGAGATATCACAATGTTCCATCACTAGTCATCACAATACTCCCTCACCCCTGGAATCACAATGATCCATGACCCTGTCATCACAATGCTACATCCACTTATCATCACAATGTTCTATGACCCCTGCCATCACAATGTTCCATAAGCCCTGTCATCAAAATGCTCCATGACCCTTTCCATCCCAAAACTCCAAGACCCCTGCCATCACAATGTTCTATAACCCCTGCCATCTAAATGTTCCATTACACTTTTTATCAAATTGCTGCATGACTCGGTCATCAAAATGCTCCCTGCCCTTATCATCAAAATGCTCCGTGACTTGTCATCACAAAGCTCCAAGACACTTGGCATCACAATGCTCCATGTCATTGTCATCACAATGCTCCATGAACGCTCTCATCACATTGCTCCATGCCCTTGTCATCACAAAGCTCCATGCTCCTTGAAATCAAAATGATCCATGACCTCTGTCATCACAATGCTCCATACCCTTGTGATCACAATGTTCCATAACACTTGTCATCACAACGCTCCATGATGCCTGTCATCACAATACTCCATGCCATTTTCATCACAATGCTCCATGACCTTTGTCACCACAATTCTCAATACACTTGTCATCACATGCTACCAGACACTTGTCATCAGAATGCTCCTTGAACCCTGTCACGAAAAGGCTCCATGCCTTTTTCATCACAATGTCCCATGCCATTTTCATCACAATGCTCCATGCCATTGTCATCAAAATACTCCACAAGCTTGTCATCAGAATGCTCCATGACCCTTGTAATCACAATTCTCCATGCACTTGTCAGCACAATGCTCCCTGACCCTTGTTCTCACAATGCTCCAAGCCATTGTCATCACAATGCTCCATTACCTTTGTCATCAGAATCCTCCCTGACACTTGGCATCACAATGCTCCATGCCATCCTCATCACAATGGGCCATTACATATGTGATCACAATGCTCCCTGACACCTGTCTTCACAATACGGCATGACCTGGTCATCACAATGCTCCATGCCCTTGTCATCACAGTGTGCTATTCCAACTGTCATCGCAATACTCCATGAAAGTTATTAGTCCAATGTTCCATGCCCTTGTCATCACAATGCTCCATGCCCTTGTTATCACAATGCTCCATGACCCCTGTCATCACAATGCTCCGTGACTCCAGTCATCAAAATGCTTCATGACCTTTGTCATCCCAATGGTCCATGCCCTTGTCATCAACAGTCTCTGTGACGTTTTTAACCACAATGCTCCATGAACTTTTCATCACAATGCTCTTTGACCCTTGTCATCACAATGCTTTATGCCTTACTCAGCACAGTGATCCATGACCCTTGTCACCACAATGCTCCATGCGCTTGTCAGCCCAATGCTCCATGACACATGTCATCACAATGCACCATGTGCTTGTCATCACAGTGCTCCACAACATTGTCATCACAATGCTCCATAAAATTTGTCATCACAATGCTCCATGCACTTCTCATCAAAATGCTCTCTCACCACTGATATCACAATGCTACATCACTATTTGTCACAATACTCCCTCACCCCTGTCATCACAAAGTTCCATGACAGCTGTCATCACAATGCTACATGCACTTATCATCACAATGTTCGATGACCCCTGAAATCACAATGTTCCATAACACCTGTCATCAAAATGTTCCATGACACTTTTCATCAAATTGCTCCATGACGCTGTCATCAGAATGCTCCCTGCCCTACTCATAACAATGCACCACACGCTGGTCATCAAAATGCTCCATGACCTTTGTCATCACAAAGCTCCATGACCCTTGGCATCACAATGCTCCATGTCATTGTCATCACAATGCTCCATGAAACCTCTCTTCACATTGCTCCATGCCCTTGTCATCACAAATCTCCATGACACTTGTCATCACAATGCTCGATGCCCTTCTCATCATAATGCTCCATGTCCTTGTCATTACAATCCTCCATGACCCATGTATCACAGTGTACCGTGCCCTTGTCATCACAATGCTCCATGCCCACTCTCATCACAATAATCCATGAAACATTTCAGACCAATGCTCAATGCCCTTCTCATCACAATGCTCCATTACCTCTATCAACAATGCTCCATGACCCCTGCCATCACAATGTTCCACGGCCTTGTGATCACAAGGCTCCATGACCATTGTCATCACAATGCTCCAAGAGCCATGTAATCACAATGCTCCATGCCTTTGTCATCACAAAGCTCCATGACACATGTCATCAGATTGTTCCATGGCCTTCTCCTCACAATGCTCCATGCCCTTGTCATCACAATGCTCCATACCCTCGTAATCACAATGCTCCATGCCCCTTTTCATCAGAATGTTCCATGAGACTTGTCATCACAAGTCTCCATGGTCATCTCATCACAATGCTCCAAGACCTTGTCATCACCATGCTCCATTCCCTGGTCATCACAATGCTCCATGACCCCTGTCATCACAAGGCTCCATGACCCTTCTCATCACAATGCTCCAAACCCCTGTAATCACAATGCTCCATGCCCCTTTTCATCACAATGCTCCATGAACCCTGTCATCACAATGAACCATGACCATCATCATAATTCTTCAGGCTATTGTCATCACAATGAAATCAAAATGCTCCATGACCTCTGTCATCACAATGCTCCAAACCCTGGTGATCACAATGTTGCATAACACTTATCATCACAAAACCCCATGACGCTAATCATCACTATTATCCATGGTCTTCTCATCACAAGGCTCCATGACCTTTGTCATCACAATTCTCAATACTCTTTTCATCACAATGCTCCCTGACACTTGTCGTCAGTATGCTCCATGAACTCTGTCATGACAAGGCTCCATGCCTTTTCCATCACAATGATCCATGCCCTTTTCATCACAGTTCTCCAAGACCACTGTAATCATAATGCTCCTTGCCCTTGTCATCACAAAGCTCCATGATGCATATCATCAGAATGTTCCATGCACTTCTCATCACAATGCTCCATGCCCTTGTCATCACAATGCTCCAAGACCCCTGTAATCACAATGCTCCATGCCCCTTTTCATCTCAGTGCTCCATGAACACTGTCATAACAATGCACCATGCCCATCATCATAATGCTTCAGGCTATTGTCATCACAGTGAAATCAAAATGCTCCATGACCTCTGTCATCACAATGCTCCAAACCCTGGTGATCACAATGTTGCAAAACACGTATCATCACAACACCCCATGACGCTCATCATCACAATTATCCATTGTCTTCTCATCACAATGCTCCATAACCTTTGTCATCACAATTCTCAATACACTTGTCATCACAATGCTCCCTGACACTTGTCGTCAGAATGCACCTTGAACCCTGTGACGAAAAGGCTCCATGTCTTTTTCATCACAAAGCCCCATGCAGTTTTCATCCCAAAGCTCCATGCCATTGTCATCAAAATACTACACAAGCTTGTCATCAGAATGCTCCATGACCCTTGTCATCACAATTCTCCATGCACTTGTCAGCACAATGCTCCCTGACCCTTGTCATCACAATGATCCAAGCCATTGTCATCACAATGCTCCATTACCTTTGTCATTAGAATCCTCCATGACACTTGGAATCACAATGCTCCAAGCAATTGTCATCACAATGGGCCATTACATATGTAATCACAATGCTCCCTGACAACTCTCTTCACAATACTGCATGACCTGGTCATCACAATGCTCCATGCTCTTGTCTTCATAATGCACCATTCCAACTGTCATCACAATAATCCATGAAACTTATTAGACCAATGGTCCATGCCCTTGTCATCACATTGCACCATGCTCTTGTTTTCACAATGTTCCAAGACCCTTGTAATCAGAATGCCCCATGCCCCTTTTCATCAGTATGCTCCATGTGACTTGTCATCGCAAGGCTCCATGGTTTTCTCATCACAATGCTCCAGGACCTTGTCATCACAATGGTTCACGACATTGTCATGAAAATTCTCAATGGCCCTTGTCTTCATAATGCTCCAAGCCCTAGTCATCACAGTGCTCCATTATATTTGTCATCACAATCCTCCCTTGCATTTGGCATCACTATGCTCCATGCTATTGTCATCGCAATGGACCATGACATATTTCATCACAATGCCCCCTGACACCTGTCTTCACAATACTCCGTACCCTTGTCATCACAATGTTCCATGCCCTTGTCTTCACAATGCACCATGTCCACTGTCATCACAATAATCTATGAAACTTGTCAGACCAATGCTCCATGCCCCTGTCATAACAATGTTCCATGACCTTGTCAACACAATGCTCCATGTCCCCTGTCATCACAATATTCCATGAATATTTTCAGCCCAGTGCTCCATGACCCTTGTCATCACAATGATCCATGCACTTGTCATCCCAATGTTCCATGACGCTTGTAATCACAGTGCTCCATGACATCTGTCATCACAATGCTCCATGCCTTTGTCAGCAAAATGCTACATGACCTTGTCATTACAATGCTCTATGTGCATGTCATCACAATACTCCATTACCATTGTCATCACAATCCTCCAGGAACCTTGGGATCACATTGCTTCAGGCCCTTGTCATCAAAATGCTCCATGATCCTTGAAATCAAAATGATCCATGACCTCTGTCATCACAATGCTCCAAACCCTTGTGATCAAAATGTTCAATAACACTTGTCCTCACAACGCTCCATGATGCCTGTCATCACAATACTCCATGCCCTTTTCATCACAATGCTCCATGAACTTTGTCATCACAATTCTCCATACACTTGTCATCAAAATGCTCCCTGACACTTGTCGTCAGAATGCTCCTTGAACCGTGTCACGAAAAGGCTCCATGCCATTTTCATCACAAATCCACATGCCGTTTTCATCCCAGTGCTCCATGCCATTGTCATCAAAATATTCCACAAGCTTGTCATCAGAATGCTCCATGACGCTTGTCATCACAATTCTCCGTGCACTTGTCAGCAAAATGCTCCCTGACCCTTATCATCACAATGCTCCAAGCCATTGTCATCACAAGGCTCCATTAACTTTGTCATCAGAATCCTCCAAGACACTTGGCATCACAATGCTCCATGCCATTGTCATCACAATGGGCCATTACATATGTCATCACAATGCTCCCTGACACCTCTCTTCACAATACTGCATAACCTGGTCATCACAATGCTCCATGCCCTTGTCATCACAATGTGCCCTTCCAACTCTCATCACAATAATCCATGAAACTTATTAGACCGATGCTCCTTGCCCTTGTTATCACAATGTTCCTAGACCCCTGTAATCAGAATGCTCCATGCCCCTTTTCATCAGAATGCTCCATATGACATGTCATCAGTAGGCTCCATGGATTTCTCATCACAATGCTCCATGACCTTTGTCATCACAATGCTCCAAGACCCATGTAATCACAATGCTTCATGCCCCTGTCATCGCAATGGACAATGACATTTGGCATCACAATGCTCCATGCCATTGTCTTTGAAATTGACCATGACATATGTCATCACAATGCCCCCTTACACCTGTTTTAACAATACTCCATGCCCTTGTCATCACAATGCTCCATGCCCTTGTCATTACAATGCACCATGTCCACTGTCATCACAATAATCTATGAAACTTGTCAGACCAATGCTCCATGCCCCTGTCATAACAATGCTCCATGACCTTGTCATCACAATGCTCCATGACCCCTGTCATCACAATACTCCATGAACATATTCAGCCCAGTGCTCCATGACCCTTGTCATCACAATGATCCACGCACTTGTCATCCCAATGTTCCCTGACGCTTGTAATCACAGTGCTCCATGACATGTGTTATCACAATGCTCCATGCCTTTGTCAGCAAAATGCTACATGAACTTGTCATTACAATTCTCTATGCGAATGTCATCACAATACTCCATTACCATTGTCATCACAATCCTCCAGGAACCTTGGGATCACATTGCTTCAGGCCCTTGTCATCAAAATGCTCCATGATCCTTGAAATCAAAATGATCCATGACCTCTGTCATCACAATGCTCCAAACACTTGTGATCAAAATGTTCAATAACACTTGTCCTCACAAAACTCCATGATGCCTGTCATCACAATACTCCATGCCCTTTTCATCACAATGCTCCATGAACTTTGTCATCACAATTCTCCATACACTTGTCATCAAAATGCTCCCTGACACTTGTCGTCAGAATGCTCCTTGAACTGTGTCACGAAAAGGCTCCATGCCATTTTCATCACAAATCCACATGCCATTTTCATCCCAGTGCTCCATGCCATTGTCATCAAAATACTCCACAAGCTTGTCATCAGAATGCTCCATGACGCTTGTCATCACAATTCTCCGTGCACTTGTCAGCAAAATGCTCCCTGAACCTTATCATCACAATGCTCCAAGCCATTGTCATCACAATGCTCCATTACCTTTGTCATCAGAATCCTCCATGACACTTGGCATCACAATGCTCCATGCCATTGTCATCACAATGGGCCATTACATATGTCATCACAATGCTCCCTGACACCTCTCTTCACAATACTGCATAACCTGGTCATCACAATGCTCCATTCCGTTGTCATCACAATGTGCCATTCCAACTCTCATCACAATAATCCATGAAACTTATTAGACCGATGCTCCTTGCCCTTGTTATCACAATGTTCCAAGACCCCTGTAATCAGAATGCTCCATGTCCCTTTTCATCAGAATGCTCCATATGACATGTCATCAGAAGGCTCCATGGATTTCTCATCACAATACTCCATGCCCTTGTCATCACAATGCTCCATGCCCTTGTCATCACAATGCACCAGGTCCAATGTCATCACAATAATCTATTAAACTTGTCAGACCAATGCTCCATGCCCCTGTCATCACAATGTTCCATGCCCTTGTCATCACAATGCTCCATGACCCTTGTCATCACAATGCTCCGTGACTCCAGTCATCACAATGCTTCATAACGTTTGTCATCACAACGGTCCATGCCTGCGTCATCGCAAGGGTCTGTGACCTTTGTGACCACAATGCTCCATGAACTTTTCATCACAATTCTCCGTGACCCTTGTCATCACAATGCTCCATGCCTTTGTCAGAACAATGCTCCATGACCCTTGTCATCAAAATGTGCCATGTGCTTTTCATCACACTGATCAACAACATTGTAATCGCTATGCTCCATAAACCTTGTAATCACAATGCTCCATGCACTTCTCATCCAAATACTCTCTCACATGAGATATCACAATGTTCCATCACTTGTCATCACAATCCTCCCTCACCCCTGTTATCACAATGTTCCATGACCCCTGTCATCACAGTGCTACATCCCCTTATCAGCACAATTTTCCATGACCCCTGACATCACAATGTTCCATAACCCCTGTCAACAAAATGCTCCATGACCATTTTCATCCCAAAGCTCTATGACCCCTGGCATCACAATGTTCTATAACCCCTGTCATCAAAATATTACATTACACTTTTCATCAAATTGCTGCATGACCCTGTCATCAAAATGCGCCCTGCCCTTCTCATCACAATGCATCACACACTTGTCATCAAAATGCTCCATGACCATGGCCATCACTAAGCTCCATGACCCTTGGCATCACAATGCTCCATGCCATGGACATCACAATGCTCCATGAACCCTCTCATCACATTGCTCCATGCACTTGTCATCACAAAGCTCCATGACACTTGTCATCACAATGCTCGATGCCCTTCTCATCACAATGCTCCATGTCCTTGTCATTACAATCCTCCATCACCCATGTATCACAGTGTACCGTGCCCTTGTCATCACAATGCGCCATGCCCACTGTCATCACAATAATCCATGAAACATTTCAGATCAATGCTCAATGCACTTCTCATCACAATGCTCCATTACCACTGTCAACAATGCTCCATGACCCCTGCCATCACAATGTTCCACGGCCTTGTGATCACAAGACTCCATGACCATTGTCATCACAATGCTCCAAGACCCATGTAATCACAATGCTCCATTCCCTTGTCATCACAGAGCTCCATGACGCATGTCATCAGAATGTTACATGGCCTTCTCCTCACAATGCTCCATGCCCTTGTCATCACAATGCTCCAAGACACTCGTAATCACAATGCTCCATGCCCCTTTTCATCAGAAGGCTCCATGATATTTGTCATCACAAGTCTCCATGGTCAACTCATCACAATGCTCCAAGACTTTGTCATCACCATGCTCCATTCCCTTGTCATCACAATGCTCCATGACTCCTGTCATCACAATACTCCATGAACATTTTCAGCCCAATGCTCCATGACCTTCTCATCACAATGCTCCATGACCAATATCATCACAATGCTCCATGACCACTGTCATCACAACACTCCATGACACCTGACAACACAATGATCCGGGACTCTTGTCATCACAATGCTCCAAGTCCCCGGTAATCACAATGCTCCATGAACCCTGTCATCACAATACTCCATGAACATTTTCAGCCCAATCCTCCATGACCCTTGTCATCACAATGATCCATGCCCTTGTCATCCCAATGTTCCATGACCCCTGTATTCACAGTGATCCATGACGCTCGTCATCACAGTGCTCCATGACACCTGTCATCACAATGCTCCATGCCTTTGTCAGCAAAATGCTACATGACCTTGTCATTACAATGCTCTATGCGATTGTCATCACAATACTCGATTACCATTGTCATCACAATCCTCCATGAACCTTGGGATCACATTGCTTCATGCCCTTGTCATCACAATGCTACATGCTCCTTGAAATCAAAATGATCCATGACCTCTGTCATCACAGTGCTCCAAACCCATGTGATCACAATGTTCCATAACACTTGTCCTCACAACGCTCCATGATGCTGTCATCACAATACTCCATACACTTTTCATCACAATTCTCCATGACCTTTGTCATCACAATTCTGAATACACTTTTCATCACAGTGCTCCCTGACACATGACGTCAGTAGGCTCCATGAACCCTGTCATGACAAGGCTCCATGCCTTTTTCATCACAATGATCCATGCCCTTTTCATCACAATGCTCCAAGACCCCTGTAGTCACAATGATCCATGCCCTTGCCATCCAAAGCTCCATGACGCATGACATCAGAATGTTCCATGGACTTCTCATCACAATGCTCCCTGCTCTTGTCATCACAAAACACTAAGACCCCTGTAATCACAATGCTCCATGCCCCTTTTCATCTCAATGCTCCTATGAACCCTGTCAGCACAATGAACAATGCCCATCATCATAATGCTTCAGGCAATTGTCATCACAATCAAATCAAAATGCTCCATGAACTCTGTCATCACAATGCTCAAAATCCTGGTGATAACAATGTTGAATAACACTTATCATCACAACACCCCATGACTCTCATCATCACAATGATCCATGGTCGTCTCATCACAAGGCTCCATGACCTTTGTCATCAAAATTCTCAATAAACTTGTCATCACAATGCTCGCTGAAACTTGTCGTCAGAATGCTCCTTGAACCCTGTCACAAAAAGGCTCCATGTCTTTTTCATCACAAAGCCACATGCCGTTTTCATCCCAATGCTGCATGTCATTGTCATGAAACTACACCACAGGCTTGTCATCAGAATGCTCCATGACCCTTGTCATCACAATTCTCCATGCACTTGTCAGCACAATGCTCCCTGACCCTTGTCATCACAATGCTCCAAGCCATTGTCATCACAATGCTCCATTACCATTGTCATCAGAATCCTCCATGACACTTGGCATCACAATGCTCCATGCCATTGTCATCACAATGCTCCATGTCTTTGTCAGCAAAATGCTAAATGACTTTGTCATTACAATCCTCTATGCGCTTGTCATCACAATACTCCATTTCCATTGTCATCACAATCCTCCATCAACCTTGGGATCACATTGCTTCATGCCCTTGTCATCACAATGCTCCATGCTCCTTGAAATCAAAATGATCCATGACCTCTGTCATCACAATGCTCCAAACCCTTGTGATCACATTGTTCCATAACATTTGTCATCACAACGCTCCATGATGCCTGTCATCACAATACTCCATGCCCTTTTCATCACAATGCTCCATGACCTTTGTCATCACAATTCTCAATACACTTGTGATCACAATGCTCCCTGACACTTGTCATCAGAATGCTCCTTGAAACCCATCACGAAAAGGCTCCATGGCTTTTTCATCACAATGCCCCATGCCATTTTCATCACAATGTTCCATACCATTGTCATCAAAATACTCCACAAGCTTGTCATCAGAATGCTCCCGGACCCTTGTCATCACAATGCTCCATTACCTTTCTCATCAGAATCCTCCATGACACTTGGCATCACAGTGCTACATGCCATTGTCATCACAATGGGCCATTACATATGTCATCACAATGCTCCCTGACACTTATCTTCACAATACTGCATGACCTGGTCATCACAATGCTCCATGCCCTTGTCATCACAATAGGCCATTCCAACTGTCATCGCAACAAACCATGAAAGTTATTAGACCAATGTTCCATGCCCTTGTCATCACAATGCTCCATGCCCTTGTTATCACAATGCTCCATGACCCCTGTCATCACAATGCTCCGTTACTCCAGTCATCACAATGCTTCATGACCTTTGTCATCACAGTGGTCCATGCCCTCACCATCAACAGTCTCTGTGACGTTTTTAACCCCAATGCTCCATGAACTTTTCATCACAATGCTCTTTGACCCTTGTCATCACAATGATCTATGCCTTTCTCAGCACAATGCTCCATGACCCTGGTCATCACAATGCTCCATGCACTTGTCAGCACAATGTTCCATGACACATGTCATCACAGTGCTCCATGACCCCTGTCATCATAATGCTCAGTGACTCCAGTCATCACAATGCTTCATAACGTTTTTCCTCAAAATGTTCCAACCGCGTCATCACAAGGCTCTGTGACATTTGTTACCACACTGCTCCATGAACTTTTCATCACAATTCTCTGTGACCCTCGTCATCACAATGCTACATGTCTTTGTCAGAACAATGCTCCATGACCATTGTCATCACAAGGTGCCACGTGCATTTCATCACAACGTTCCAAACCTTGTCATTGCAATGCTCCATAAAACTTGTAATCACAATGCTCCATGCACTTCTCATCAAAATGCGCTGTTACCAGAGATATCACAGTATTCCATCCCTAGTCATCACAATACTCCCTCAACCCTGTAATCACAATGATCCATGACCCTGTCATCACAATGCTACATCCCCTTATCAGCACAATGTTCCAAGACACCTGACATCACAATGTTCCATAACGCATGTCATCAAAATGCTCCATGACCCATTTCATCCCAAAGCTCCAAGACCCCTGACCTCACAATGTTCTATAACCCCTCCCATCAAAATGTTCCATTACATTTTTCATCAAATTGCTGCATGACCCGGTCATCAAAATGCTCCCTGCACTTCTCATCACAAAGCACCATGTCCTTGTCATCAAAATGCTCCATGACTGGTCAGCAGATATCTACATGACCCCTGGCATCACAATGCTAAATGTGATTGTCATCACAATGCTCCATGAACCCTCTCATAACATTGCTCAATGCCCTTGTCATCACAAAGCTCCATGACACGTGTCATAACAATGCTCGATGCCCTTCTCATCACAATGCTCCATGCCTTTGTCATTACAATCCTGCATGATGAATGTATCATAGTGTTCCGTACACTTGTCATCAAAATGCTCCATGACCACTCTCATCAAAATAATACATGAAATATTTCACACCAATGTTCCATGCCCTTCTCATCACAATGCTGCATTACCTCTGTCATAACAATGCACCATGACCCCTGCCATCACAGTGTTCCACGGCCTAGTCTTCACAAGGTTCCATGACACTTGTCATCACAATGCTGAAAACCACTGTAATCACAATGCTCCATGCCCTTCTCATCACAAAGCTCCATGACGCATGTCATCAGAATGTTCCATGGCCATCTCATCACAATACTCCATGCCCTTGTCATCACAATGCTCCAAGACCCTTGTAACCACAATGCTCCATGCCCCTTTTCATCTCAATGCTCCCTGAACCCTGTCATCACAGTGCACGATGCCCATCATCATAATACTTCAGTCTATTGTCATCACAATGAAATTAATATTCTCCATGACCTCTGACATCATAATGCTACAAACACTTGTGATCACAATGTTCCATAAAACTTATCATCACAGCACCCCATGACGCTCATCATCACAATTATCCATGGTCTTATCATCACAATGCTCCATGAACTTTGTCATCACGATGCTCAATACACTTTTCTTCACAATGCTCCCTGACACTTGTCGTCAGGATGCTCCATGAACCCTGTCATGACAAGGCTCCATGCCTTTATCATCACAATGATCCATGCCTTTTCATCGCAATGCTCCAAGACCCCTGTAATCACAATGCTCCATTCACTTCTCATCCAAATGCTCTCTCACATGAGATATCACAATGTTCCATCACTAGTCATCACATTCCTCCCTCAACCCTGTTATCACAATGTTCCGTGACCCCTGTCATCACAATGCTATATCCCCTTATCAGCACAATGTTCCATGACCCCTGACATCACAATGTTCCATAACCACTGTCATCAAAATGCTCCATGACCCTTTTCATCCCAAAGCTCCATGACCCCTGGAATCACAGTGTTCTATAACCCCTGTCATCAAAATGTTCCATTGCACTTTTCATCAAATTGCTGCATGACCCTGTCATCAAAATGCTCCCTAGCCAACTCATAACAATGCACCACACGCTTGTCATCAAAATGCTCCATGCCCTTGTCATCATAAATCTCCATGACACTTGTCATCACAATGCTCGATGCCCTTCTCATCATAATGCTCCATGTCCTTGTCATTACAATCCTCCATGACCCATGTATCACAGTGTACCGTGCCCTTGTCATCACAATGCTCCATGCCCACTCTCATCACAATAATCCATGAAACATTTCAGACCAATGCTCAATGCCCTTCTCATCACAATGCTCCATTACCTCTATCAACAATGCTCCATGACCCCTGCCATCACAATGTTCCACGGCCTTGTGATCACAAGGCTCCATGACCATTGTCATCACAATGCTCCAAGACCCATGTAATCACAATGCTCCATGCCCTTGTCATCACAAAGCTCCATGACACATGTCATCAGAATGTTCCATGGCCTTCTCCTCACAATGCTCCATGCCCTTGTCATCACAATGCTCCATACCCTCGTAATCACAATGCTCCATGCCCCTTTTCATCAGAATGCTCCATGAGACTTGTCATCACAAGTCTCCATGGTCATCTCATCACAATGCTCCAAGACCTTGTCATCACCATGCTCCATTCCCTGGTCATCACAATGCTCCATGACCCCTGTCATCACAAGGCTCCATGACCCTTCTCATCACAATGCTCCAAACTCCTGTAATCACAATGCTCCATGCCCCTTTTCATCACAGTGCTCCATGAACCCTGTCATCACAATGAACCATGCCCATCATCATAATGCTTCAGGCTATTGTCATCACAATGAAATCAAAATGCTCCATGACCTCTGTCATCACAATGCTCCAAACCCTGGTGATCACAATGTTGCATAACACTTATCATCACAAAACACCATGACGCTAATCATCACTATTATCCATGGTCTTCTCATCACAAGGCTCCATGACCTTTGTCATCACAATTCTCAATACTCTTTTCATCACAATGCTCCCTGACACTTGTCGTCAGTATGCTCCATGAACTCTGTCATGACAAGGCTCAATGCCTTTTTCATCACAATGATCCATGCCCTTTTCATCACAGTGCACTAAGACCACTGTAATCATAATGCTCCTTGCCCTTGTCATCACAAAGCTCCATGATGCATATCATCAGAATGTTCCATGCACTTCTCATCACAATGCTCCATGCCCTTGTCATCACAATGCTCCAAGACCCCTGTAATCACAATGCTCCATGCCCCTTTTCATCTCAATGCTCCATGAACACTGTCATAACAATGCACCATGCCCATCATCATAATGCTTCAGGCTATTGTCATCACAGTGAAATCAAAATGCTCCAAACCCTGGTGATCACAATGTTGCAAAACACTTATCATCACAACACCCCATGACGCTCATCATCACAATTATCCATGGTCTTCTCATCACAATGCTCCATGACCTTTGTCATCACAATTCTCAATACACTTGTCATCACAATGCTCCCTGACACTTGTCATCAGAATGCACCTTGAACCCTGTGACGAAAAGGCTCCATGCCATTTTCATCACAAAGCCCCATGCTGTTTTCATCCCAAAGCTCCATGCCATTGTCATCAAAATACTACACAAGCTTGTCATCAGAATGCTCCATGACCCTTGTCATCACAATTCTCCATGCACTTGTCAGCACAATGCTCCCTGACCCTTGTCATCACAATGATCCAAGCCATGGTCATCACAATGCTCCATTACCTTTGTCATTAGAATCCTCCATGACACTTTTAATCACAAAGCTCCAAGCCATTGTCATCACAATGGGCCATTACATATGTAATCACAATGCTCCCTGACACCTCTATTCACAATACTGCATGAACTGGTTATCACAATGCTCCATGCTCTTGTCTTCATAATGCGCCATTCCAACTGTCATCACAATAATCCATGAAACTTATTAGACCAATGATCCATGCCCTTGTCATCACATTGCTCCATGCTCTTGTTATCACAATGTTCCAAGACCCCTGTAATCAGAATGCCCCATGCCCCTTTTCATCAGTATGCTCCATGAGACTTGTCATCGCAAGGCTCCATGGTTTTCTCATCACAATGCTCCAGGACCTTGTCATCACAAAGGTTCACGACATTGTCATGAAAATTCTCAATGGCCCTTGTCTTCATAATGCTCCATGCCCTAGTCATCACAGTGCTCCATTATATTTGTCATCACAATCCTCCCTTACATTTGGCATCAATATGCTCCATGCTATTGTCATCGCAATGGACCATGACATATTTCATCACAATGCCCCCAGACACCTGTCTTTACAATACTCCATGCCCTTGTCATCACAATGCTCCATGCCCTTGTCATCACAATGCACCATGTCCACTGTCATCACAATAATCTATGAAACTTGTCAGACCAATGCTCCATGCCCCTGTCATAACAATGCTCCATGACCTTGTCATCACAATGCTCCATGACCCCTGTCATCACAATACTCCATGAACATTTTCAACCCAGTGCTCCATGACCCTTGTCATCACAATGATCCATGCACTTGTCATCCCAATGTTCCATGACGCTTGTAATCACAGTGTTCCATGACATCTGTCATCACAATGCTCCATGCCTTTGTCAGCAAAATGCTATATGACCTTGTCATTACAATGCTCTATGTGCATGTCATCACAATACTCCATTACCATTGTCATCACAATCCTCCAGGAACCTTGGGATCACATTGCTTCAGGCCCTTGTCATCAAAATGCTCCATGCTCCTTGAAATCAAAATGATCCATGACCTCTGTCATCACAATGCTCCAAACCCCTGTGATCAAAATGTTCAATAACACTTGTCCTCACAACGCTCCATGATGCCTGTCATCACAATACTCCATGTCCTTTTCATCACAATGCTCCATGAACTTTGTCATCACAATTCTCCATACACTTGTCATAAAAATGCTCCCTGACACTTGTCGTCAGAATGCTCCTTGAACTGTGTCACGAAAAGGCTCCATGCCATTTTCATCACAAATCCACATGCCGTTTGCATCCCAGTGCTCCATGCCATTGTCATCAAAATACTCCACAAGTTTGTCATCAGAATGCTCCATGACGCTTGTCATCACAATTCTCCATGCACTTGTCAGCAAAATGCTCCCTGACCCTTATCATCACAATGCTCCAAGCCATTGTCATCACAATGCTCCATTACCTTTGTCATCAGAATCCTCCATGACACTTGGCATCACAATGCTCCATGCCATTGTCATCACAATGGGCCATTACATATGTCATCACAATGCTCCCTGACACCTCTCTTCACAATACTGCATAACCTGGTCATCACAATGCTCCATGCCCTTGTCATCACAATGTGCCATTCCAACTCTCATCACAATAATCCATGAAACTTATTAGACCAATGCTCCTTGCCCTTGTTATCACAATGTTCCAAGTCCACTGTAATCAGAATGCTCCATGCCCCTTTTCATCAGAATGCTCCATATGACATGTCATCAGAAGGCTCCATGGATTTCTCATCACAATGCTCCATAACCTTTGTCATCACAATGCTCCAAGACCCATGTAATCACAATGCTTCATGCCCCTGTCATCGCAATGGACCATGACATTTGGCATCACAATACTCCATGGCATTGTCTTTGAAATTGACCATGACATATGTCATCACAATGCCCCCTTACACCAGTTTTCACAATACTCCATGCCCTTGTCATCACAATGCTCCATGCCCTTGTCATCACAATGCACCATGTCCAATGTCATCACAATAATCTATTAAACTTGTCAGACCAATGCTCCATGCCCCTGTCATCACAATGTTCCATGCCCTTGTCATCACAATGCTCCATGACCCTTGTCATCACAATGCTCCGTGACTCCAGTCATCACAATGCTTCATAACGTTTGTCATCACAACGGTCCATGCCTGCGTCATCGCAAGGCTCTGTGACCTTTGTGACCACAATGCTCCATGAACTTTTCATCACAATTCTCCGTGACCCTTGTCATCACAATGCTCCATGCCTTTTTCAGAACAATGCTCCATGACCCTTGTCATCACAATGTGCCATGTGCTTTACACCACAATGATCCACAACCTTGTCATCGCTATGCTCCATAAACCTTGTAATCACAATGCTCCATGAACTTCTCATCCAAATACTCTCTCACATGAGATATCACAATGTTCCATCACTAGTCATCACAATCCTCCCTCACCCCTGTTATCACAATGTTCCATGACCCCTGTCATCACAATGCTACATCCCCTTATCAGCACAATTTTCCATGACCCCTGACATCACAATGTTCCATAACCCCTGTCATCAAAATGCTCCATGACCATTTTCATCCCAAAGCTCTATGACCCCTGGCATCACAATGTTCTATAACCCCTGTCATCAAAATATTACATTACATTTTTCATCAAATTGCTGCATGACCCTGTCATCAAAATGCTCCCTGCCCTTCTCATCACAATGCACCACACACTTGTCATCAAAATGCTCCATGACCATGGTCATCACTAAGCTCCATGAACCTTGGCGTCACAATGCTCCATGCCATGGACATCACAATGCTCCATGAACCCTCTCATCACATTGCTCCATGCCCTTGTCATCACAAAGCTCCATGACACTTGTCATCACAATGCTCGATGCACTTCTCATCACAATGCTCCATGTCCTTGTCATTACAATCCTCCATCACCCATGTATCACAGTGTACCGTGCCCTTGTCATCACAATGCGCCATGCCCACTGTCATCACAATAATCCATGAAACATTTCAGACCAATGCTGAATGCACTTCTCATCACAATGCTCCATTACCACTCTCAACAATGCTCCATGACCCCTGCCATCACAATGTTCCACGGCCTTGTGATCACAAGACTAAATGACCATTGTCATCAAAATGCTCCAAAACCCATGTAATCACAATGCTCCATGCCCTTGTCATCACAGAGCTCCATGACGCATGTCATCAGAATGTTCCATGGCCTTCTCCACACAATGCTCCATGCCCTTGTTATCACAATGCTCCAAGACACTCGTAATCACAATGCTCCATGCCCCTTTTCATCAGAAGGCTCCATGATATTTGTCATCACAAGTCTCCATGGTCAACTCATCACAATGCTCCAAGACCTTGTCATCACCATGCTCCATTCCCTTGTCATCACAATGCTCCATGACTCTTGTCATCACAATACTCCATGAACATTTTCAGCCCAATGCTCCATTACCTTCTCATCACAATGCTCCATGACCAATATCATCACAATGCTCCATGACCACTGTCATCACAACACTCCATGACACCTGACAACACAACGATCCGGGACTCTTGTCATCACAATGCTCCAAGACCATGCAATCACAATGCTCCATGACCCCTGTCATCACAATACTCCATGAACATTTTCAGCCCAATGCTCCATGACCCTTGTCATCACAATGATCCATGCCCTTGTCATCCCAATGTTCCATGACCCCTGTATTCACAGTGCTCCGTGACGCTTGTCATCACAGTGCTCCATGACACCTGTCATCACAATGCTCCATGCCTTTGTCAGCAAAATGCTACATGGCCTTGTCATTACAATGCTCTATGCGCTTGTCATCACAATACTCGATTACCATTGTCATCACAATCCTCCATGAACCTTGGGATCACATTGCTTCATGCCCTTGTCATCACAATGCTACATACTCCTTGAAATCAAAATGATCCATGACCTCGGTCATCACAATGCTCCAAACACTTGTGATCACAATGTTCCATAACAGTTGTCCTCACAACGCTCCAAGATGCCTGTCATCACAATACTCCATACACTTTTCATCACAATTCTCCATGACCTTTGTCATCACAATTCTCAATACACTTTTCATCACAGTGCTCGCTGACACTTGTCGTCAGTATGCTCCATGAAACCTATCATGACAAGGCTCCATGCCTTTTTCATCACAATGATCCATGCCCTTTTCATCAAAATGCTCCAAGACCCCTGTAATCACAATGCTCCATGCCCTTGCCATCCAAAGCTCCATGACGCATGTCATCAGAATGTTCCATGGACTTCTCATCACAATGCTCCCTGCTCTTGTCATCACAAAGCACTAAGACCCCTGTAATCACAATGCTCCATGCCCCTTTTCATCTCAATGCTCCTAGGAACCCTGTCAGCACAATGAACAATGCCCATCATCATAATGATTCAGGCAATTGTCATCACAATCAAATCAAAATGCTCCATGACCTCTGTCATCACAATTCTCAAAATCCTGGTGATCACAATGTTGAATAACAATTATCATCACAACACCCCATGACGCTCATCATCACAATGATCCATGGTCGTCTCATCACAAGGCTCCATGACCTTTGTCATCAAAATTCTCAATAAACTTGTCATCACATTGCTCGCTGACACTTGTCGTCAGAATGCTCCTTGAACCATGTCACAAAAAGGCTCCATGTCGTTTGCATCAAAAAGCCCCATGCCGTTTTCATCCCAATGCTGCATGCCATTGTCATCCAAATACACCACAGGCTTGTCATCAGAATGCTCCATGACCCTTGTCATCACAATTCTCCATGCACTTGTCAGCACAATGCTCCCTGACCCTTGTCATCACAATGCTCCAAGCCATTGTCATCACAATGCTCCATTACCATTGTCATCAGAATCCTCCATGACACTTGGCATCACAATGCTCCATGCCATTGTCATCACAATGCTAAATGACCTTGTCATTCCAATCCTCTATGCGCTTGTCATCACAATACTCCATTTCCATTGTCATCACAATCCTCCATCAACCTTGGGATCACATTGCTTCATGCCCTTGTCATCACAATGCTCCATGCTCCTTGAAATCAAAATGATCCATGACCTCTGTCATCACAATGCTCCAAACCCTTGTGATCACATTGTTCCATAACACTTGTCATCACAACGCTCAATGATGCCTGTCATCACAATACTCCATGCCCTTTTCATCACAATGCTCCATGACCTTTGTCATCACAATTCTCAATACACTTGTGATCACAATGCTCCCTGACACTTGTCATCAGAATGCTCCTTGAAACCCGTCACGAAAAGGCTCCATGCCTTTTTCTTCACAATGCCCCATGCCATTTTCATCACAATGTTCCATACCATTGTCATCAAATACTCCACAAGCTTGTCATCAGAATGCTCCCGGACCCTTGTCATCACAATGCTCCATTACCTTTCTCATCAGAATCCTCCATGACACTTGGCATCACAGTGCTACATGCCATTGTCATCACAATGGGCCATTACATATGTCATCACAATGCTCCCTGACACTTATCTTCACAATACTGCATGACCTGGTCATCACAATGCTCCATGCCCTTGTCATCACAATAGGCCATTCCAACTGTCATCGCAACGAACCATGAAAGTTATTAGACCAATGTTCCATGCCCTTGTCATCACAATGCTCCATGCCCTTGTTATCACAATGCTCCATGACCCCTGTCATCACAATGCTCCGTTACTCCAATCATCACAATGCTTCATGACTTTGTCATCACAGTGGTCCATGCCCTCACCATCAACAGTCTCTGTGACATTTTTAATCCCAACGCTCCATGAACTTTTCATCACAATGCTCCGTGACCCTTGTCATCACAAAGCTACATGCCTTTGTCAGAACAATGCTCCATGACACTTGTCATCACAATGTGCCATGCGCTTTTCATCACAATGATCCACAACCTTGTCATCGCTATGCTCCATAAACCTTGTAATCACAATGCTCCATGCACTTCTCATCCAAATGCTCTCTCACATGAGATATCACAATGTTCCATCACTAGTCATCAAAATCCTCCCTCACCCCTGTTATCACAATGTTCAATAACCCTTGTCATCACCATGCTACATCCCCTTATCAGCACAATGTTCCATGACCCCTGACATCACAATGTTCTATATCCCCTGTCATCAAAATGCTCCATGACCCATTTCATCCCAAAGCTCCATGACCGCTGGCATCACAATGTTCTATAAGGCCTGTCATCAAAATGTTCCATTACACTTTTCATCAAATTGCTGCATGAACATGTCATCAAAATGCTCCCTGCCCTTCTCATCACAATGCACCACACCCTTGTCACCAAAAAGCTCCATGACCATTGCCCTCACTAAGCTCCCTGACCCTTGGCATCACAATGCTCCATGTCATTGTCATCACAATGCTCCATGAACCTTCTCATCACATTGCTCCATGCCCTTGTCATCACAAAGCTCCATGACTCTTGTCATCACAATGCTCGATGCCCTTTTCATCACAATGCTCCATGCCCTTGTCATTACAATCCTCCATCACCCATGTATCACAGTGTACCGTGCACTTGTCATCACAATGCTCCATGCCCACTCTCATCACAATAATCCATGAAACATTTCAGACTAATGCTCAATGCCCTTCTCATCACAATGCTCCATTACCTCTGTCATAACAATGCTCCATGACACCTGACATGACAATGCTCCATGCCCTTGTCATCACAATGCTCCAAGACCCTCATAATCACAAGTTTCCATGCCCCTTTTCATCAGAATGCTCCATTAGACTTGTCATCACAATTCTCCATGGTCATCTCATCACAATGCTCCAGGACCTTGTCATCTCCATTCTCCATTCCCTTGTCATCACAATGCTTCATGACCCCTGTCATCACAATACTCCATGAAAATTTTCAGCCCAATGCTCCATTACCTTCTCATCACAATGCTCCATGACCAATATCATCACAATGCTCCATGACCACTGTCATCACAACACTCCATGACACCTGACAACACAATGATCAGGGACTCCTGTCATCACAATGCTCCAAGACCCCTGTAATCACAATGCTCCATGAACCCTGTCATCACAATACTCCATGAACATTTTCAGCCTAATGCTCCATGTCCCTTGTCATCAAATTGATCCATGCCCTTGTCATCCCAATGTTCCATAACCACTGTATTCACAATGCTCCTTGACGCTTGTCATCACAGTGCTCCATGACACCTGTCATCACAATGCTCCATGAATTTGTCAGCAAAATGCTACATGACCTTTTCATTACAATGCTCTATGCGCTTGTCATCACAGTACTCCATTACCATTGTCATCACTATCCGCCATGAACATTGGGATCACATTGCTTCATGCCCTTGTCATCACAATGCTCCATGCTCCTTGAAATCAACATGATCCATAACCTCTATCATCACAATGCTCCAAACCCTTGTGATCACAATGTTCCACAACACTTGTCCTCACAATGCTCCATGATGCCTGTCATCACAATACTCCATGCCCTTTTCATCACAATGCTCCATGACCTTTGTCATCACAATTATCAATACACTTGTCATCACAATGCTCCCTGACTCTTGTCGTCAGAATGCTCCTTGAACCGTGTCACGAAAAGGCTCCATGCCTTTTTCATCACAAAGCCCCATGCCATTTTCATCCCAATGCTCCATGCCATTGTCATCAAAATACTCCACAAGCTTGTCATCAGAATGCTCCGTGACCCTTGTCATCACAATTCTCCATGCACTTGTCAGCACAATGCACCCTGACCCTTGTCATCACAATGCTCCAAGCCATTGTCATCAAAATACTCCACAAGCTTGTCATCAGAATGCTCACTGACACTTGTCATCACAATGCTCCAAGCCATTATCATCACAATGCTCCATTACCTTTGTCATCAGAATCCTCCATGACACTTGGCATCACAATGCTCCATGCCATTGTCATCAAAATGGGCCATTACATATGTCATCACAATGCTCCCTGACACATCTCTTCACCATACTTCATGCCCTTGTCTTAACAATGCACCATTCAAGCTGTCATCACAATAATCCATGAAACTTATTAGACCAATGCTCCATGCCCTTGTCATCACAATGCTCCATGACCTTGTTATCACAATGTTCCAAGACCCCTGTAATCAGAATGCTCCATGCCCCTTTTAATCAGTATGCTCCATGAGACTTTTCATCACATGGCTCCATGGTTTTCTCATCATAATGCTCCAGGACCTTGTCATCACAATGCTTCACAACATTGTCATGAAAATTCTCAATGGCACTTGTCATCATAATGCTCCAAGCCCTAGTCATCACAATGCTCCATGATATTGGTCATCACAATCCTCCCTTACATTTGGCATCACAATGCTCCATGCCATTGTCATCGCAATGGACCAGGATATATGTCATCACAATACCCTGACACCTCTCTTCACAATACTCCATGCCCTTATCATCACAAAGCTCCATGCCCTTGTCATCACAATGCACCATGTCCACTGTCATCACAATAATCTATGAAAATTGTCAGACCAAAGCTCCATGACCCTGTCATCACAATTCTCCATGCCCTTGTCATCACAATGCTCCATGTCCCCTGTCATCACAATGCTCGGTGACTCCAGTCATCACAATGCTTCATAAAGTTTGTCATCACAGCGGTCCATGCCCACGTCATCACAAGGCTCTGTGACCTTTGTAACCACAATGCTCCATGACCCTTGTCCTCACAATGCTCCATGCCTTTGTCAGAACAATTCTCCATGACCCTTGTCATCACAATGTGCCATGCGCTTTTCATCACAATGATCCACATCCTTGTCATCACTATGCTCAATAAACCTTGTAATCACAATGCTCCATGCACTTTTCCTCCAAATGCTCTCTCACATGAGATATCACAATGTTCCATCACTAGTCATCACAATCCTCCCTCACCCCAGTTATCACAATGTACCATGACCCCTGTCATCACAATGCTACATCCCCTTATCAACACAATATTCCATGACACCTGACATCACAATGTTCCATAACCACTGTCATCAAAATGCTCCATGACCCTTTTCATCCCAAAGCTCCATGATCCCTGGCCACACAATGTTCAATAACCCCTGTCATCAAAATATTCCATTACACTTTTCATCAAATTGCTGCATGACCCTGTCATCAAAATGCTTCCTGCCTTTCTCATCACAATGCACCACACCCTTGTCATCAAAATGCTGCATGACCTTTGTCATCCCAAAGCTCCATGACACTTGGCATCACAATGCTCCATGTCATTGTCATCACAATGCTCCATGAACCCAGTCATCACATTGCTCCATGCCCTTGTCATCACAAAGCTCAATAACACTTGTCATCACAATGCTCGATGCCTTTCTCATCACAATGCTCCATGCCCTTGTCATTACAATCCTCCATGACCCATGTATCACAGTGTTCCGTGCCCTTGTCATCACAATGCTCCATGCCCCATCTCATCACAATAATCCATGAAACATTTCAGACCAATGCTCAATGCCCTTCTCATCACAATGCTCCATTACTTCTGTCATAACAATGCTCCAATACCCCTGCCATCACAATGTTCCACGGCCTTGTTATCACAAGGCTCCATGACCCTTGTCATCAAAATAGCCCAAGACCCCTGTAATCACAATGCTCAATGCCCTAGTCATAACAAAGCTCGATGACGCATGTCATCAGAAAGTTCCATGGCCTTCTCCTCAAAATGCTCCATGCCCTTGTCATCACAATGCTCGAAGACCCCAGTAATCACAATGCTCCATGCCCCTTTTCATCAGAATGCTCCATGAGACTTGTCATCACAAGTCTCCTTGGTCATCTCATAACAATGCTCCAGGACCTTGTCATCACCATGCTCCATTCCCTTGTCATCACAATGCTCCATGACCCCTGTCATCACAATACTCCATGAAAATTTTCAGCCCAATGCTCCATGACATTCTCATCACAATGCTCCATGACCAATATCATCACAATGCTCCAAGACCACTGTCATCACAACACTCCATCACACCAGACAACACAATGATCCGGGACTCTTGTCATCACAATGCTCCAAGACCGCTCTAATCACAATGCTCCATGACCCCTGTCATCACAACACTTCATGAACATTTTCAGCCCAATGCTCCATGACCCTTGTCATCACAATGATATATGCCCTTCTCATCCCAATGCTCCATGACCCCTGTATTCACAATGCTCCATGACGCTTGTCATCACAGTGCTCCATGACACCTGTCATCACAATGCTCCATGCCTTTGTCAGCAAAATGCTACATGACCTTGTCATTAAAATGCTCTATGTGCTTATCATCACAATGCTCCATTACCATTGTCATCACAATCCTCAATGAACCTTGGGATCACATTGCTTCATGCCCTTGTCATCACAATGCTCCATGCTCCTTGAAATGAAAATGATCCATGACCTCTGTCATCACAATGCTCCAAACCCTTGTGATCACAATGTTCCATAACACTTGTCATCACTATGATCCATGATGTCTGTCATCACAATACTCCATGCCCTTTTCATCACAGTGCTCCATGAAATTTTTCATCACAATTCTCAATACACTTGTCATCACAATGCTCCCTGACACTTGTCAACATAATGCTCCTTGAACCCTGTCACGAAAAGTCTCCATGCCTTTTTCATCACATTGCCCCATGCCGTTTTCCTCCTAATGCTCCATGCCACTGTCATAAAAATACTCCACAAGCTTGTCATCAGAATGCTCCATGACACTTGTCATCACAATTCTCCATGCACTTGTCAGCACAATGCTCCCTGACCCTTGTCATCACAATGCTCCAAGCCATTGTCACCAAAATGCTCCATTACCTTTGGCATCAGAATCCTCCTTGACACTTGGCATCACAATACTCCATAGCATTTTCATCACAATGGGCCATTACATATGTCATCACAATGCTCCCTGACACCTCTCTTGACAGTACTGCATGACCTGGTCATCACAATCCTCCATGCCCTTGTCATCACAATGAGCCATTCCAACTGTCATCACAATAATCCATGAAACTTATTAGACCAATGCTCCATGCCTTTGTCGTCACATTTCTCCATGCCCTTGTTATCACAATGTTCCAAGACCCCTGTAATCAGAATCCTCCATGCCCCTTTTCATCAGGGTGCTCCATGAGACTTGTCATCACAAGTCTCCGTGGTTTTCTCATCACAATGCTCCAGGACCTTGTCATCACAATGCTTCACGACATTGTCATGAAAATTTTCAATGGCCCTTGTCATCATAATGCTCCATGCCCTATTCATCACAATGCTCCATTATATTTGTCATCACAATCCTCCCTTACATTTGGCATCACAATGCTCCATGCCATTGTCATCGCAATGGACCATGACATATGTCATCACAATGACCTGACACCTCTCTTCACAATACTCCATGTCCTTGTCATCACAATGTTCCATGCCCTTGTCATCACAATGCACCATGTCCAGTGTCATCACAATAATCTATGAAATTGTCAGACCAAATCTCCATGAACCTGTCATCACAATGCTCCATGCCTTTGTCATCACAATGCTCCATGTCCCCTGTCATCAGAGTGCTCCGTGACTCCAGTCATCACAATGCTTCATAAAGTTTGTCATCACAACGGTCCATGCCCACGTCATCACAAGGCTCTGTGACGTTTGTAAACACAATGCTCCATAAACTTTTCCTCACAATCCTCAGTGACCCTTGTCCTCACAATACTCCATGTCTTTGTAAGAACAATGCTCCATGACACTTGTCATCACAATGTGCCATGCGCTTTTCATCACAATGATCCACAACATTGTCATCACTATGCTCCATAAACCTTGTAATCACAATGCTCCATTCACTTCTCATCCAAATGCTCTCTCACATGAGATATCACAATGTTCCATCACTAGTCATCACAATCCTCCCTCACCCCTGTTATCACAATGTTCCATGACCCCTGACATCAAAATATTCCATAACCCTGTCATCAAAATGTTCCATTACACTTTTCTTCAAATTGCTGCATGACCCAGTCATCAAAATGCTCCCTGCCCTTCTCATCACAATGTACCACACACTTGTCATCAAAATGCTCCATGACCATTGTCATCACTAAGATCCATGACCTTTGGCATTACAATGCTCCATTTCATTGTCATCACAATGCTCCATGAACCCTCTCATCACATTGCTCCATGCCCTTGTCATCACAAAGCTCCATGACACTTGTCATCACAATGCTCGATGCCCTTCTCATCAGAATGCTCCATGCCCTTGTCATTACAATCCTCCATGACCCATGTATCACAGTGTACCGTGCCCTTGACATCACAAAGCGCCACGCCCACTCTCATCACAATAATCCATGAAATATATCCGACCAATGCTCAATGCCATTCTCATCACAATGCTCCATTACCTCTGTCATAACAATGCTCCATGACCCCTACCATCACAATGATCCATGGCCTTGTCATCACAAGGCCCCATGACCCTTGTCATCACAATGATCCAAGACCCATGTAATCACAATGGTCCATGCACTTGTCATTACAAAGCTCCATGACGCATGTCATCAGAATGTTCCATGGCCTTCTCCACAAAAAGCTCCATGCCCTTGTCATCACAATGCTGCATTACCCCTGTCATAACAATGCTCCATAACCCCTGCCATCACGATGTTCCATGGCCTTGTCATCACAAGGTTCCATGACCCTTCTCATCACAATGCTCCAAGAACACTGTAATCACAATGCTCTATGCCCCTTTTCATCTCAATGATCCATGAACCCTGTCATCACAATGCACCATGCCCATCATCATAATGATTCATGCTATTGTCATCACAAAGAAATAAAAATGCTCCATGACCTCTGTCATAAAAATGCTCCAAACCCTTGTGATCACAATATTCCATAACACTTGTCATCACAAAGCCCCATGACGCTCTTCATCACAATTATCCATGGTCTTCTCATCACAATGCTCCATGACCTTCGTCATCACAATGCTCAATACACTTGTCATCAAAATGCTCCCTGACACTTGTTGTCTGTATGCTCCTTGAACTCTGTCAAGACAAGGCTCCATGCCTTTTTCATCAAAATGATCCATGCACTTTTCATCACGGTGCTCCAAGACAAATGTTATCACAATGCTCCATGCCATTGTCATCACAAAGCTCAATGACGCATGCCATCAGAATGCTCCTTGGTCTTCTCCTCACCATGCTCCATGCCCTTGTCATCAAAATGTTCCAAGACCCCTGTAATCACAATGCTCCATGCCCCTTTTCATCAGTATGCTCCATGAGACTTGTCATCAAAAGGCTCCATGGTTTTGTCATCACAATGCTCCAGGACCTTGTCATCACAATGCTTCATGACCTTGTCATGAAAATTTTCAATGGCCCTTGTCATCATAATGCTCCAAGCCCTAATCATCACAATGCTCCATTATATTTGTCATCAGAAACCTCCATTATCTTTGGCATCACAATGCTCCATGCCATTGTCATCGCAATGGACCATGACATATGTCATCACAATGCTCCCTGACACCTGTCTTCACAATACTCCATGACCTTATCATCACAATGCTCCATGCCCTTGTCATCACAATGCACCATACCCACTCTCATCACAATAATCTATGAAACTTGTCAGACCAATGCACCATGCCCCTGTCATCACAATGCACCATGCGCTTGTCATCACAGTGCTCCATGACCCCTGTCATCACAAGGCTCTGTGCCTCCAGTCATCACAATGCTTCATAAAGATTGTCATCACTATGGTCCATGCCCGCGTCATCACAAGGCTCTGTGACCTTTGTATCCACAATGCTCCATGTATTTTTCATCACAATTCTCTGTGACCCTTGTCATCACAATGCTCCATGTCTTTGTCTGAACAATGCTCCATGACCATTGTCATCACAATGTGCCACGTGCATTTCATCACAACTGTCCACAAGCTTGTCATTGCAATGCTCCATAATCCTTGTAATCACAATGGTCCATGCACTTCTCATCAAAATGCTCTCTCACCAGAGATATCACAATGTTCCATCACTAGTCATCACAATACTCCCTCACCCCTGGAATCACAGTGATCCATGACCCTGTCATCACAATGCTACATCCACTTGTCATCACAATGTTCCATGACCCCTTCCATCACAATGTTCCATAAGCCCTGTCATCAAAATGCTCCATGACCCTTTCCATCCCAAAGATCCAAGTCCCCTGCCATCACAATGTTCTATAACCCCTGCCATCTAAATGTTCCATTACACTTTTTATCAAATTGCTGCAGGACCCGGTTATCAAAATGCTCCCTGCCCTTCTCATCAAAATGCTCCATGACTTGTCATCACAAAGCCCGAAGACTCTTGGCATCACAATGCTCCATGTCATTGTCATCACAATGCTCCATGTACCCTCTCATCACATTGCTCCATGCCCTTGTCATCACACAGCTCCATGACATTTGTCATCACAATGCTCAATAAACTTGTCATCACAATGCTCCCTGACCCTTGTCATCAGTATGCTCCTTCAACACTGTCATAACAAGTTTCCATGCATTTTTCATCACAATGATCCATGACCATTTCATCACAATGCTCCAAGACCCCTGTAATCACAATGCTCCATGCTCCTATTCATCACAATGCTCCATGAGACTTGCCATCACAAGTCTCCATGGTCTTCTCATCACAATGATCCAGGACCTTGACATCACCAGGATCCATTCCCTTGTCATCACAATGCTCCATGACCCCTGTCATCACAATAATCCATGAACATTTTCAGCCCAATGCTCCACGACCTTCTCCTCACAATGCTCCATTGCCAATATCATCACAATGCCCCATGACCACTGTCATCACAACACTCCATGACACCTGACCACACAATGATCCAGGACTCTGGTCATCACAATGCTCCATTCCCTTGTCGTCACATTGCTACATGACACCTGTCATCAAAACTCTCCATGAACATTTTCAGCCCAGTGCTCCATGACCCTTGTCATCACAGTGATCCATGCCCTTGCCATCCCAATGCTCCATGACCCCTGTATTCACAATGCTCCTTGACGCTTGTCATCACAGTGCTCCATGACACATGTCATCACAATGCTCCATGCCTTTGTCAGCAAAATGCTACATGACCTTTTCATTACAATGCTCTATGCACTTGTCATCACAATACTCCATTTCCATTGTCATCACAATCCTCCATGTACCTTAGGATCACATTGCTTCATGCGCATGTCATCACAATGCTCCATGCTCCTTGAAATCAAAATGATCCATGACCTCTGTCATCACAATGCTCCAAACCCTTGTGATCACAATGTTCCATAACACTTGTCATCACAACGCTCCATGATGCCTGTCATCACAATACTCCATGCACTTTTCATCACAATGCTCCATGACCTTTGTCACCACAATTCTCAATACACTTGTCATCACAATGCTCCCTGACACTTGTCATCAGAATGCTCCTTGAACCCTGTCACAAAAAGGCTCCATGCCTTTTTCATAACAATGCCCCATGCCATTTTCATCACAATGCTCCATGCCATTGTCATAAAAATACTCCACAAGCTTGTCATCAGAATGCTCCATGACCCTTGTCATCACAATTCTCCATGCACTTGTCAGCACAATGCTCCCTGACCCTTGTCATCACAATACTCCAAGCCATTGTCATCACAATGCTCCATTACCTTTGTCATCAAAATCCTCCCTGACACTTGGCATCACAATGCTCCATGCCATCCTCATCACAATGGGCCATTACATATGTGATCACAATGCTCCCTGACACCTTTCTTAACAATAGGGCATGACATGGTCATCACAATGCTCCATGCCCTTGTCATCACAGTGTGCCATTCCAACTCTCATCGCAATACTCCATGAAAGTTATTACTCCAATGTTCCATGCCCTTGTCATCACAATGCTCCATGCCCTTGTTATCACAATGCTCCATGACCCCTGTCATCACAATGCTCCGTGACTCCAGTCATCACAATGCTTCATGACCTTTGTCATCCCAATGGTCCATGCCCTTGTCATCAACAGTCTCTGTGACGTTTTTAACCACAATGCTGCATGAACTTTTCATCACAATGCTCTTTGACCCTTGTCATCACAATGCTCTATGCCTTACTCAGCACAGTGCTCCATGACGCTTGTCACCACAATGCTCCATGCGCTTGTCAGCCCAATGCTCCATGACACATGTCATCACAATGCACCATGCGCTTGTCATCACAGTGCTACACAACATTGTCATCACAATGCTCCATAAAATTTGTCATCACAGTGCTCCATGCACTTCTCATCAAAATGCTCTCTCACCACTGATATCACAATGCTACATCACTATTTGTCAAAATACTCCCTCACCCCTGTCATCACAATGTTCCATGACTCCTGTCATCACAATGCTACATGCACTTATCATCACAATGTTTGATGACGCCTGACATCACAATGTTCCATAACAACTGTCATCAAAATATTCCATGACACTTTTCATCAAATTGCTCCATGACCCTGTCATCAGAATGCTCCCTGACCTACTCATCACAATGCACAACGCCCTTGCCATCAAAATGCTCCATGACCTTTGTCATCACAAAGATCCATGACCCTTGGCATCACAATGCTCCATGTCATTGTCATCACAATGCTCCATGAACGCTCTCATCACATTGCTCCATGCCCTTGTCTTCACATAGCTCCATGACACATGTCATCAAAATGCTCCATGGCCTTCTCATCACAATGCTCCATGCGCTTGCCATCACAATGCTCCATTACCCCTTTCATAACAATGCACCATGACCCCTGCCATCACGATGTTCCATGGCCTTGTCATCACAAGGCTCTATGACCCTTCTCATCACAATGCTCCAGTAACACTGTAATCACAATGCTCTATGCCCCTTTTCCTCTCAATGATCCATGAACCCTGTCATCAAAATGCACCATGCCAATCATCATAATGCTTCATGCTATTGTCATAACAACGAAATCAAATTGTTCCATGACCTCTGTCATAACAATGCTCCAAACCCTTGTGATCAAAATATTCCATAACACTTGTCATCACAATGCCCCATGAGGCTCGTCATCACAATTATCCATGGTCTTCTCATCACAATACTCCATGACCTTCGTCATCACAATGCTCAATACACATGTCATCAACATGCTCCCTGACACTTGTTGTCTGTAAGCTCTTTGAACCCTGTCATGACAAGGCTGCATGCCTTTTTCATCACAGTGATCCATGCCCTTTTCATCACAGTGCTCCAAGTCCCATGTAATCACAGTGGTCCATGCCATTGTCATCACAAAGCTCAATGACGCATGCCATCAGAATGCTCCTTGGTCTTCTCCTCACAATGCTCCAGGCCCTTGTCTTCACAATGTTCCAAGACCCCTGTAATCACAATGCTCCATTCCCCTTTTAATCAGTATGCTCCATGAGACTTGTCATCTCAAGGCTCCATGGTTTTGTCATCACAATGCTCCAGGACCTTGTCAAAACAATGATTCACGACATTGTCATCAAAATTTTCAATGGCCCTTGTCATCATAATGCTCCAAACCTTAATCATCACAATGCTCCATTATATTTGTCATCACAATCCTCCATTACATTTAGTATCACAAAGATCCATGCCATTGTCATGGCCATGGATCATGACAAAAATCATCACAATGCTCCCTGACACCTGTCTTCACAATACTCCATGACCTTATCATCACAATGCTCCATGCCCTTGTCATCACAATGCACCATGCCCACTCTCATCACAATAATCTATGAAACTTGTCAGACCAATGCTCCATGCCACTGTCATCACAATGCTCCATTCCCTTGTCATCACAAGGCTCCATGACCCCTGTCATCACAATGCTCCGTGACTCCAGTCATCACAATGCTTCATAACGTTTGTCATCACAATGGTCCATGCCCGCGTCATCACAAGGCTCTGTGACCTTTGTAACCACAATGCTCCATGAACTTTTCATCACAATTCTCTGAGAAACTTGTCATCACAATGCTCCATGTCTTTGTCAGAACAATGCTCCATGATCATTGTCATCACAATGTGCCATGCACATTTCATCACAACGTTCCAAACCTTGTCATTGCAATGCTCCATAAACCTTGTAATCACAATGGTCCATGCACTTCTCATCAAAATGCTCTCTCACCAGAGATGTCACAATGTTCCATCACTAGTCATCACAATACACCCTCATCCTTGTAATCACGATGTTCCATGACCCTGTCATCACAATGCTACATCCCCTTATCATCACAATGTTCCATGACCCCTGCCAGCACAATGTTCCATAAGCCCTGTCATCAAAATGCTCCATGACCCTTTCCATCCCAAAGCTCCAAGACCCCTGACATCACAATGTTCTATAACCCCTGCCATGAAAATGTTCCATTACACTTTTTATCAAATTGCTGCATGACCCGGTCATCAAAATGCCCCCTGCCCTTCTCATCAAAATGCTGCATGACTTGTCATCACAAAGCTCCAAGACCCTTGGCACCACAATGCTCCATGTCATTGTCATCACAATGCTCCATGAACCCTCTCATCACATTGCTCCATGCCCTTGTCATCACACAGCTCCATGACACTTGTCATCACAATGCTCGATGCCCTTCTCATCACAATGCTCCATGCCGTTGTCATTACAGTCCTGCATGACACATGTATCACAGTGTTCCGTGCCCTTGTCATCACAATGCTCCATGCCCACTCTCATCACAATAATCCATGAAACATTTCAGACCAAAGTTCCATACCCTTCTCATCACAATGCTCCATTACCCCTGTCATAACAATGCACCATGACACCTTCTATCACAATGATCCATGGACTAGTCATCACAAGGTTCCATGATAATTCTCATCACAATGCTCAAGACCCCTGATATCACAATGCTCCATGCCCTTGTCATCACAAAGCTCCATGACGCATGTCATCATAATGTTCCATGGCCTTCTCATCACAATGCTCCATGCCCTTGTCATCACAATGCTCCAAGACCCTTGTCATCACAATGCTCCATGCCCCTTTTCATCTCAATGCTCCATGAACCCTGTCATCACAATGCACCATGCCCATCATCATAATGCTTCAGGCTATTGTCATCACAATGAAATCAATATTCTGCATGACCTCAGTCATCATAATGCTACAAACCCTTGTGATCACAATGCTGCATAACACGTATCATCACAACACCCCATGACGCTCATCATCACAATTATCCATGGTCTTCTCATCACAATGCTCCATGATCTTTGTCATCATAATGCTCAATACACTTGTCATCACAATGCTCCCTGACCCTTGTCGTCAGTATGCTCCTTGAACCCTGTCATGACAAGTTTCCATGCATTTTTCATCACAATGATCCATGACCATTTCATCACAATGCTCCAAGGTCCCTGTAATCACAATGCTGCATGCACTTTTCATCACAAAACTCCATGACGCATGTCATCAGAATGCTCCATGGCCTTCTCATCAAAATGCTCTATGCCCTAGTCATAACAATGCTCCAAGACCCCTGTAATCACAATGCTCCATGCCCCTTTTCATCAGAATGCTCCATGAGACTTGCCATCACAAGTCTCCATGATCTTCTCATCACAATGTTCCAGGACCTTGACATCACCATGATCCATTCCCTTGTCATCACAATGCTCCATGACCACTGTCATCACAATAATCCATGAACATTTTCAGCCCAATGCTCCACGACCTTCTCATCACAATGCTCCATTGCCAATATCATCACAATGCTCCATGACCACTGTCATCACAACAATCCATGACACCTGAACACACAATGATCCAGGACTCTTGTCATCACAATGCTCCATTAACTTGTCGTCACAATGCTCCATGACCACTGTCATCACAATAATCCATGAACATTTTCAGCCCAATGCTCCACGACCTTCTCTTCACAATGCTCCATTGCCAATATCATCACAATGCTCCATGACCACTGTCATCACAACAATCCATGACACCTGAACACACAATGATCCATGACCTCTGTCATCACAGTGCTCCAAACCCTTGTGATCACAATGTTCCATAACACTTGTCCTCACAACGCTCCATGATGCCTGTCATCACAATACTCCATGCATTTTTCATCACAATGCTCCATGACCTTTGTCACCACAATTCTCAATACACTTGTCATCACAATGCTCCCTGACACTTGTCATCAGAATGCTCCTTGAACCCTGTCACGAAAAGGCTCCATGCCATTTTCATCACAATGCCCCATGCCATTTTCATCACAATGCTCCATGCCATTGTCATCAAAATACTCCACAAGCTTGTTATCAGAATGCTCCATGACCCTTGTCATCACAATTCTCCATGCACTTGTCAGCACAATGCTCCCTAACCCTTTTCATCACAATGATGCAAGCCATTGTCATCACAATGCTCCAATACCTTTGTCATCAGAATCCTCCCTGACACTTGGCATCACAATGCTCCATGCCATTCTCATCACAATGGGCCATTACATATGTGATCACAATGCTCCCTGACACCTGTCTTCACAATACGGCATGACCTGGTCATCACAATGCTCCATGCCCTTGTCATCACAGTGTGCCATTCCAACTCTCATCGCAATACTCCATGAAAGTTATTAGACCAATGTTCCATGCCCTTGTCATCACAATGCTCCATGCCCTTGTTATCACAATGCTCCATGACCCCTATCATCACAATGCTCCAAGAACACTGTAATCACAATGCTCTATGCCCCTTTTCATCTCAGTGATCCATGAACCCTGTCATCACAATGCACCATGCCCATCATTATAAAGCTTCATGCTATTGTCATCACAAAGAAATAAAAATGCTCCATGACCTCTGTCATAAAAATGCTCCAAATCCTTGTGATCACAATATTCCATAACACTTGTCATCACAAAGCCCCATGACGCTCTTCATCACAATTATCCATGGTCTTCTCATCACAATGCTCCATGACCTTCGTCATCACAATGCTCAATACATTTGTCATCAAATTGCTCCCTGACACTTGTTGTCTGTATGCTCCTTGAACTCTGTCATGACAAGGCTCCATGCCTTTTTCATCACAATGATCCATGCACTTTTCATCACAGTGCTCCAAGACCAATGTAATCACAAAGCTCCATGCACTTGTCATCACAAAGCTCAATGACGCATGCCATCAGAATGCTCCTTGGTCTTCTCCTCACCATGCTCCATGCCCTTGTCATCACAATGTTCCAAGACCCCTGTAATCACAATGCTCCATGCCCCTTTTCTTCAGTATGCTCCATGAGACTTGTCATCAAAAGGCTCCATGGTTTTGTCATCACAATGCTCCAGGACCTTGTCATCACAATGCTTCATGACCTTGTCATGAAAATTTTCAATGGCCCTTGTCATCATAATGCTACAAGCCATAATCATCACAATGCTCCATTATATTTGTCATCACAATCCTCCATTAAATTTGGCATCACAATGCTCCATGCCATTGTTATCGCAATGGACCATGACATATGTCATCACAATGCTCCCTGACACCTGTCTTCACAATACTCCATGACCTTATCATCACAATGCTCCATGCCCTTGTCATCACAATGCACCATGCCCACTCTCATCACAATAATCTATGAAACTTGTCAGACCAATGCACCATGCCCCTGTCATCACAATGCACCATGCCCTTTTCATCACAGTGCTCCATGACCCCTGTCATCACAATGCTCTGTGACTCCAGTCATCACAATGCTTCATAAAGATTGTCATCACAATGGTCAATGCCCGCGTCATCACAAGGCTCTGTGACCTTTGTAACCACAATGCTCCATGAATTTTTCATCACAATTCTCTGTGACCCTTGTCATCACAATGCTCCATGTCTTTGTCAGAACAATGCTCCATGACCATTGTCATCACAGTATGCCACATGCATTTCATCACAACTGTCCACAACCTTGTCATTGCAATGCTCCATAAACCTTGTAATCACAATGGTCCATGCACTTCTCATCAAAATGCTCTCTCACCAGAGATATCACAATGTTCCATCACTAGTCATCACAATACTCCCTCACCCCTGGAATCACAATGATCCATGACCCTGTCATCACAATGCTACATCCACTTATCATCACAATGTTCTATGACCCCTGCCATAACAATGTTCCATAAGCCCTGTCATCAAAATGCTCCATGACCCTTTGCATCCCAAAACTCCAAGACCCCTGCCATCACAATGTTCTATAACCCCTGCCATCTAAATGTTCCATTACACTTTTTATCAAATTGCTGCATGACTCGGTCATCAAAATGCTCCCTGCCCTTCTCATCAAAATGCTCCGTGACTTGTCATCACAAAGCTCCAAGACACTTGGCATCACAATGCTCCATGTCATTGTCATCACAATGCTCCATGAACGCTCTCATCACATTGCTCCATGCCCTTGTCATCACAAAGCTCCATGCTCCTTGAAATCAAAATGATCCATGACCTCTGTCATCACAATGCTCCATACCCTTGTGATCACAATGTTCCATAACACTTGTCATCACAACGCTCCATGATGCCTGTCATCACAATACTCCATGCCCTTTTCATCACAATGCTCCATGACCTTAGTCACCACAATTCTCAATACACTTGTCATCACAATGCTCCCTGACACTTGTCATCAGAATGCTCCTTGAACCCTGTCACGAAAAGGCTCCATGCCTTTTTCATCACAATGTCCCATGCCATTTTCATCACAATGCTCCATGCCATTGTCATCAAAATACTCCACAAGCTTGTCATCAGAATGCTCCATGACCCTTGTCATCACAATTCTCCATGCACTTGTCAGCACAATGCTCCCTGACCCTTGTTCTCACAATGCTCCAAGCCATTGTCATCACAATGCTCCATTACATTTGTCATCAGAATCCTCCCTGACACTTGGCATCACAATGCTCCATGCCATCCTCATCACAATGGGCCATTACATATGTGATCACAATGCTCCCTGACACCTGTCTTCACAATATGGCATGACCTGGTCATCACAATGCTCCATGCCCTTGTCATCACAGTGTGCTATTCCAACTGTCATCGCAATACTCCATGAAAGTTATTAGTCCAATGTTCCATGCCCTTGTCATCACAATGCTCCATGCCCTTGTTATCACAATGCTCCATGACCCCTGTCATCACAATCCTCCGTGACTCCAGTCATCACAATGCTTCATGACCTTTGTCATCCCAATGGTCCATGCCCTTGTCATCAACAGTCTCTGTGACGTTTTTAACCATAATGCTCCATGAACTTTTCATCACAATGCTCTTTGACCCTTGTCATCACAATGCTTTATGCCTTACTCAGCACAGTGCTCCATGACGCTTGTCACCACAATGCTCCAAGCGCTTGTCAGCCCAATGCTCCATGACACATGTCATCACAATGCACCATGCGCTTGTCATCACAGTGCTCCACAACATTGTCATCACAATGCTCCATAAAATTTGTCATCACAATGCTCCATGCACTTCTCATCAAAATGCTCTCTCACCACTGATATCACAATGCTACATCACTATTTGTCACAATACTCCCTCACCCCTGTCATCACAATGTTCCATGGCTCCTGTCATCACAATGCTACATGCACTTATCATCACAATGTTCGATGACCCCTGAAATCACAATGTTCCATAACACCTGTCATCAAAATGTTCCATGGCACTTTTCATCAAATTGCTCCATGACCCTGTCATCAGAATGCTCCCAGCCCTTCTCATCACAATGCACAACGTCCTTGCCATCAAAATGCTCCATGACCTTTGTCATCACAAAGATCCATGACCCTTGGCATCACAATGCTCCATGTCATTGTCATCACAATGCTCCATGAACACTCTCATCACATTGCTCCATGCCCTTGTCTTCACATAGCTCCATGACACATGTCATCAGAATGCTCCATGGCCTTCTCATCACAATGCTCCATGCCCTTGTCATCACAATGCTCCAATACCCCTGTCATAACAATGCACCATGACCCATGCCATCACGATGTTCCATGGCCTTGTCATCACAAGGCTCTATGACCCTTCTCATCACAATGCTCCAGTAACACTGTAATCACAATGCTCTATGCCCCTTTTCCTCTCAATGATCCATGAACCCTGTCATCAAAATGCACCATGCCCATCATCATAATGCTTCATGCTATTGTCATAACAACGAAATCAAATTGTTCCATGACCTCTGTCATAACAATGCTCCAAACCCTTGTGATCACAATATTCCATAACACTTGTCATCACAATGCCCCATAAGGCTCGTCACCACAATTATCCACGGTCTTCTCATCACAATGCTCCATGACCTTCGTCATCACAATGCTCAATACACATGTCATCAACATGCTCCCTGACATTTGTTGTCTGTATGCTCCTTGAACCCTGTCATGACAAGGCTGCATGCCTTTTTCATCACAGTGATCCATGCCCTTTTCATCACAGTGCTCCAAGTCCCATGTAATCACAGTGGTCCATGCCATTGTCATCACAAAGCTCAATGACGCATGCCATCAGAATGCTCCTTGGTCTTCTCCTCACAATGCTCCATGCCCTTGTCTTCACAATGTTCCAAGACCCCTGTAATCACAATGTTCCATTCCCCTTTTAATCAGTATGCTCCATGAGACTTGTCATCTCAAGGCTCCATGGTTTTGTCATCACAATGCTCCAGGACTTTGTCATCACAATGCTTCACGACATTGTCATCAAAATTTTCAATGGCCCTTGTCATCATAATGCTCCAAACCTTAATCATCACAATGCTCCATTATATTTGTCATCACAATCCTCCATTACATTTGGTATCACAAAGCTCCATGCCATTGTCATCGCCATGGACCATAACATAAGTCATCACAATGCTCCCTGACACCTGTCTTCACAATACTCCATGACCTTATGATCACAATGCTCCATGCCCTTGTCATCACAATGCACCATGCCCACTCTCATCACAATAACCTATGAAACTTGTCAGACCAATGCTCCATGCCACTGACATCACAATGCTCCATGCCCTTGTCATCACAATGCTCCATGAACCCTGTCATCACAATGCTCCGTGACTCCAGTCATCACAATGCTTCATAACGTTTGTCATCACAATGGTCCATGCCGGCGTCATCACAAGGCTCTGTGACCTTTGTAACCACAATGCTCCATGAACTTTTCATCACAATTCTCTGAGAAACTTGTCATCACAATGCTCAATGTCTTTGTCAGAACAATGCTCCATGACCATTGTCATCACAATGTGCCACGCACATTTCATCACAACATTCCAAACCTTGTCATTGCAATGCTCCATAAACCTTGTAATCAAAATGGTCCATGCACTTCTCATCAAAATGCTCTCTCACAAGAGATGTCACAATGTTCCATTACTAGTCATCACAATACACCCTCATCCTTGTAATCACAATGTTCCATGACCCTGTCATCACAATGCTACATCCCCTTATCATCACAATGTTCCATGACCCCTGCCAGCACAATGTTCCATAAGCCCTGTCATCAAAATGCTCCATGACCCTTTCCATCCCAAAGCTCCAAGACCCCTGACATCACAATGTTCTATAACCCCTGCCATCAAAATGTTCCATTACACTTTTTATCAAATTGCTGCATGACGCGGTCATCAAAATGCTCCCTGCCCTTCTCATCAACATGCTCCATGACTTGTCATCACAAAGCTCCAAGACCCTTGGCATCACAATGCTCCATGTCATTGTCATCACAATGCTCCATGAACCCTCTCATCACATTGCTCCATGCCCTTGTCATCACACAGCTCCATGACACTTGTCATCACAATGCTCGATGCCCTTCTCATCACAATGCTCCATGCCCTTGTCATTACAGTCCTGCATGACACATGTATCACAGTGTACCGTGCCCTTGTCATCACAGTGCTCCATGCCGACTCTCATCACAATAATCCATGAAACATTTCAGACCAAAGTTCCATACCCTTCTCATCACAATGCACCATGCCCTTTTCATCACAGTGCTCCATGACCCCTGTCATCACAATGCTCTGTGACTCCAGTCATCACAATGCTTCATAAAGATTGTCATCACAATGGTCAATGCCCACATCATCACAAGGCTCTGTGACCTTTGTAACCACAATGCTCCATGAATTTTTCATCACAATTCTCTGTGACCCTTGTCATCACAATTCTCCATGTCTTTGTCAGAACAATGCTCCATGACCATTGTCATCACAGTATGCCACATGCATTTCATCACAACTGTCCACAACCTTGTCATTGCAATGCTCCATAAACCTTGTAATCACAATGGTCCATGCACTTCTCATCAAAATGCTCTCTCACCAGAGATATCACAATGTTCCATCACTAGTCATCACAATACTCCCTCACCCCTGGAATCACAATGATCCATGACCCTGTCATCACAATGCTACATCCACTTATCATCACAATGTTCTATGACCCCTGCCATCACAATGTTCCATAAGCCCTGTCATCAAAATGCTCCATGACCCTTTCCATCCCAAAACTCCAAGACCCCTGCCATCACAATGTTCTATAACCCCTGCCATCTAAATGTTCCATTACACTTTTTATCAAATTGCTGCATGACTCGGTCATCAAAATGCTCCCTGCCCTTATCATCAAAATGCTCCGTGACTTGTCATCACAAAGCTCCAAGACACTTGGCATCACAATGCTCCATGTCATTGTCATCACAATGCTCCATGAACGCTCTCATCACATTGCTCCATGCCCTTGTCATCACAAAGCTCCATGCTCCTTGAAATCAAAATGATCCATGACCTCTGTCATCACAATGCTCCATACCCTTGTGATCACAATGTTCCATAACACTTGTCATCACAACGCTCCATGATGCCTGTCATCACAATACTCCATGCCCTTTTCATCACAATGCTCCATGACCTTTGTCACCACAATTCTCAATACACTTGTCATCACATGCTCCCAGACACTTGTCATCAGAATGCTCCTTGAACCCTGTCACGAAAAGGCTCCATGCCTTTTTCATCACAATGTCCCATGCCATTTTCATCACAATGCTCCATGCCATTGTCATCAAAATACTCCACAAGCTTGTCATCAGAATGCTCCATGACCCTTGTAATCACAATTCTCCATGCACTTGTCAGCACAATGCTCCCTGACCCTTGTTCTCACAATGCTCCAAGCCATTGTCATCACAATGCTCCATTACCTTTGTCATCAGAATCCTCCCTGACACTTGGCATCACAATGCTCCATGCCATCCTCATCACAATGGGCCATTACATATGTGATCACAATGCTCCCTGACACCTGTCTTCACAATACGGCATGACCTGGTCATCACAATGCTCCATGCCCTTGTCATCACAGTGTGCTATTCCAACTGTCATCGCAATACTCCATGAAAGTTATTAGTCCAATGTTCCATGCCCTTGTCATCACAATGCTCCATGCCCTTGTTATCACAATGCTCCATGACCCCTGTCATCACAATGCTCCGTGACTCCAGTCATCAAAATGCTTCATGACCTTTGTCATCCCAATGGTCCATGCCCTTGTCATCAACAGTCTCTGTGACGTTTTTAACCACAATGCTCCATGAACTTTTCATCACAATGCTCTTTGACCCTTGTCATCACAATGCTTTATGCCTTACTCAGCACAGTGATCCATGACCCTTGTCACCACAATGCTCCATGCGCTTGTCAGCCCAATGCTCCATGACACATGTCATCACAATGCACCATGTGCTTGTCATCACAGTGCTCCACAACATTGTCATCACAATGCTCCATAAAATTTGTCATCACAATGCTCCATGCACTTCTCATCAAAATGCTCTCTCACCACTGATATCACAATGCTACATCACTATTTGTCACAATACTCCCTCACCCCTGTCATCACAAAGTTCCATGACAGCTGTCATCACAATGCTACATGCACTTATCATCACAATGTTCGATGACCCCTGAAATCACAATGTTCCATAACACCTGTCATCAAAATGTTCCATGACACTTTTCATCAAATTGCTCCATGACGCTGTCATCAGAATGCTCCCTGCCCTACTCATAACAATGCACCACACGCTGGTCATCAAAATGCTCCATGACCTTTGTCATCACAAAGCTCCATGACCCTTGGCATCACAATGCTCCATGTCATTGTCATCACAATGCTCCATGAAACCTCTCTTCACATTGCTCCATGCCCTTGTCATCACAAATCTCCATGACACTTGTCATCACAATGCTCGATGCCCTTCTCATCATAATGCTCCATGTCCTTGTCATTACAATCCTCCATGACCCATGTATCACAGTGTACCGTGCCCTTGTCATCACAATGCTCCATGCCCACTCTCATCACAATAATCCATGAAACATTTCAGACCAATGCTCAATGCCCTTCTCATCACAATGCTCCATTACCTCTATCAACAATGCTCCATGACCCCTGCCATCACAATGTTCCACGGCCTTGTGATCACAAGGCTCCATGACCATTGTCATCACAATGCTCCAAGAGCCATGTAATCACAATGCTCCATGCCTTTGTCATCACAAAGCTCCATGACACATGTCATCAGATTGTTCCATGGCCTTCTCCTCACAATGCTCCATGCCCTTGTCATCACAATGCTCCATACCCTCGTAATCACAATGCTCCATGCCCCTTTTCATCAGAATGTTCCATGAGACTTGTCATCACAAGTCTCCATGGTCATCTCATCACAATGCTCCAAGACCTTGTCATCACCATGCTCCATTCCCTGGTCATCACAATGCTCCATGACCCCTGTCATCACAAGGCTCCATGACCCTTCTCATCACAATGCTCCAAACCCCTGTAATCACAATGCTCCATGCCCCTTTTCATCACAATGCTCCATGAACCCTGTCATCACAATGAACCATGACCATCATCATAATTCTTCAGGCTATTGTCATCACAATGAAATCAAAATGCTCCATGACCTCTGTCATCACAATGCTCCAAACCCTGGTGATCACAATGTTGCATAACACTTATCATCACAAAACCCCATGACGCTAATCATCACTATTATCCATGGTCTTCTCATCACAAGGCTCCATGACCTTTGTCATCACAATTCTCAATACTCTTTTCATCACAATGCTCCCTGACACTTGTCGTCAGTATGCTCCATGAACTCTGTCATGACAAGGCTCCATGCCTTTTCCATCACAATGATCCATGCCCTTTTCATCACAGTTCTCCAAGACCACTGTAATCATAATGCTCCTTGCCCTTGTCATCACAAAGCTCCATGATGCATATCATCAGAATGTTCCATGCACTTCTCATCACAATGCTCCATGCCCTTGTCATCACAATGCTCCAAGACCCCTGTAATCACAATGCTCCATGCCCCTTTTCATCTCAGTGCTCCATGAACACTGTCATAACAATGCACCATGCCCATCATCATAATGCTTCAGGCTATTGTCATCACAGTGAAATCAAAATGCTCCATGACCTCTGTCATCACAATGCTCCAAACCCTGGTGATCACAATGTTGCAAAACACGTATCATCACAACACCCCATGACGCTCATCATCACAATTATCCATTGTCTTCTCATCACAATGCTCCATAACCTTTGTCATCACAATTCTCAATACACTTGTCATCACAATGCTCCCTGACACTTGTCGTCAGAATGCACCTTGAACCCTGTGACGAAAAGGCTCCATGTCTTTTTCATCACAAAGCCCCATGCAGTTTTCATCCCAAAGCTCCATGCCATTGTCATCAAAATACTACACAAGCTTGTCATCAGAATGCTCCATGACCCTTGTCATCACAATTCTCCATGCACTTGTCAGCACAATGCTCCCTGACCCTTGTCATCACAATGATCCAAGCCATTGTCATCACAATGCTCCATTACCTTTGTCATTAGAATCCTCCATGACACTTGGAATCACAATGCTCCAAGCAATTGTCATCACAATGGGCCATTACATATGTAATCACAATGCTCCCTGACAACTCTCTTCACAATACTGCATGACCTGGTCATCACAATGCTCCATGCTCTTGTCTTCATAATGCACCATTCCAACTGTCATCACAATAATCCATGAAACTTATTAGACCAATGGTCCATGCCCTTGTCATCACATTGCACCATGCTCTTGTTTTCACAATGTTCCAAGACCCTTGTAATCAGAATGCCCCATGCCCCTTTTCATCAGTATGCTCCATGTGACTTGTCATCGCAAGGCTCCATGGTTTTCTCATCACAATGCTCCAGGACCTTGTCATCACAATGGTTCACGACATTGTCATGAAAATTCTCAATGGCCCTTGTCTTCATAATGCTCCAAGCCCTAGTCATCACAGTGCTCCATTATATTTGTCATCACAATCCTCCCTTGCATTTGGCATCACTATGCTCCATGCTATTGTCATCGCAATGGACCATGACATATTTCATCACAATGCCCCCTGACACCTGTCTTCACAATACTCCGTACCCTTGTCATCACAATGTTCCATGCCCTTGTCTTCACAATGCACCATGTCCACTGTCATCACAATAATCTATGAAACTTGTCAGACCAATGCTCCATGCCCCTGTCATAACAATGTTCCATGACCTTGTCAACACAATGCTCCATGTCCCCTGTCATCACAATATTCCATGAATATTTTCAGCCCAGTGCTCCATGACCCTTGTCATCACAATGATCCATGCACTTGTCATCCCAATGTTCCATGACGCTTGTAATCACAGTGCTCCATGACATCTGTCATCACAATGCTCCATGCCTTTGTCAGCAAAATGCTACATGACCTTGTCATTACAATGCTCTATGTGCATGTCATCACAATACTCCATTACCATTGTCATCACAATCCTCCAGGAACCTTGGGATCACATTGCTTCAGGCCCTTGTCATCAAAATGCTCCATGATCCTTGAAATCAAAATGATCCATGACCTCTGTCATCACAATGCTCCAAACCCTTGTGATCAAAATGTTCAATAACACTTGTCCTCACAACGCTCCATGATGCCTGTCATCACAATACTCCATGCCCTTTTCATCACAATGCTCCATGAACTTTGTCATCACAATTCTCCATACACTTGTCATCAAAATGCTCCCTGACACTTGTCGTCAGAATGCTCCTTGAACCGTGTCACGAAAAGGCTCCATGCCATTTTCATCACAAATCCACATGCCGTTTTCATCCCAGTGCTCCATGCCATTGTCATCAAAATATTCCACAAGCTTGTCATCAGAATGCTCCATGACGCTTGTCATCACAATTCTCCGTGCACTTGTCAGCAAAATGCTCCCTGACCCTTATCATCACAATGCTCCAAGCCATTGTCATCACAAGGCTCCATTAACTTTGTCATCAGAATCCTCCAAGACACTTGGCATCACAATGCTCCATGCCATTGTCATCACAATGGGCCATTACATATGTCATCACAATGCTCCCTGACACCTCTCTTCACAATACTGCATAACCTGGTCATCACAATGCTCCATGCCCTTGTCATCACAATGTGCCCTTCCAACTCTCATCACAATAATCCATGAAACTTATTAGACCGATGCTCCTTGCCCTTGTTATCACAATGTTCCTAGACCCCTGTAATCAGAATGCTCCATGCCCCTTTTCATCAGAATGCTCCATATGACATGTCATCAGTAGGCTCCATGGATTTCTCATCACAATGCTCCATGACCTTTGTCATCACAATGCTCCAAGACCCATGTAATCACAATGCTTCATGCCCCTGTCATCGCAATGGACAATGACATTTGGCATCACAATGCTCCATGCCATTGTCTTTGAAATTGACCATGACATATGTCATCACAATGCCCCCTTACACCTGTTTTAACAATACTCCATGCCCTTGTCATCACAATGCTCCATGCCCTTGTCATTACAATGCACCATGTCCACTGTCATCACAATAATCTATGAAACTTGTCAGACCAATGCTCCATGCCCCTGTCATAACAATGCTCCATGACCTTGTCATCACAATGCTCCATGACCCCTGTCATCACAATACTCCATGAACATATTCAGCCCAGTGCTCCATGACCCTTGTCATCACAATGATCCACGCACTTGTCATCCCAATGTTCCCTGACGCTTGTAATCACAGTGCTCCATGACATGTGTTATCACAATGCTCCATGCCTTTGTCAGCAAAATGCTACATGAACTTGTCATTACAATTCTCTATGCGAATGTCATCACAATACTCCATTACCATTGTCATCACAATCCTCCAGGAACCTTGGGATCACATTGCTTCAGGCCCTTGTCATCAAAATGCTCCATGATCCTTGAAATCAAAATGATCCATGACCTCTGTCATCACAATGCTCCAAACACTTGTGATCAAAATGTTCAATAACACTTGTCCTCACAAAACTCCATGATGCCTGTCATCACAATACTCCATGCCCTTTTCATCACAATGCTCCATGAACTTTGTCATCACAATTCTCCATACACTTGTCATCAAAATGCTCCCTGACACTTGTCGTCAGAATGCTCCTTGAACTGTGTCACGAAAAGGCTCCATGCCATTTTCATCACAAATCCACATGCCATTTTCATCCCAGTGCTCCATGCCATTGTCATCAAAATACTCCACAAGCTTGTCATCAGAATGCTCCATGACGCTTGTCATCACAATTCTCCGTGCACTTGTCAGCAAAATGCTCCCTGAACCTTATCATCACAATGCTCCAAGCCATTGTCATCACAATGCTCCATTACCTTTGTCATCAGAATCCTCCATGACACTTGGCATCACAATGCTCCATGCCATTGTCATCACAATGGGCCATTACATATGTCATCACAATGCTCCCTGACACCTCTCTTCACAATACTGCATAACCTGGTCATCACAATGCTCCATTCCGTTGTCATCACAATGTGCCATTCCAACTCTCATCACAATAATCCATGAAACTTATTAGACCGATGCTCCTTGCCCTTGTTATCACAATGTTCCAAGACCCCTGTAATCAGAATGCTCCATGTCCCTTTTCATCAGAATGCTCCATATGACATGTCATCAGAAGGCTCCATGGATTTCTCATCACAATACTCCATGCCCTTGTCATCACAATGCTCCATGCCCTTGTCATCACAATGCACCAGGTCCAATGTCATCACAATAATCTATTAAACTTGTCAGACCAATGCTCCATGCCCCTGTCATCACAATGTTCCATGCCCTTGTCATCACAATGCTCCATGACCCTTGTCATCACAATGCTCCGTGACTCCAGTCATCACAATGCTTCATAACGTTTGTCATCACAACGGTCCATGCCTCCGTCATCGCAAGGGTCTGTGACCTTTGTGACCACAATGCTCCATGAACTTTTCATCACAATTCTCCGTGACCCTTGTCATCACAATGCTCCATGCCTTTGTCAGAACAATGCTCCATGACCCTTGTCATCAAAATGTGCCATGTGCTTTTCATCACACTGATCAACAACATTGTAATCGCTATGCTCCATAAACCTTGTAATCACAATGCTCCATGCACTTCTCATCCAAATACTCTCTCACATGAGATATCACAATGTTCCATCACTTGTCATCACAATCCTCCCTCACCCCTGTTATCACAATGTTCCATGACCCCTGTCATCACAGTGCTACATCCCCTTATCAGCACAATTTTCCATGACCCCTGACATCACAATGTTCCATAACCCCTGTCAACAAAATGCTCCATGACCATTTTCATCCCAAAGCTCTATGACCCCTGGCATCACAATGTTCTATAACCCCTGTCATCAAAATATTACATTACACTTTTCATCAAATTGCTGCATGACCCTGTCATCAAAATGCGCCCTGCCCTTCTCATCACAATGCATCACACACTTGTCATCAAAATGCTCCATGACCATGGCCATCACTAAGCTCCATGACCCTTGGCATCACAATGCTCCATGCCATGGACATCACAATGCTCCATGAACCCTCTCATCACATTGCTCCATGCACTTGTCATCACAAAGCTCCATGACACTTGTCATCACAATGCTCGATGCCCTTCTCATCACAATGCTCCATGTCCTTGTCATTACAATCCTCCATCACCCATGTATCACAGTGTACCGTGCCCTTGTCATCACAATGCGCCATGCCCACTGTCATCACAATAATCCATGAAACATTTCAGATCAATGCTCAATGCACTTCTCATCACAATGCTCCATTACCACTGTCAACAATGCTCCATGACCCCTGCCATCACAATGTTCCACGGCCTTGTGATCACAAGACTCCATGACCATTGTCATCACAATGCTCCAAGACCCATGTAATCACAATGCTCCATTCCCTTGTCATCACAGAGCTCCATGACGCATGTCATCAGAATGTTACATGGCCTTCTCCTCACAATGCTCCATGCCCTTGTCATCACAATGCTCCAAGACACTCGTAATCACAATGCTCCATGCCCCTTTTCATCAGAAGGCTCCATGATATTTGTCATCACAAGTCTCCATGGTCAACTCATCACAATGCTCCAAGACTTTGTCATCACCATGCTCCATTCCCTTGTCATCACAATGCTCCATGACTCCTGTCATCACAATACTCCATGAACATTTTCAGCCCAATGCTCCATGACCTTCTCATCACAATGCTCCATGACCAATATCATCACAATGCTCCATGACCACTGTCATCACAACACTCCATGACACCTGACAACACAATGATCCGGGACTCTTGTCATCACAATGCTCCAAGTCCCCGGTAATCACAATGCTCCATGAACCCTGTCATCACAATACTCCATGAACATTTTCAGCCCAATCCTCCATGACCCTTGTCATCACAATGATCCATGCCCTTGTCATCCCAATGTTCCATGACCCCTGTATTCACAGTGATCCATGACGCTCGTCATCACAGTGCTCCATGACACCTGTCATCACAATGCTCCATGCCTTTGTCAGCAAAATGCTACATGACCTTGTCATTACAATGCTCTATGCGATTGTCATCACAATACTCGATTACCATTGTCATCACAATCCTCCATGAACCTTGGGATCACATTGCTTCATGCCCTTGTCATCACAATGCTACATGCTCCTTGAAATCAAAATGATCCATGACCTCTGTCATCACAGTGCTCCAAACCCATGTGATCACAATGTTCCATAACACTTGTCCTCACAACGCTCCATGATGCTGTCATCACAATACTCCATACACTTTTCATCACAATTCTCCATGACCTTTGTCATCACAATTCTGAATACACTTTTCATCACAGTGCTCCCTGACACATGACGTCAGTAGGCTCCATGAACCCTGTCATGACAAGGCTCCATGCCTTTTTCATCACAATGATCCATGCCCTTTTCATCACAATGCTCCAAGACCCCTGTAGTCACAATGATCCATGCCCTTGCCATCCAAAGCTCCATGACGCATGACATCAGAATGTTCCATGGACTTCTCATCACAATGCTCCCTGCTCTTGTCATCACAAAACACTAAGACCCCTGTAATCACAATGCTCCATGCCCCTTTTCATCTCAATGCTCCTATGAACCCTGTCAGCACAATGAACAATGCCCATCATCATAATGCTTCAGGCAATTGTCATCACAATCAAATCAAAATGCTCCATGAACTCTGTCATCACAATGCTCAAAATCCTGGTGATAACAATGTTGAATAACACTTATCATCACAACACCCCATGACTCTCATCATCACAATGATCCATGGTCGTCTCATCACAAGGCTCCATGACCTTTGTCATCAAAATTCTCAATAAACTTGTCATCACAATGCTCGCTGAAACTTGTCGTCAGAATGCTCCTTGAACCCTGTCACAAAAAGGCTCCATGTCTTTTTCATCACAAAGCCACATGCCGTTTTCATCCCAATGCTGCATGTCATTGTCATGAAACTACACCACAGGCTTGTCATCAGAATGCTCCATGACCCTTGTCATCACAATTCTCCATGCACTTGTCAGCACAATGCTCCCTGACCCTTGTCATCACAATGCTCCAAGCCATTGTCATCACAATGCTCCATTACCATTGTCATCAGAATCCTCCATGACACTTGGCATCACAATGCTCCATGCCATTGTCATCACAATGCTCCATGTCTTTGTCAGCAAAATGCTAAATGACTTTGTCATTACAATCCTCTATGCGCTTGTCATCACAATACTCCATTTCCATTGTCATCACAATCCTCCATCAACCTTGGGATCACATTGCTTCATGCCCTTGTCATCACAATGCTCCATGCTCCTTGAAATCAAAATGATCCATGACCTCTGTCATCACAATGCTCCAAACCCTTGTGATCACATTGTTCCATAACATTTGTCATCACAACGCTCCATGATGCCTGTCATCACAATACTCCATGCCCTTTTCATCACAATGCTCCATGACCTTTGTCATCACAATTCTCAATACACTTGTGATCACAATGCTCCCTGACACTTGTCATCAGAATGCTCCTTGAAACCCATCACGAAAAGGCTCCATGGCTTTTTCATCACAATGCCCCATGCCATTTTCATCACAATGTTCCATACCATTGTCATCAAAATACTCCACAAGCTTGTCATCAGAATGCTCCCGGACCCTTGTCATCACAATGCTCCATTACCTTTCTCATCAGAATCCTCCATGACACTTGGCATCACAGTGCTACATGCCATTGTCATCACAATGGGCCATTACATATGTCATCACAATGCTCCCTGACACTTATCTTCACAATACTGCATGACCTGGTCATCACAATGCTCCATGCCCTTGTCATCACAATAGGCCATTCCAACTGTCATCGCAACAAACCATGAAAGTTATTAGACCAATGTTCCATGCCCTTGTCATCACAATGCTCCATGCCCTTGTTATCACAATGCTCCATGACCCCTGTCATCACAATGCTCCGTTACTCCAGTCATCACAATGCTTCATAACCTTTGTCATCACAGTGGTCCATGCCCTCACCATCAACAGTCTCTGTGACGTTTTTAACCCCAATGCTCCATGAACTTTTCATCACAATGCTCTTTGACCCTTGTCATCACAATGATCTATGCCTTTCTCAGCACAATGCTCCATGACCCTGGTCATCACAATGCTCCATGCACTTGTCAGCACAATGTTCCATGACACATGTCATCACAGTGCTCCATGACCCCTGTCATCATAATGCTCAGTGACTCCAGTCATCACAATGCTTCATAACGTTTTTCCTCAAAATGTTCCAACCGCGTCATCACAAGGCTCTGTGACATTTGTTACCACACTGCTCCATGAACTTTTCATCACAATTCTCTGTGACCCTCGTCATCACAATGCTACATGTCTTTGTCAGAACAATGCTCCATGACCATTGTCATCACAAGGTGCCACGTGCATTTCATCACAACGTTCCAAACCTTGTCATTGCAATGCTCCATAAAACTTGTAATCACAATGCTCCATGCACTTCTCATCAAAATGCGCTGTTACCAGAGATATCACAGTATTCCATCCCTAGTCATCACAATACTCCCTCAACCCTGTAATCACAATGATCCATGACCCTGTCATCACAATGCTACATCCCCTTATCAGCACAATGTTCCAAGACACCTGACATCACAATGTTCCATAACGCATGTCATCAAAATGCTCCATGACCCATTTCATCCCAAAGCTCCAAGACCCCTGACCTCACAATGTTCTATAACCCCTCCCATCAAAATGTTCCATTACATTTTTCATCAAATTGCTGCATGACCCGGTCATCAAAATGCTCCCTGCACTTCTCATCACAAAGCACCATGTCCTTGTCATCAAAATGCTCCATGACTGGTCAGCAGATATCTACATGACCCCTGGCATCACAATGCTAAATGTGATTGTCATCACAATGCTCCATGAACCCTCTCATAACATTGCTCAATGCCCTTGTCATCACAAAGCTCCATGACACGTGTCATAACAATGCTCGATGCCCTTCTCATCACAATGCTCCATGCCTTTGTCATTACAATCCTGCATGATGAATGTATCATAGTGTTCCGTACACTTGTCATCAAAATGCTCCATGACCACTCTCATCAAAATAATACATGAAATATTTCACACCAATGTTCCATGCCCTTCTCATCACAATGCTGCATTACCTCTGTCATAACAATGCACCATGACCCCTGCCATCACAGTGTTCCACGGCCTAGTCTTCACAAGGTTCCATGACACTTGTCATCACAATGCTGAAAACCACTGTAATCACAATGCTCCATGCCCTTCTCATCACAAAGCTCCATGACGCATGTCATCAGAATGTTCCATGGCCATCTCATCACAATACTCCATGCCCTTGTCATCACAATGCTCCAAGACCCTTGTAACCACAATGCTCCATGCCCCTTTTCATCTCAATGCTCCCTGAACCCTGTCATCACAGTGCACGATGCCCATCATCATAATACTTCAGTCTATTGTCATCACAATGAAATTAATATTCTCCATGACCTCTGACATCATAATGCTACAAACACTTGTGATCACAATGTTCCATAAAACTTATCATCACAGCACCCCATGACGCTCATCATCACAATTATCCATGGTCTTATCATCACAATGCTCCATGAACTTTGTCATCACGATGCTCAATACACTTTTCTTCACAATGCTCCCTGACACTTGTCGTCAGGATGCTCCATGAACCCTGTCATGACAAGGCTCCATGCCTTTATCATCACAATGATCCATGCCTTTTCATCGCAATGCTCCAAGACCCCTGTAATCACAATGCTCCATTCACTTCTCATCCAAATGCTCTCTCACATGAGATATCACAATGTTCCATCACTAGTCATCACATTCCTCCCTCAACCCTGTTATCACAATGTTCCGTGACCCCTGTCATCACAATGCTATATCCCCTTATCAGCACAATGTTCCATGACCCCTGACATCACAATGTTCCATAACCACTGTCATCAAAATGCTCCATGACCCTTTTCATCCCAAAGCTCCATGACCCCTGGAATCACAGTGTTCTATAACCCCTGTCATCAAAATGTTCCATTGCACTTTTCATCAAATTGCTGCATGACCCTGTCATCAAAATGCTCCCTAGCCAACTCATAACAATGCACCACACGCTTGTCATCAAAATGCTCCATGCCCTTGTCATCATAAATCTCCATGACACTTGTCATCACAATGCTCGATGCCCTTCTCATCATAATGCTCCATGTCCTTGTCATTACAATCCTCCATGACCCATGTATCACAGTGTACCGTGCCCTTGTCATCACAATGCTCCATGCCCACTCTCATCACAATAATCCATGAAACATTTCAGACCAATGCTCAATGCCCTTCTCATCACAATGCTCCATTACCTCTATCAACAATGCTCCATGACCCCTGCCATCACAATGTTCCACGGCCTTGTGATCACAAGGCTCCATGACCATTGTCATCACAATGCTCCAAGACCCATGTAATCACAATGCTCCATGCCCTTGTCATCACAAAGCTCCATGACACATGTCATCAGAATGTTCCATGGCCTTCTCCTCACAATGCTCCATGCCCTTGTCATCACAATGCTCCATACCCTCGTAATCACAATGCTCCATGCCCCTTTTCATCAGAATGCTCCATGAGACTTGTCATCACAAGTCTCCATGGTCATCTCATCACAATGCTCCAAGACCTTGTCATCACCATGCTCCATTCCCTGGTCATCACAATGCTCCATGACCCCTGTCATCACAAGGCTCCATGACCCTTCTCATCACAATGCTCCAAACTCCTGTAATCACAATGCTCCATGCCCCTTTTCATCACAGTGCTCCATGAACCCTGTCATCACAATGAACCATGCCCATCATCATAATGCTTCAGGCTATTGTCATCACAATGAAATCAAAATGCTCCATGACCTCTGTCATCACAATGCTCCAAACCCTGGTGATCACAATGTTGCATAACACTTATCATCACAAAACACCATGACGCTAATCATCACTATTATCCATGGTCTTCTCATCACAAGGCTCCATGACCTTTGTCATCACAATTCTCAATACTCTTTTCATCACAATGCTCCCTGACACTTGTCGTCAGTATGCTCCATGAACTCTGTCATGACAAGGCTCAATGCCTTTTTCATCACAATGATCCATGCCCTTTTCATCACAGTGCACTAAGACCACTGTAATCATAATGCTCCTTGCCCTTGTCATCACAAAGCTCCATGATGCATATCATCAGAATGTTCCATGCACTTCTCATCACAATGCTCCATGCCCTTGTCATCACAATGCTCCAAGACCCCTGTAATCACAATGCTCCATGCCCCTTTTCATCTCAATGCTCCATGAACACTGTCATAACAATGCACCATGCCCATCATCATAATGCTTCAGGCTATTGTCATCACAGTGAAATCAAAATGCTCCAAACCCTGGTGATCACAATGTTGCAAAACACTTATCATCACAACACCCCATGACGCTCATCATCACAATTATCCATGGTCTTCTCATCACAATGCTCCATGACCTTTGTCATCACAATTCTCAATACACTTGTCATCACAATGCTCCCTGACACTTGTCATCAGAATGCACCTTGAACCCTGTGACGAAAAGGCTCCATGCCATTTTCATCACAAAGCCCCATGCTGTTTTCATCCCAAAGCTCCATGCCATTGTCATCAAAATACTACACAAGCTTGTCATCAGAATGCTCCATGACCCTTGTCATCACAATTCTCCATGCACTTGTCAGCACAATGCTCCCTGACCCTTGTCATCACAATGATCCAAGCCATGGTCATCACAATGCTCCATTACCTTTGTCATTAGAATCCTCCATGACACTTTTAATCACAAAGCTCCAAGCCATTGTCATCACAATGGGCCATTACATATGTAATCACAATGCTCCCTGACACCTCTATTCACAATACTGCATGAACTGGTTATCACAATGCTCCATGCTCTTGTCTTCATAATGCGCCATTCCAACTGTCATCACAATAATCCATGAAACTTATTAGACCAATGATCCATGCCCTTGTCATCACATTGCTCCATGCTCTTGTTATCACAATGTTCCAAGACCCCTGTAATCAGAATGCCCCATGCCCCTTTTCATCAGTATGCTCCATGAGACTTGTCATCGCAAGGCTCCATGGTTTTCTCATCACAATGCTCCAGGACCTTGTCATCACAAAGGTTCACGACATTGTCATGAAAATTCTCAATGGCCCTTGTCTTCATAATGCTCCATGCCCTAGTCATCACAGTGCTCCATTATATTTGTCATCACAATCCTCCCTTACATTTGGCATCAATATGCTCCATGCTATTGTCATCGCAATGGACCATGACATATTTCATCACAATGCCCCCAGACACCTGTCTTTACAATACTCCATGCCCTTGTCATCACAATGCTCCATGCCCTTGTCATCACAATGCACCATGTCCACTGTCATCACAATAATCTATGAAACTTGTCAGACCAATGCTCCATGCCCCTGTCATAACAATGCTCCATGACCTTGTCATCACAATGCTCCATGACCCCTGTCATCACAATACTCCATGAACATTTTCAACCCAGTGCTCCATGACCCTTGTCATCACAATGATCCATGCACTTGTCATCCCAATGTTCCATGACGCTTGTAATCACAGTGTTCCATGACATCTGTCATCACAATGCTCCATGCCTTTGTCAGCAAAATGCTATATGACCTTGTCATTACAATGCTCTATGTGCATGTCATCACAATACTCCATTACCATTGTCATCACAATCCTCCAGGAACCTTGGGATCACATTGCTTCAGGCCCTTGTCATCAAAATGCTCCATGCTCCTTGAAATCAAAATGATCCATGACCTCTGTCATCACAATGCTCCAAACCCCTGTGATCAAAATGTTCAATAACACTTGTCCTCACAACGCTCCATGATGCCTGTCATCACAATACTCCATGTCCTTTTCATCACAATGCTCCATGAACTTTGTCATCACAATTCTCCATACACTTGTCATAAAAATGCTCCCTGACACTTGTCGTCAGAATGCTCCTTGAACTGTGTCACGAAAAGGCTCCATGCCATTTTCATCACAAATCCACATGCCGTTTGCATCCCAGTGCTCCATGCCATTGTCATCAAAATACTCCACAAGTTTGTCATCAGAATGCTCCATGACGCTTGTCATCACAATTCTCCATGCACTTGTCAGCAAAATGCTCCCTGACCCTTATCATCACAATGCTCCAAGCCATTGTCATCACAATGCTCCATTACCTTTGTCATCAGAATCCTCCATGACACTTGGCATCACAATGCTCCATGCCATTGTCATCACAATGGGCCATTACATATGTCATCACAATGCTCCCTGACACCTCTCTTCACAATACTGCATAACCTGGTCATCACAATGCTCCATGCCCTTGTCATCACAATGTGCCATTCCAACTCTCATCACAATAATCCATGAAACTTATTAGACCAATGCTCCTTGCCCTTGTTATCACAATGTTCCAAGTCCACTGTAATCAGAATGCTCCATGCCCCTTTTCATCAGAATGCTCCATATGACATGTCATCAGAAGGCTCCATGGATTTCTCATCACAATGCTCCATAACCTTTGTCATCACAATGCTCCAAGACCCATGTAATCACAATGCTTCATGCCCCTGTCATCGCAATGGACCATGACATTTGGCATCACAATACTCCATGGCATTGTCTTTGAAATTGACCATGACATATGTCATCACAATGCCCCCTTACACCAGTTTTCACAATACTCCATGCCCTTGTCATCACAATGCTCCATGCCCTTGTCATCACAATGCACCATGTCCAATGTCATCACAATAATCTATTAAACTTGTCAGACCAATGCTCCATGCCCCTGTCATCACAATGTTCCATGCCCTTGTCATCACAATGCTCCATGACCCTTGTCATCACAATGCTCCGTGACTCCAGTCATCACAATGCTTCATAACGTTTGTCATCACAACGGTCCATGCCTGCGTCATCGCAAGGCTCTGTGACCTTTGTGACCACAATGCTCCATGAACTTTTCATCACAATTCTCCGTGACCCTTGTCATCACAATGCTCCATGCCTTTTTCAGAACAATGCTCCATGACCCTTGTCATCACAATGTGCCATGTGCTTTACACCACAATGATCCACAACCTTGTCATCGCTATGCTCCATAAACCTTGTAATCACAATGCTCCATGAACTTCTCATCCAAATACTCTCTCACATGAGATATCACAATGTTCCATCACTAGTCATCACAATCCTCCCTCACCCCTGTTATCACAATGTTCCATGACCCCTGTCATCACAATGCTACATCCCCTTATCAGCACAATTTTCCATGACCCCTGACATCACAATGTTCCATAACCCCTGTCATCAAAATGCTCCATGACCATTTTCATCCCAAAGCTCTATGACCCCTGGCATCACAATGTTCTATAACCCCTGTCATCAAAATATTACATTACATTTTTCATCAAATTGCTGCATGACCCTGTCATCAAAATGCTCCCTGCCCTTCTCATCACAATGCACCACACACTTGTCATCAAAATGCTCCATGACCATGGTCATCACTAAGCTCCATGAACCTTGGCGTCACAATGCTCCATGCCATGGACATCACAATGCTCCATGAACCCTCTCATCACATTGCTCCATGCCCTTGTCATCACAAAGCTCCATGACACTTGTCATCACAATGCTCGATGCACTTCTCATCACAATGCTCCATGTCCTTGTCATTACAATCCTCCATCACCCATGTATCACAGTGTACCGTGCCCTTGTCATCACAATGCGCCATGCCCACTGTCATCACAATAATCCATGAAACATTTCAGACCAATGCTGAATGCACTTCTCATCACAATGCTCCATTACCACTCTCAACAATGCTCCATGACCCCTGCCATCACAATGTTCCACGGCCTTGTGATCACAAGACTAAATGACCATTGTCATCAAAATGCTCCAAAACCCATGTAATCACAATGCTCCATGCCCTTGTCATCACAGAGCTCCATGACGCATGTCATCAGAATGTTCCATGGCCTTCTCCACACAATGCTCCATGCCCTTGTTATCACAATGCTCCAAGACACTCGTAATCACAATGCTCCATGCCCCTTTTCATCAGAAGGCTCCATGATATTTGTCATCACAAGTCTCCATGGTCAACTCATCACAATGCTCCAGGACCTTGTCATCACCATGCTCCATTCCCTTGTCATCACAATGCTCCATGACTCTTGTCATCACAATACTCCATGAACATTTTCAGCCCAATGCTCCATTACCTTCTCATCACAATGCTCCATGACCAATATCATCACAATGCTCCATGACCACTGTCATCACAACACTCCATGACACCTGACAACACAACGATCCGGGACTCTTGTCATCACAATGCTCCAAGACCATGCAATCACAATGCTCCATGACCCCTGTCATCACAATACTCCATGAACATTTTCAGCCCAATGCTCCATGACCCTTGTCATCACAATGATCCATGCCCTTGTCATCCCAATGTTCCATGACCCCTGTATTCACAGTGCTCCGTGACGCTTGTCATCACAGTGCTCCATGACACCTGTCATCACAATGCTCCATGCCTTTGTCAGCAAAATGCTACATGGCCTTGTCATTACAATGCTCTATGCGCTTGTCATCACAATACTCGATTACCATTGTCATCACAATCCTCCATGAACCTTGGGATCACATTGCTTCATGCCCTTGTCATCACAATGCTACATACTCCTTGAAATCAAAATGATCCATGACCTCGGTCATCACAATGCTCCAAACACTTGTGATCACAATGTTCCATAACAGTTGTCCTCACAACGCTCCAAGATGCCTGTCATCACAATACTCCATACACTTTTCATCACAATTCTCCATGACCTTTGTCATCACAATTCTCAATACACTTTTCATCACAGTGCTCGCTGACACTTGTCGTCAGTATGCTCCATGAAACCTATCATGACAAGGCTCCATGCCTTTTTCATCACAATGATCCATGCCCTTTTCATCAAAATGCTCCAAGACCCCTGTAATCACAATGCTCCATGCCCTTGCCATCCAAAGCTCCATGACGCATGTCATCAGAATGTTCCATGGACTTCTCATCACAATGCTCCCTGCTCTTGTCATCACAAAGCACTAAGACCCCTGTAATCACAATGCTCCATGCCCCTTTTCATCTCAATGCTCCTAGGAACCCTGTCAGCACAATGAACAATGCCCATCATCATAATGATTCAGGCAATTGTCATCACAATCAAATCAAAATGCTCCATGACCTCTGTCATCACAATTCTCAAAATCCTGGTGATCACAATGTTGAATAACAATTATCATCACAACACCCCATGACGCTCATCATCACAATGATCCATGGTCGTCTCATCACAAGGCTCCATGACCTTTGTCATCAAAATTCTCAATAAACTTGTCATCACATTGCTCGCTGACACTTGTCGTCAGAATGCTCCTTGAACCATGTCACAAAAAGGCTCCATGTCGTTTGCATCAAAAAGCCCCATGCCGTTTTCATCCCAATGCTGCATGCCATTGTCATCCAAATACACCACAGGCTTGTCATCAGAATGCTCCATGACCCTTGTCATCACAATTCTCCATGCACTTGTCAGCACAATGCTCCCTGACCCTTGTCATCACAATGCTCCAAGCCATTGTCATCACAATGCTCCATTACCATTGTCATCAGAATCCTCCATGACACTTGGCATCACAATGCTCCATGCCATTGTCATCACAATGCTAAATGACCTTGTCATTCCAATCCTCTATGCGCTTGTCATCACAATACTCCATTTCCATTGTCATCACAATCCTCCATCAACCTTGGGATCACATTGCTTCATGCCCTTGTCATCACAATGCTCCATGCTCCTTGAAATCAAAATGATCCATGACCTCTGTCATCACAATGCTCCAAACCCTTGTGATCACATTGTTCCATAACACTTGTCATCACAACGCTCAATGATGCCTGTCATCACAATACTCCATGCCCTTTTCATCACAATGCTCCATGACCTTTGTCATCACAATTCTCAATACACTTGTGATCACAATGCTCCCTGACACTTGTCATCAGAATGCTCCTTGAAACCCGTCACGAAAAGGCTCCATGCCTTTTTCTTCACAATGCCCCATGCCATTTTCATCACAATGTTCCATACCATTGTCATCAAATACTCCACAAGCTTGTCATCAGAATGCTCCCGGACCCTTGTCATCACAATGCTCCATTACCTTTCTCATCAGAATCCTCCATGACACTTGGCATCACAGTGCTACATGCCATTGTCATCACAATGGGCCATTACATATGTCATCACAATGCTCCCTGACACTTATCTTCACAATACTGCATGACCTGGTCATCACAATGCTCCATGCCCTTGTCATCACAATAGGCCATTCCAACTGTCATCGCAACGAACCATGAAAGTTATTAGACCAATGTTCCATGCCCTTGTCATCACAATGCTCCATGCCCTTGTTATCACAATGCTCCATGACCCCTGTCATCACAATGCTCCGTTACTCCAATCATCACAATGCTTCATGACTTTGTCATCACAGTGGTCCATGCCCTCACCATCAACAGTCTCTGTGACATTTTTAATCCCAACGCTCCATGAACTTTTCATCACAATGCTCCGTGACCCTTGTCATCACAAAGCTACATGCCTTTGTCAGAACAATGCTCCATGACACTTGTCATCACAATGTGCCATGCGCTTTTCATCACAATGATCCACAACCTTGTCATCGCTATGCTCCATAAACCTTGTAATCACAATGCTCCATGCACTTCTCATCCAAATGCTCTCTCACATGAGATATCACAATGTTCCATCACTAGTCATCAAAATCCTCCCTCACCCCTGTTATCACAATGTTCAATAACCCTTGTCATCACCATGCTACATCCCCTTATCAGCACAATGTTCCATGACCCCTGACATCACAATGTTCTATATCCCCTGTCATCAAAATGCTCCATGACCCATTTCATCCCAAAGCTCCATGACCGCTGGCATCACAATGTTCTATAAGGCCTGTCATCAAAATGTTCCATTACACTTTTCATCAAATTGCTGCATGAACATGTCATCAAAATGCTCCCTGCCCTTCTCATCACAATGCACCACACCCTTGTCACCAAAAAGCTCCATGACCATTGCCCTCACTAAGCTCCATGACCCTTGGCATCACAATGCTCCATGTCATTGTCATCACAATGCTCCATGAACCTTCTCATCACATTGCTCCATGCCCTTGTCATCACAAAGCTCCATGACTCTTGTCATCACAATGCTCGATGCCCTTTTCATCACAATGCTCCATGCCCTTGTCATTACAATCCTCCATCACCCATGTATCACAGTGTACCGTGCACTTGTCATCACAATGCTCCATGCCCACTCTCATCACAATAATCCATGAAACATTTCAGACTAATGCTCAATGCCCTTCTCATCACAATGCTCCATTACCTCTGTCATAACAATGCTCCATGACACCTGACATGACAATGCTCCATGCCCTTGTCATCACAATGCTCCAAGACCCTCATAATCACAAGTTTCCATGCCCCTTTTCATCAGAATGCTCCATTAGACTTGTCATCACAATTCTCCATGGTCATCTCATCACAATGCTCCAGGACCTTGTCATCTCCATTCTCCATTCCCTTGTCATCACAATGCTTCATGACCCCTGTCATCACAATACTCCATGAAAATTTTCAGCCCAATGCTCCATTACCTTCTCATCACAATGCTCCATGACCAATATCATCACAATGCTCCATGACCACTGTCATCACAACACTCCATGACACCTGACAACACAATGATCAGGGACTCCTGTCATCACAATGCTCCAAGACCCCTGTAATCACAATGCTCCATGAACCCTGTCATCACAATACTCCATGAACATTTTCAGCCTAATGCTCCATGTCCCTTGTCATCAAATTGATCCATGCCCTTGTCATCCCAATGTTCCATAACCACTGTATTCACAATGCTCCTTGACGCTTGTCATCACAGTGCTCCATGACACCTGTCATCACAATGCTCCATGAATTTGTCAGCAAAATGCTACATGACCTTTTCATTACAATGCTCTATGCGCTTGTCATCACAGTACTCCATTACCATTGTCATCACTATCCGCCATGAACATTGGGATCACATTGCTTCATGCCCTTGTCATCACAATGCTCCATGCTCCTTGAAATCAACATGATCCATAACCTCTATCATCACAATGCTCCAAACCCTTGTGATCACAATGTTCCACAACACTTGTCCTCACAATGCTCCATGATGCCTGTCATCACAATACTCCATGCCCTTTTCATCACAATGCTCCATGACCTTTGTCATCACAATTATCAATACACTTGTCATCACAATGCTCCCTGACTCTTGTCGTCAGAATGCTCCTTGAACCGTGTCACGAAAAGGCTCCATGCCTTTTTCATCACAAAGCCCCATGCCATTTTCATCCCAATGCTCCATGCCATTGTCATCAAAATACTCCACAAGCTTGTCATCAGAATGCTCCGTGACCCTTGTCATCACAATTCTCCATGCACTTGTCAGCACAATGCACCCTGACCCTTGTCATCACAATGCTCCAAGCCATTGTCATCAAAATACTCCACAAGCTTGTCATCAGAATGCTCACTGACACTTGTCATCACAATGCTCCAAGCCATTATCATCACAATGCTCCATTACCTTTGTCATCAGAATCCTCCATGACACTTGGCATCACAATGCTCCATGCCATTGTCATCAAAATGGGCCATTACATATGTCATCACAATGCTCCCTGACACATCTCTTCACCATACTTCATGCCCTTGTCTTAACAATGCGCCATTCAAACTGTCATCACAATAATCCATGAAACTTATTAGACCAATGCTCCATGCCCTTGTCATCACAATGCTCCATGACCTTGTTATCACAATGTTCCAAGACCCCTGTAATCAGAATGCTCCATGCCCCTTTTCATCAGTATGCTCCATGAGACTTTTCATCACATGGTTCCATGGTTTTCTCATCATAATGCTCCAGGAACTTGTCATCACAATGCTTCACAACATTGTCATGAAAATTCTCAATGGCACTTGTCATCATAATGCTCCAAGCCCTAGTCATCACAATGCTCCATGATATTGGTCATCACAATCCTCCCTTACATTTGGCATCACAATGCTCCATGCCATTGTCATCGCAATGGACCAGGATATATGTCATCACAATACCCTGACACCTCTCTTCACAATACTCCATGCCCTTATCATCACAAAGCTCCATGCCCTTGTCTTCACAATGCACCATGTCCACTGTCATCACAATAATCTATGAAAATTGTCAGACCAAAGCTCCATGACCCTGTCATCACAATTCTCCATGCCCTTGTCATCACAATGCTCCATGTCACCTGTCATCACAATGCTCGGTGACTCCAGTCATAACAATGCTTCATAAAGTTTGTCATCACAGCAGTCCATGCCCACGTCATCACAAGGCTCTGTGACCTTTGTAACCACAATGCTCCATGAACTTTTCATCACAATGCTCCATGACCCTTGTCCTCACAATGCTCCATGCCTTTGTCAGAACAATTCTCCATGACCCTTGTCATCACAATGTGCCATGCGCTTTTCATCACAATGATCCACAACCTTGTCATCACTATGCTCAATAAACCTTGTAATCACAATGCTCCATGCACTTTTCCTCCAAATGCTCTCTCACATGAGATATCACAATGTTCCATCACTAGTCATCACAATCCTCCCTCACCCCAGTTATCACAATGTACCATGACCCCTGTCATCACAATGCTACATCCCCTTATCAACACAATATTCCATGACACCTGACATCACAATGTTCCATAACCACTGTCATCAAAATGCTCCATGACCCTTTTCATCCCAAAGCTCCATGATCCCTGGCCACACAATGTTCAATAACCCCTGTCATCAAAATATTCCATTACACTTTTCATCAAATTGCTGCATGACCCTGTCATCAAAATGCTGCCTGCCTTTCTCATCACAATGCACCACACCCTTGTCATCAAAATGCTCCATGACCTTTGTCATCCCAAAGCTCCATGACACTTGGCATCACAATGCTCCATGTCATTGTCATCACAATGCTCCATGAACCCAGTCATCACATTGCTCCATGCCCTTGTCATCACAAAGCTCAATAACACTTGTCATCACAATGCTCGATGCCTTTCTCATCACAATGCTCCATGCCCTTGTCATTACAATCCTCCATGACCCATGTATCACAGTGTTCCGTGCCCTTGTCATCACAATGCTCCATGCCCCATCTCATCACAATAATCCATGAAACATTTCAGACCAATGCTCAATGCCCTTCTCATCACAATGCTCCATTACTTCTGTCATAACAATGCTCCAATACCCCTGCCATCACAATGTTCCACGGCCTTGTTATCACAAGGCTCCATGACCCTTGTCATCAAAATAGCCCAAGACCCCTGTAATCACAATGCTCAATGCCCTAGTCATAACAAAGCTCGATGACGCATGTCATCAGAAAGTTCCATGGCCTTCTCCTCAAAATGCTCCATGCCCTTGTCATCACAATGCTCGAAGACCCCAGTAATCACAATGCTCCATGCCCCTTTTCATCAGAATGCTCCATGAGACTTGTCATCACAAGTCTCCTTGGTCATCTCATAACAATGCTCCAGGACCTTGTCATCACCATGCTCCATTCCCTTGTCATCACAATGCTCCATGACCCCTGTCATCACAATACTCCATGAAAATTTTCAGCCCAATGCTCCATGACATTCTCATAACAATGCTCCATGACCAATATCATCACAATGCTCCAAGACCACAGTCATCACAACACTCCATCACACCAGACAACACAATGATCCGGGACACTTGTCATCACAATGCTCCAAGACCGCTCTAATGACAATGCTCCATGACCCCTGTCATCACAACACTTCATGAACATTTTCAGCCCAATGCTCCATGACCCTTGTCATCACAATGATATATGCCCTTCTCATCCCAATGCTCCATGACCCCTGTATTCACAATGCTCCATGACGCTTGTCATCACAGTGCTCCATGACACCTGTCATCACAATGCTCCATGCCTTTGTCAGCAAAATGCTACATGACCTTGTCATTACAATGCTCTATGTGCTTATCATCACAATACTCCATTACCATTGTCATCACAATCCTCAATGAACCTTGGGATCACATTGCTTCATGCCCTTGTCATCACAATGCTCCATGCTCCTTGAAATGAAAATGATCCATGACCTCTGTCATCACAATGCTCCAAACCCTTGTGATCACAATGTTCCATAACACTTGTCATCACTATGATCCATGATGTCTGTCATCACAATACTCCATGCCCTTTTCATCACAGTGCTCCATGAAATTTGTCATCACAATTCTCAATACACTTGTCATCACAATGCTCCCTGACACTTGTCGTCAGAATGCTCCTTGAACCGTGTCACGAAAAGGCTCCATGCCATTTTCATCACAAATCCACATGCCGTTTTCATCCCAGTGCTCCATGCCATTGTCATCAAAATACTCCACAAGTTTGTCATCAGAATGCTCCATGACGCTTGTCATCACAATTCTCCATGCACTTGTCAGCAAAATGCTCCCTGACCCTTATCATCACAATGCTCCAAGCCATTGTCATCACAATGCTCCATTACCTTTGTCATCAGAATCCTCCATGACACTTGGCATCACAATGCTCCATGCCTTTGTCATCACAATGGGCCATTACATATGTCATCACAATGCTCCCTGACACCTCTCTTCACAATACTGCATAACCTGGTCATCACAATGCTACATGCCCTTGTCATCACAATGTGCCATTCCAACTCTCATCACAATAATCCATGAAAATTATTAGACCAATGCTCCTTGCCCTTGTTATCACAATGTTCCAAGTCCACTGTAATCAGAATGCTCCATGCCCCTTTTCATCAGAATGCTCCATATGACATGTCATCAGAAGGCTCCATGGATTTCTCATCACAATGCTCCATGACCTTTGTCATCACAATGCTCCAAGACCCATGTAATCACAATGCTTCATGCCCCTGTCATCGCAATGGACCATGACATTTGGCATCACAATACTCCATGGCATTGTCTTTGAAATTGACCATGACATATGTCATCACAATGCCCCCTTACACCAGTTTTCACAATACTCCATGCCCTTGTCATCACAATGCTCCATGCCCTTGTCATCACAATGCACCATGTCCAATGTCATCACAATAATCTATTAAACTTGTCAGACCAATGCTCCATGCCCCTGTCATCACATTGTTCCATGCCCTTGTCATCAGAATGCTCCATGACCCTTGTCATCACAATGCTCCGTGACTCCAGTCATCACAATGCTTCATAACGTTTGTCATCACAACGGTCCATGCCTGCGTCATCGCAAGGCTCTGTGACCTTTGTGACCACAATGCTCCATGAACTTTTCATCACAATTCTCGTGACCCTTGTCATCACAATGCTCCATGCCTTTTTCAGAACAATGCTCCATGACCCTTGTCATCACAATGTGCCATGTGCTTTACACCACAATGATCCACAACCTTGTCATCGCTATGCTCCATAAACCTTGTAATCACAATGCTCCATGAACTTCTCATCCAAATACTCTCTCACATGAGATATCACAATGTTCCATCACTAGTCATCACAATCCTCCCTCACCCCTGTTATCACAATGTTCCATGACCCCTGTCATCACAATGCTACATCCCCTTATCAGCACAATTTTCCATGACCCCTGACATCACAATGTTCCATAACCCCTGTCATCAAAATGCTCCATGACCATTTTCATCCCAAAGCTCTATGACCCCTGGCATCACAATGTTCTATAACCCCTGTCATCAAAATATTACATTACATTTTTCATCAAATTGCTGCATGACCCTGTCATCAAAATGCTCCCTGCCCTTCTCATCACAATGCACCACACACTTGTCATCAAAATGCTCCATGACCATGGTCATCACTAAGCTCCATGAACCTTGGCATCACAATGCTCCATGCCATGGACATCACAATGCTCCATGAACCCTCTCATCACATTGCTCCCTGCACTTGTCATCACAAAGCTCCATGACACTTGTCATCACAATGCTCGATGCCCTTCTCATCACAATGCTCCATGTCCTTGTCATTACAATCCTCCATCACCCATGTATCACAGTGTACCGTGCCCTTGTCATCACAATGTGCCATGCCCACTGTCATCACAATAATCCATGAAACATTTCAGACCAATGCTCAATGCACTTCTCATCACAATGCTCCATTACCACTGTCAACAATGCTCCATGACCCCTGCCATCACAATGTTCCACGGCCTTGTGATCACAAGACTAAATGACCATTGTCATCAAAATGCTCCAAAACCCATGTAATCACAATGCTCCATGCCCTTGTCATCACAGAGCTCTATGACGCATGTCATCAGAATGTTCCATGGCCTTCTCCACACAATGCTCCATGCCCTTGTCATCACAATGCTCCAAGACACTCGTAATCACAATGCTCCATGCCCCTTTTCATCAGAAGGCTCCATGATATTTGTCATCACAAGTCTCCATGGTCAACTCATCACAATGCTCCAAGACCTTGTCATCACCATGCTCCATTCCCTTGTCATCACAATGCTCCATGACTCCTGTCATCACAATACTCCATGAACATTTTCAGCCCAATGCTCCATGACCTTCTCATCACAATGCTCCATGACCAATATCATCACAATGCTCCATGACCACTGTCATCACAACACTCCATGACACCTGACAACACAACGATCCGGGACTCTTGTCATCACAATGCTCCAAGACCATGCAATCACAATGCTCCATGACCCCTGTCATCACAATACTCCATGAACATTTTCAGCCCAATGCTCCATGACCCTTGTCATCACAATGATCCATGCCCTTGTCATCCCAATGTTCCATGACCCCTGTATTCACAGTGCTCCGTGACGCTTGTCATCACAGTGCTCCATGACACCTGTCATCACAATGCTCCATGCCTTTGTCAGCAAAATGCTACATGGCCTTGTCATTACAATGCTCTATGCGCTTGTCATCACAATACTCGATTACCATTGTCATCACAATCCTCCATGAACCTTGGAATCACATTGCTTCATGCCCTTGTCATCACAATGCTAAATACTCCTTGAAATCAAAATGATCCATGACCTCTGTCATCACTATGCTCCAAACCCTTGTGATCACAATGTTCCATAACAATTGTCCTCACAACGCTCCAAGATGCCTGTCATCACAATACTCCATACACTTTTCATCACAATTCTCCATGACCTTTGTCATCACAATTCTCAATACACTTTTCATCACAGTGCTCCCTGACACTTGTCGTCAGTATGCTCCATGAAACCTATCATGACAAGGCTCCATGCCTTTTTCATCACAATGATCCATGCCCTTTTCATCAAAATGCTCCAAGACCCCTGTAATCACAATGCTCCATGCCCTTGCCATCCAAAGCTCCATGACGCATGTCATCAGAATGTTCCATGGACTTCTCATCACAATGCTCCCTGCTCTTGTCATCACAAAGCACTAAGACCCCTGTAATCACAATGCTCCATGCCCCTTTTCATCTCAATGCTCCTAGGAACCCTGTCAGCACAATGAACAATGCCCATCATCATAATGATTCAGGCAATTGTCATCACAATCAAATCAAAATGCTCCATGACCTCTGTCATCACAATGCTCAAAATCCTGGTGATCACAATGTTGAATAACACTTATCATCACAACACCCCATGACGCTCATCATCACAATGATCCATGGTCGTCTCATCACAAGGCTCCATGACCTTTGTCATCAAAATTCTCAATAAACTTGTCATCACAATGCTCGCTGACACTTGTCGTCATAATGCTCCTTGAACCATGTCACAAAAAGGCTCCATGTCGTTTGCATCAAAAAGCCCCATGCCGTTTTCATCCCAATGCTGCATGCCATTGTCATCCAAATACACCACAGGCTTGTCATCAGAATGCTCCATGACCCTTGTCATCACAATTCTCCATGCACTTGTCAGCACAATGCTCCCTGACCCTTGTCATCACAATGCTCCAAGCCATTGTCATCACAATGCTCCATTACCATTGTCATCAGAATCCTCCATGACACTTGGCATCACAATGCTCCATGCCATTGTCATCACAATGCTAAATGACCTTGTCATTCCAATCCTCTATGCGCTTGTCATCACAATACTCCATTTCCATTGTCATCACAATCCTCCATCAACCTTGGGATCACATTGCTTCATGCCCTTGTCATCACAATGCTCCATGCTCCTTGAAATCAAAATGATCCATGACCTCTGTCATCACAATGCTCCAAACCCTTGTGATCACATTGTTCCATAACACTTGTCATCACAACGCTCAATGATGCCTGTCATCACAATACTCCATGCCCTTTTCATCACAATGCTCCATAACCTTTGTCATCACAATTCTCAATACACTTGTGATCACAATGCTCCCTGACACTTGTCATCAGAATGCTCCTTGAAACCCGTCACGAAAAGGCTCCATGCCTTTTTCTTCACAATGCCCCATGCCATTTTCATCACAATGTTCCATACCATTGTCATCAAATACTCCACAAGCTTGTCATCAGAATGCTCCCGGACCCTTGTCATCACAATGCTCCATTACCTTTCTCATCAGAATCCTCCATGACACTTGGCATCACAGTGCTACATGCCATTGTCATCACAATGGGCCATTACATATGTCATCACAATGCTCCCTGACACTTATCTTCACAATACTGCATGACCTGGTCATCACAATGCTCCATGCCCTTGTCATCACAATAGGCCATTCCAACTGTCATCGCAACGAACCATGAAAGTTATTAGACCAATGTTCCATGCCCTTGTCATCACAATGCTCCATGCCCTTGTTATCACAATGCTCCATGACCCCTGTCATCACAATGCTCCGTTACTCCAATCATCACAATGCTTCATGACTTTGTCATCACAGTGGTCCATGCCCTCACCATCAACAGTCTCTGTGACATTTTTAATCCCAACGCTCCATGAACTTTTCATCACAATGCTCCGTGACCCTTGTCATCACAAAGCTACATGCCTTTGTCAGAACAATGCTCCATGACACTTGTCATCACAATGTGCCATGCGCTTTTCATCACAATGATCCACAACCTTGTCATCGCTATGCTCCATAAACCTTGTAATCACAATGCTCCATGCACTTCTCATCCAAATGCTCTCTCACATGAGATATCACAATGTTCCATCACTAGTCATCAAAATCCTCCCTCACCCCTGTTATCACAATGTTCAATAACCCTTGTCATCACCATGCTACATCCCCTTATCAGCACAATGTTCCATGACCCCTGACATCACAATGTTCTATATCCCCTGTCATCAAAATGCTCCATGACCCATTTCATCCCAAAGCTCCATGACCGCTGGCATCACAATGTTCTATAAGGCCTGTCATCAAAATGTTCCATTACACTTTTCATCAAATTGCTGCATGAACATGTCATCAAAATGCTCCCTGCCCTTCTCATCACAATGCACCACACCCTTGTCACCAAAAAGCTCCATGACCATTGCCCTCACTAAGCTCCATGACCCTTGGCATCACAATGCTCCATGTCATTGTCATCACAATGCTCCATGAACCTTCTCATCACATTGCTCCATGCCCTTGTCATCACAAAGCTCCATGACTCTTGTCATCACAATGCTCGATGCCCTTTTCATCACAATGCTCCATGCCCTTGTCATTACAATCCTCCATCACCCATGTATCACAGTGTACCGTGCACTTGTCATCACAATGCTCCATGCCCACTCTCATCACAATAATCCATGAAACATTTCAGACTAATGCTCAATGCCCTTCTCATCACAATGCTCCATTACCTCTGTCATAACAATGCTCCATGACACCTGACATGACAATGCTCCATGCCCTTGTCATCACAATGCTCCAAGACCCTCGTAATCACAAGTTTCCATGCCCCTTTTCATCAGAATGCTCCATTAGACTTGTCATCACAATTCTCCATGGTCATCTCATCACAATGCTCCAGGACCTTGTCATCTCCATTCTCCATTCCCTTGTCATCACAATGCTTCATGACCCCTGTCATCACAATACTCCATGAAAATTTTCAGCCCAATGCTCCATTAACTTCTCATCACAATGCTCCATGACCAATATCATCACAATGCTCCATGACACCTGACAACACAATGATCAGGGACTCCTGTCATCACAATGCTCCAAGACCCATGTAATCACAATGCTCCATGACCCCTGTCATCACAATACTCCATGAACATTTTCAGCCGAATGCTCCATGACCCTTGTCATCAAATTGATCCATGCCCTTGTCATCCCGATGTTCCATAACCACTGTATTCAGAATGCTCCTTGACGCTTGTCATCACAGTGCTCCATGACACCTGTCATCACAATGCCCCATGAATTTGTCAGCAAAATGCTACATGACCTTTTCATTACAATGCTCTATGCACTTGTCATCACAATACTCCATTACCATTGTCATCACTATCCGCCATGAACATTGGGATCACATTGCTTCATGCCCTTGTCATCACAATGCTCCATGCTCCTTGAAATCAACATGATCCATAACCTCTATCATCACAATGCTCCAAACCCTTGTGATCACAATGTTCCATAACACTTGTCCTCACAATGCTCCATGATGCCTGTCATCACAATACTCCATGCCCTTTTCATCACAATGCTCCATGACCTTTGTCATCACAATTATCAATACACTTGTCATCACAATGCTCTCTGACTCTTGTCGTCAGAATGCTCCTTGAACCGTGTCACGAAAAGGCTCCATGCCTTTTTCATCACAAAGCCCCATGCCATTTTCATCCCAATGCTCCATGCCATTGTCATCAAAATACTCCACAAGCTTGTCATCAGAATGCTCCATGACCCTTGTCATCACAATGCTCCGTGACTCCAGTCATCACAATGCTTCATAACGTTTGTCATCACAACGGTCCATGCCTGCGTCATCGCAAGGCTCTGTGACCTTTGTGACCACAATGCTCCATGAACTTTTCATCACAATTCTCGTGACCCTTGTCATCACAATGCTCCATGCCTTTTTCAGAACAATGCTCCATGACCCTTGTCATCACAATGTGCCATGTGCTTTACACCACAATGATCCACAACCTTGTCATCGCTATGCTCCATAAACCTTGTAATCACAATGCTCCATGAACTTCTCATACAAATACTCTCTCACATGAGATATCACAATGTTCCATCACTAGTCATCACAATCCTCCCTCACCCCTGTTATCACAATGTTCCATGACCCCTGTCATCACAATGCTACATCCCCTTATCAGCACAATTTTCCATGACCCCTGACATCACAATGTTCCATAACCCCTGTCATCAAAATGCTCCATGACCATTTTCATCCCAAAGCTCTATGACCCCTGGCATCACAATGTTCTATAACCCCTGTCATCAAAATATTACATTACATTTTTCATCAAATTGCTGCATGACCCTGTCATCAAAATGCTCCCTGCCCTTCTCATCACAATGCACCACACACTTGTCATCAAAATGCTCCATGACCATGGTCATCACTAAGCTCCATGAACCTTGGCATCACAATGCTCCATGCCATGGAGATCACAATGCTCCATGAACCCTCTCATCACATTGCTCCCTGCACTTGTCATCACAAAGCTCCATGACACTTTTCATCACAATGCTCGATGCCCTTCTCATCACAATGCTCCATGTCCTTGTCATTACAATCCTCCGTCACCCATGTATCACAGTGTACCGTGCCCTTGTCATCACAATGCGCCATGCCCACTGTCATCACAATAATCCATGAAACATTTCAGACCAATGCTCAATGCACTTCTCATCACAATGCTCCATTACCACTGTCAACAATGCTCCATGACCCCTGCCATCACAATGTTCCACGGCCTTGTGATCACAAGACTAAATGACCATTGTCATCAAAATGCTCCAAAACCCATGTAATCACAATGCTCCATGCCCTTGTCATCACAGAGCTCCATGACGCATGTCATCAGAATGTTCCATGGCCTTCTCCACACAATGCTCCATGCCCTTGTCATCACAATGCTCCAAGACACTCGTAATCACAATGCTCCATGCCCCTTTTCATCAGAAGGCTCCATGATATTTGTCATCACAAGTCTCCATGGTCAACTCATCACAATGCTCCAAGACCTTGTCATCACCATGCTCCATTCCCTTGTCATCACAATGCTCCATGACTCCTGTCATCACAATACTCCATGAACATTTTCAGCCCAATGCTCCATGACCTTCTCATCACAATGCTCCATGACCAATATCATCACAATGCTCCATGACCACTGTCATCACAACACTCCATGACATCTGACAACACAACGATCCGGGACTCTTGTCATCACAATGTTCCAAGACCATGCAATCACAATGCTCCATGACCCCTGTCATCACAATACTCCATGAACATTTTCAGCCCAATGCTCCATGACCCTTGTCATCACAATGATCCATGCCCTTGTCATCCCAATGTTCCATGACCCCTGTATTCACAGTGCTCCGTGACGCTTGTCATCACAGTGCTCCATGACACCTGTCATCACAATGCTCCATGCCTTTGTCAGCAAAATGCTACATGGCCTTGTCATTACAATGCTCTATGCGCTTGTCATCACAATACTCGATTACCATTGTCATCACAATCCTCCATGAACCTTGGGATCACATTGCTTCATGCCCTTGTCATCACAATGCTACATACTCCTTGAAATCAAAATGATCCATGACCTCTGTCATCACAATGCTCCAAACCCTTGTGATCACAATGTTCCATAACAATTGTCCTCACAACGCTCCAAGATGCCTGTCATCACAATACTCCATACACTTTTCATCACAATTCTCCATGACCTTTGTCATCACAATTCTCAATACACTTTTCATCACAGTGCTCCCTGACACTTGTCGTCAGTATGCTCCATGAAACCTATCATGACAAGGCTCCATGCCTTTTTCATCACAATGATCCATGCCCTTTTCATCAAAATGCTCCAAGACCCCTGTAATCACAATGCTCCATGCCCTTGCCATCCAAAGCTCCATGACGCATGTCATCAGAATGTTCCATGGACTTCTCATCACAATGCTCCCTGCTCTTGTCATCACAAAGCACTAAGACCCCTGTAATCACAATGCTCCATGCCCCTTTTCATCTCAATGCTCCTAGGAACCCTGTCAGCACAATGAACAATGCCCATCATCATAATGATTCAGGCAATTGTCATCACAATCAAATCAAAATGCTCCATGACCTCTGTCATCACAATGCTCAAAATCCTGGTGATCACAATGTTGAATAACACTTATCATCACAACACCCCATGACGCTCATCATCACAATGATCCATGGTCGTCTCATCACAAGGCTCCATGACCTTTGTCATCAAAATTCTCAATAAACTTGTCATCACAATGCTCGCTGACACTTGTCGTCAGAATGCTCCTTGAACCATGTCACAAAAAGGCTCCATGTCGTTTGCATCAAAAAGCCCCATGCCGTTTTCATCCCAATGCTGCATGCCATTGTCATCCAAATACACCACAGGCTTGTCATCAGAATGCTCCATGACCCTTGTCATCACAATTCTCCATGCACTTGTCAGCACAATGCTCCCTGACCCTTGTCATCACAATGCTCCAAGCCATTGTCATCACAATGCTCCATTACCATTGTCATCAGAATCCTCCATGACACTTGGCATCACAATGCTCCATGCCATTGTCATCACAATGCTCCATGTCTTTGTCAGCAAAATGCTAAATGACCTTGTCATTACAATCCTCTATGCGCTTGTCATCACAATACTCCATTTCCATTGTCATCACAATCCTCCATCAACCTTGGGATCACATTGCTTCATGCCCTTGTCATCACAATGCTCCATGCTCCTTGAAATCAAAATGATCCATGACCTCTGTCATCACAATGCTCCAAACCCTTGTGATCACATTGTTCCATAACACTTGTCATCACAACGCTCAATGATGCCTGTCATCACAATACTCCATGCCCTTTTCATCACAATGCTCCATGACCTTTGTCATCACAATTCTCAATACACTTGTGATCACAATGCTCCCTGACACTTGTCATCAGAATGCTCCTTGAAACCCGTCACGAAAAGGCTCCATGCCTTTTTCTTCACAATGCCCCATGCCAATTTCATCACAATTTTCCATACCATTGTCATCAAAATACTCCACAAGCTTGTCATCAGAATGCTCCCGGACCCTTGTCATCACAATGCTCCATTACCTTTCTCATCAGAATCCTCCATGACACTTGGCATCACAGTGCTACATGCCATTGTCATCACAATGGGCCATTACATATGTCATCACAATGCTCCCTGACACTTATCTTCACAATACTGCATGACCTGGTCATCACAATGCTCCATGCCCTTGTCATCACAATAGGCCATTCCAACTGTCATCGCAACGAACCATGAAAGTTATTAGACCAATGTTCCATGCCCTTGTCATCACAATGCTCCATGCCCTTGTTATCACAATGCTCCATGACCCCTGTCATCACAATGCTCCGTTACTCCAATCATCACAATGCTTCATGACTTTGTCATCACAGTGGTCCATGCCCTCACCATCAACAGTCTCTGTGACATTTTTAATCCCAACGCTCCATGAACTTTTCATCACAATGCTCCGTGACCCTTGTCATCACAAAGCTACATGCCTTTGTCAGAACAATGCTCCATGACACTTGTCATCACAATGTGCCATGCGCTTTTCATCACAATGATCCACAACCTTGTCATCGCTATGCTCCATAAACCTTGTAATCACAATGCTCCATGCACTTCTCATCCAAATGCTCTCTCACATGAGATATCACAATGTTCCTTCACTAGTCATCAAAATCCTCCCTCACCCCTGTTATCACAATGTTCAATAACCCTTGTCATCACCATGCTACATCCCCTTATCAGCACAATGTTCCATGACCCCTGACATCACAATGTTCTATATCCCCTGTCATCAAAATGCTCCATGACCCATTTCATCCCAAAGCTCCATGACCGCTGGCATCACAATGTTCTATAAGGCCTGTCATCAAAATGTTCCATTACACTTTTCATCAAATTGCTGCATGAACATGTCATCAAAATGCTCCCTGCCCTTCTCATCACAATGCACCACACCCTTGTCACCAAAAAGCTCCATGACCATTGCCCTCACTAAGCTCCATGACCCTTGGCATCACAATGCTCCATGTCATTGTCATCACAATGCTCCATGAACCTTCTCATCACATTGCTCCATGCCCTTGTCATCACAAAGCTCCATGACTCTTGTCATCACAATGCTCGATGCCCTTTTCATCACAATGCTCCATGCCCTTGTCATTACAATCCTCCATCACCCATGTATCACAGTGTACCGTGCACTTGTCATCACAATGCTCCATGCCCACTCTCATCACAATAATCCATGAAACATTTCAGACTAATGCTCAATGCCCTTCTCATCACAATGCTCCATTACCTCTGTCATAACAATGCTCCATGACACCTGACATGACAATGCTCCATGCCCTTGTCATCACAATGCTCCAAGACCCTCGTAATCACAAGTTTCCATGCCCCTTTTTATCAGAATGCTCCATTAGACTTGTCATCACAATTCTCCATGGTCATCTCATCACAATGCTCCAGGACCTTGTCATCTCCATTCTCCATTCCCTTGTCATCACAATGCTTCATGACCCCTGTCATCACAATGCTCCATGAAAATTTTCAGCCCAATGCTCCATTACCTTCTCATCACAATGCTCCATGACCAATATCATCACAATGCTCCATGACCACTGTCATCACAACACTCCATGACACCTGACAACACAACGATCCGGGACTCTTGTCATCACAATGCTCCAAGACCATGCAATCACAATGCTCCATGACCCCTGTCATCACAATACTCCATGAACATTTTCAGCCCAATGCTCCATGACCCTTGTCATCACAATGATCCATGCCCTTGTCATCCCAATGTTCCATGACCCCTGTATTCACAGTGCTCCGTGACGCTTGTCATCACAGTGCTCCATGACACCTGTCATCACAATGCTCCATGCCTTTGTCAGCAAAATGCTACATGGCCTTGTCATTACAATGCTCTATGCGCTTGTCATCACAATACTCGATTACCATTGTCATCACAATCCTCCATGAACCTTGGGATCACATTGCTTCATGCCCTTGTCATCACAATGCTACATACTCCTTGAAATCAAAATGATCCATGACCTCGGTCATCACAATGCTCCAAACACTTGTGATCACAATGTTCCATAACAGTTGTCCTCACAACGCTCCAAGATGCCTGTCATCACAATACTCCATACACTTTTCATCACAATTCTCCATGACCTTTGTCATCACAATTCTCAATACACTTTTCATCACAGTGCTCGCTGACACTTGTCGTCAGTATGCTCCATGAAACCTATCATGACAAGGCTCCATGCCTTTTTCATCACAATGATCCATGCCCTTTTCATCAAAATGCTCCAAGACCCCTGTAATCACAATGCTCCATGCCCTTGCCATCCAAAGCTCCATGACGCATGTCATCAGAATGTTCCATGGACTTCTCATCACAATGCTCCCTGCTCTTGTCATCACAAAGCACTAAGACCCCTGTAATCACAATGCTCCATGCCCCTTTTCATCTCAATGCTCCTAGGAACCCTGTCAGCACAATGAACAATGCCCATCATCATAATGATTCAGGCAATTGTCATCACAATCAAATCAAAATGCTCCATGACCTCTGTCATCACAATTCTCAAAATCCTGGTGATCACAATGTTGAATAACAATTATCATCACAACACCCCATGACGCTCATCATCACAATGATCCATGGTCGTCTCATCACAAGGCTCCATGACCTTTGTCATCAAAATTCTCAATAAACTTGTCATCACATTGCTCGCTGACACTTGTCGTCAGAATGCTCCTTGAACCATGTCACAAAAAGGCTCCATGTCGTTTGCATCAAAAAGCCCCATGCCGTTTTCATCCCAATGCTGCATGCCATTGTCATCCAAATACACCACAGGCTTGTCATCAGAATGCTCCATGACCCTTGTCATCACAATTCTCCATGCACTTGTCAGCACAATGCTCCCTGACCCTTGTCATCACAATGCTCCAAGCCATTGTCATCACAATGCTCCATTACCATTGTCATCAGAATCCTCCATGACACTTGGCATCACAATGCTCCATGCCATTGTCATCACAATGCTAAATGACCTTGTCATTCCAATCCTCTATGCGCTTGTCATCACAATACTCCATTTCCATTGTCATCACAATCCTCCATCAACCTTGGGATCACATTGCTTCATGCCCTTGTCATCACAATGCTCCATGCTCCTTGAAATCAAAATGATCCATGACCTCTGTCATCACAATGCTCCAAACCCTTGTGATCACATTGTTCCATAACACTTGTCATCACAACGCTCAATGATGCCTGTCATCACAATACTCCATGCCCTTTTCATCACAATGCTCCATGACCTTTGTCATCACAATTCTCAATACACTTGTGATCACAATGCTCCCTGACACTTGTCATCAGAATGCTCCTTGAAACCCGTCACGAAAAGGCTCCATGCCTTTTTCTTCACAATGCCCCATGCCATTTTCATCACAATGTTCCATACCATTGTCATCAAATACTCCACAAGCTTGTCATCAGAATGCTCCCGGACCCTTGTCATCACAATGCTCCATTACCTTTCTCATCAGAATCCTCCATGACACTTGGCATCACAGTGCTACATGCCATTGTCATCACAATGGGCCATTACATATGTCATCACAATGCTCCCTGACACTTATCTTCACAATACTGCATGACCTGGTCATCACAATGCTCCATGCCCTTGTCATCACAATAGGCCATTCCAACTGTCATCGCAACGAACCATGAAAGTTATTAGACCAATGTTCCATGCCCTTGTCATCACAATGCTCCATGCCCTTGTTATCACAATGCTCCATGACCCCTGTCATCACAATGCTCCGTTACTCCAATCATCACAATGCTTCATGACTTTGTCATCACAGTGGTCCATGCCCTCACCATCAACAGTCTCTGTGACATTTTTAATCCCAACGCTCCATGAACTTTTCATCACAATGCTCCGTGACCCTTGTCATCACAAAGCTACATGCCTTTGTCAGAACAATGCTCCATGACACTTGTCATCACAATGTGCCATGCGCTTTTCATCACAATGATCCACAACCTTGTCATCGCTATGCTCCATAAACCTTGTAATCACAATGCTCCATGCACTTCTCATCCAAATGCTCTCTCACATGAGATATCACAATGTTCCATCACTAGTCATCAAAATCCTCCCTCACCCCTGTTATCACAATGTTCAATAACCCTTGTCATCACCATGCTACATCCCCTTATCAGCACAATGTTCCATGACCCCTGACATCACAATGTTCTATATCCCCTGTCATCAAAATGCTCCATGACCCATTTCATCCCAAAGCTCCATGACCGCTGGCATCACAATGTTCTATAAGGCCTGTCATCAAAATGTTCCATTACACTTTTCATCAAATTGCTGCATGAACATGTCATCAAAATGCTCCCTGCCCTTCTCATCACAATGCACCACACCCTTGTCACCAAAAAGCTCCATGACCATTGCCCTCACTAAGCTCCATGACCCTTGGCATCACAATGCTCCATGTCATTGTCATCACAATGCTCCATGAACCTTCTCATCACATTGCTCCATGCCCTTGTCATCACAAAGCTCCATGACTCTTGTCATCACAATGCTCGATGCCCTTTTCATCACAATGCTCCATGCCCTTGTCATTACAATCCTCCATCACCCATGTATCACAGTGTACCGTGCACTTGTCATCACAATGCTCCATGCCCACTCTCATCACAATAATCCATGAAACATTTCAGACTAATGCTCAATGCCCTTCTCATCACAATGCTCCATTACCTCTGTCATAACAATGCTCCATGACACCTGACATGACAATGCTCCATGCCCTTGTCATCACAATGCTCCAAGACCCTCATAATCACAAGTTTCCATGCCCCTTTTCATCAGAATGCTCCATTAGACTTGTCATCACAATTCTCCATGGTCATCTCATCACAATGCTCCAGGACCTTGTCATCTCCATTCTCCATTCCCTTGTCATCACAATGCTTCATGACCCCTGTCATCACAATACTCCATGAAAATTTTCAGCCCAATGCTCCATTACCTTCTCATCACAATGCTCCATGACCAATATCATCACAATGCTCCATGACCACTGTCATCACAACACTCCATGACACCTGACAACACAATGATCAGGGACTCCTGTCATCACAATGCTCCAAGACCCCTGTAATCACAATGCTCCATGAACCCTGTCATCACAATACTCCATGAACATTTTCAGCCTAATGCTCCATGTCCCTTGTCATCAAATTGATCCATGCCCTTGTCATCCCAATGTTCCATAACCACTGTATTCACAATGCTCCTTGACGCTTGTCATCACAGTGCTCCATGACACCTGTCATCACAATGCTCCATGAATTTGTCAGCAAAATGCTACATGACCTTTTCATTACAATGCTCTATGCGCTTGTCATCACAGTACTCCATTACCATTGTCATCACTATCCGCCATGAACATTGGGATCACATTGCTTCATGCCCTTGTCATCACAATGCTCCATGCTCCTTGAAATCAACATGATCCATAACCTCTATCATCACAATGCTCCAAACCCTTGTGATCACAATGTTCCACAACACTTGTCCTCACAATGCTCCATGATGCCTGTCATCACAATACTCCATGCCCTTTTCATCACAATGCTCCATGACCTTTGTCATCACAATTATCAATACACTTGTCATCACAATGCTCCCTGACTCTTGTCGTCAGAATGCTCCTTGAACCGTGTCACGAAAAGGCTCCATGCCTTTTTCATCACAAAGCCCCATGCCATTTTCATCCCAATGCTCCATGCCATTGTCATCAAAATACTCCACAAGCTTGTCATCAGAATGCTCCGTGACCCTTGTCATCACAATTCTCCATGCACTTGTCAGCACAATGCACCCTGACCCTTGTCATCACAATGCTCCAAGCCATTGTCATCAAAATACTCCACAAGCTTGTCATCAGAATGCTCACTGACACTTGTCATCACAATGCTCCAAGCCATTATCATCACAATGCTCCATTACCTTTGTCATCAGAATCCTCCATGACACTTGGCATCACAATGCTCCATGCCATTGTCATCAAAATGGGCCATTACATATGTCATCACAATGCTCCCTGACACATCTCTTCACCATACTTCATGCCCTTGTCTTAACAATGCGCCATTCAAACTGTCATCACAATAATCCATGAAACTTATTAGACCAATGCTCCATGCCCTTGTCATCACAATGCTCCATGACCTTGTTATCACAATGTTCCAAGACCCCTGTAATCAGAATGCTCCATGCCCCTTTTCATCAGTATGCTCCATGAGACTTTTCATCACATGGTTCCATGGTTTTCTCATCATAATGCTCCAGGAACTTGTCATCACAATGCTTCACAACATTGTCATGAAAATTCTCAATGGCACTTGTCATCATAATGCTCCAAGCCCTAGTCATCACAATGCTCCATGATATTGGTCATCACAATCCTCCCTTACATTTGGCATCACAATGCTCCATGCCATTGTCATCGCAATGGACCAGGATATATGTCATCACAATACCCTGACACCTCTCTTCACAATACTCCATGCCCTTATCATCACAAAGCTCCATGCCCTTGTCTTCACAATGCACCATGTCCACTGTCATCACAATAATCTATGAAAATTGTCAGACCAAAGCTCCATGACCCTGTCATCACAATTCTCCATGCCCTTGTCATCACAATGCTCCATGTCACCTGTCATCACAATGCTCGGTGACTCCAGTCATAACAATGCTTCATAAAGTTTGTCATCACAGCAGTCCATGCCCACGTCATCACAAGGCTCTGTGACCTTTGTAACCACAATGCTCCATGAACTTTTCATCACAATGCTCCATGACCCTTGTCCTCACAATGCTCCATGCCTTTGTCAGAACAATTCTCCATGACCCTTGTCATCACAATGTGCCATGCGCTTTTCATCACAATGATCCACAACCTTGTCATCACTATGCTCAATAAACCTTGTAATCACAATGCTCCATGCACTTTTCCTCCAAATGCTCTCTCACATGAGATATCACAATGTTCCATCACTAGTCATCACAATCCTCCCTCACCCCAGTTATCACAATGTACCATGACCCCTGTCATCACAATGCTACATCCCCTTATCAACACAATATTCCATGACACCTGACATCACAATGTTCCATAACCACTGTCATCAAAATGCTCCATGACCCTTTTCATCCCAAAGCTCCATGATCCCTGGCCACACAATGTTCAATAACCCCTGTCATCAAAATATTCCATTACACTTTTCATCAAATTGCTGCATGACCCTGTCATCAAAATGCTGCCTGCCTTTCTCATCACAATGCACCACACCCTTGTCATCAAAATGCTCCATGACCTTTGTCATCCCAAAGCTCCATGACACTTGGCATCACAATGCTCCATGTCATTGTCATCACAATGCTCCATGAACCCAGTCATCACATTGCTCCATGCCCTTGTCATCACAAAGCTCAATAACACTTGTCATCACAATGCTCGATGCCTTTCTCATCACAATGCTCCATGCCCTTGTCATTACAATCCTCCATGACCCATGTATCACAGTGTTCCGTGCCCTTGTCATCACAATGCTCCATGCCCCATCTCATCACAATAATCCATGAAACATTTCAGACCAATGCTCAATGCCCTTCTCATCACAATGCTCCATTACTTCTGTCATAACAATGCTCCAATACCCCTGCCATCACAATGTTCCACGGCCTTGTTATCACAAGGCTCCATGACCCTTGTCATCAAAATAGCCCAAGACCCCTGTAATCACAATGCTCAATGCCCTAGTCATAACAAAGCTCGATGACGCATGTCATCAGAAAGTTCCATGGCCTTCTCCTCAAAATGCTCCATGCCCTTGTCATCACAATGCTCGAAGACCCCAGTAATCACAATGCTCCATGCCCCTTTTCATCAGAATGCTCCATGAGACTTGTCATCACAAGTCTCCTTGGTCATCTCATAACAATGCTCCAGGACCTTGTCATCACCATGCTCCATTCCCTTGTCATCACAATGCTCCATGACCCCTGTCATCACAATACTCCATGAAAATTTTCAGCCCAATGCTCCATGACATTCTCATAACAATGCTCCATGACCAATATCATCACAATGCTCCAAGACCACAGTCATCACAACACTCCATCACACCAGACAACACAATGATCCGGGACACTTGTCATCACAATGCTCCAAGACCGCTCTAATGACAATGCTCCATGACCCCTGTCATCACAACACTTCATGAACATTTTCAGCCCAATGCTCCATGACCCTTGTCATCACAATGATATATGCCCTTCTCATCCCAATGCTCCATGACCCCTGTATTCACAATGCTCCATGACGCTTGTCATCACAGTGCTCCATGACACCTGTCATCACAATGCTCCATGCCTTTGTCAGCAAAATGCTACATGACCTTGTCATTACAATGCTCTATGTGCTTATCATCACAATACTCCATTACCATTGTCATCACAATCCTCAATGAACCTTGGGATCACATTGCTTCATGCCCTTGTCATCACAATGCTCCATGCTCCTTGAAATGAAAATGATCCATGACCTCTGTCATCACAATGCTCCAAACCCTTGTGATCACAATGTTCCATAACACTTGTCATCACTATGATCCATGATGTCTGTCATCACAATACTCCATGCCCTTTTCATCACAGTGCTCCATGAAATTTGTCATCACAATTCTCAATACACTTGTCATCACAATGCTCCCTGACACTTGTCGTCAGAATGCTCCTTGAACCGTGTCACGAAAAGGCTCCATGCCATTTTCATCACAAATCCACATGCCGTTTTCATCCCAGTGCTCCATGCCATTGTCATCAAAATACTCCACAAGTTTGTCATCAGAATGCTCCATGACGCTTGTCATCACAATTCTCCATGCACTTGTCAGCAAAATGCTCCCTGACCCTTATCATCACAATGCTCCAAGCCATTGTCATCACAATGCTCCATTACCTTTGTCATCAGAATCCTCCATGACACTTGGCATCACAATGCTCCATGCCTTTGTCATCACAATGGGCCATTACATATGTCATCACAATGCTCCCTGACACCTCTCTTCACAATACTGCATAACCTGGTCATCACAATGCTACATGCCCTTGTCATCACAATGTGCCATTCCAACTCTCATCACAATAATCCATGAAAATTATTAGACCAATGCTCCTTGCCCTTGTTATCACAATGTTCCAAGTCCACTGTAATCAGAATGCTCCATGCCCCTTTTCATCAGAATGCTCCATATGACATGTCATCAGAAGGCTCCATGGATTTCTCATCACAATGCTCCATGACCTTTGTCATCACAATGCTCCAAGACCCATGTAATCACAATGCTTCATGCCCCTGTCATCGCAATGGACCATGACATTTGGCATCACAATACTCCATGGCATTGTCTTTGAAATTGACCATGACATATGTCATCACAATGCCCCCTTACACCAGTTTTCACAATACTCCATGCCCTTGTCATCACAATGCTCCATGCCCTTGTCATCACAATGCACCATGTCCAATGTCATCACAATAATCTATTAAACTTGTCAGACCAATGCTCCATGCCCCTGTCATCACATTGTTCCATGCCCTTGTCATCAGAATGCTCCATGACCCTTGTCATCACAATGCTCCGTGACTCCAGTCATCACAATGCTTCATAACGTTTGTCATCACAACGGTCCATGCCTGCGTCATCGCAAGGCTCTGTGACCTTTGTGACCACAATGCTCCATGAACTTTTCATCACAATTCTCGTGACCCTTGTCATCACAATGCTCCATGCCTTTTTCAGAACAATGCTCCATGACCCTTGTCATCACAATGTGCCATGTGCTTTACACCACAATGATCCACAACCTTGTCATCGCTATGCTCCATAAACCTTGTAATCACAATGCTCCATGAACTTCTCATCCAAATACTCTCTCACATGAGATATCACAATGTTCCATCACTAGTCATCACAATCCTCCCTCACCCCTGTTATCACAATGTTCCATGACCCCTGTCATCACAATGCTACATCCCCTTATCAGCACAATTTTCCATGACCCCTGACATCACAATGTTCCATAACCCCTGTCATCAAAATGCTCCATGACCATTTTCATCCCAAAGCTCTATGACCCCTGGCATCACAATGTTCTATAACCCCTGTCATCAAAATATTACATTACATTTTTCATCAAATTGCTGCATGACCCTGTCATCAAAATGCTCCCTGCCCTTCTCATCACAATGCACCACACACTTGTCATCAAAATGCTCCATGACCATGGTCATCACTAAGCTCCATGAACCTTGGCATCACAATGCTCCATGCCATGGACATCACAATGCTCCATGAACCCTCTCATCACATTGCTCCCTGCACTTGTCATCACAAAGCTCCATGACACTTGTCATCACAATGCTCGATGCCCTTCTCATCACAATGCTCCATGTCCTTGTCATTACAATCCTCCATCACCCATGTATCACAGTGTACCGTGCCCTTGTCATCACAATGTGCCATGCCCACTGTCATCACAATAATCCATGAAACATTTCAGACCAATGCTCAATGCACTTCTCATCACAATGCTCCATTACCACTGTCAACAATGCTCCATGACCCCTGCCATCACAATGTTCCACGGCCTTGTGATCACAAGACTAAATGACCATTGTCATCAAAATGCTCCAAAACCCATGTAATCACAATGCTCCATGCCCTTGTCATCACAGAGCTCTATGACGCATGTCATCAGAATGTTCCATGGCCTTCTCCACACAATGCTCCATGCCCTTGTCATCACAATGCTCCAAGACACTCGTAATCACAATGCTCCATGCCCCTTTTCATCAGAAGGCTCCATGATATTTGTCATCACAAGTCTCCATGGTCAACTCATCACAATGCTCCAAGACCTTGTCATCACCATGCTCCATTCCCTTGTCATCACAATGCTCCATGACTCCTGTCATCACAATACTCCATGAACATTTTCAGCCCAATGCTCCATGACCTTCTCATCACAATGCTCCATGACCAATATCATCACAATGCTCCATGACCACTGTCATCACAACACTCCATGACACCTGACAACACAACGATCCGGGACTCTTGTCATCACAATGCTCCAAGACCATGCAATCACAATGCTCCATGACCCCTGTCATCACAATACTCCATGAACATTTTCAGCCCAATGCTCCATGACCCTTGTCATCACAATGATCCATGCCCTTGTCATCCCAATGTTCCATGACCCCTGTATTCACAGTGCTCCGTGACGCTTGTCATCACAGTGCTCCATGACACCTGTCATCACAATGCTCCATGCCTTTGTCAGCAAAATGCTACATGGCCTTGTCATTACAATGCTCTATGCGCTTGTCATCACAATACTCGATTACCATTGTCATCACAATCCTCCATGAACCTTGGAATCACATTGCTTCATGCCCTTGTCATCACAATGCTAAATACTCCTTGAAATCAAAATGATCCATGACCTCTGTCATCACTATGCTCCAAACCCTTGTGATCACAATGTTCCATAACAATTGTCCTCACAACGCTCCAAGATGCCTGTCATCACAATACTCCATACACTTTTCATCACAATTCTCCATGACCTTTGTCATCACAATTCTCAATACACTTTTCATCACAGTGCTCCCTGACACTTGTCGTCAGTATGCTCCATGAAACCTATCATGACAAGGCTCCATGCCTTTTTCATCACAATGATCCATGCCCTTTTCATCAAAATGCTCCAAGACCCCTGTAATCACAATGCTCCATGCCCTTGCCATCCAAAGCTCCATGACGCATGTCATCAGAATGTTCCATGGACTTCTCATCACAATGCTCCCTGCTCTTGTCATCACAAAGCACTAAGACCCCTGTAATCACAATGCTCCATGCCCCTTTTCATCTCAATGCTCCTAGGAACCCTGTCAGCACAATGAACAATGCCCATCATCATAATGATTCAGGCAATTGTCATCACAATCAAATCAAAATGCTCCATGACCTCTGTCATCACAATGCTCAAAATCCTGGTGATCACAATGTTGAATAACACTTATCATCACAACACCCCATGACGCTCATCATCACAATGATCCATGGTCGTCTCATCACAAGGCTCCATGACCTTTGTCATCAAAATTCTCAATAAACTTGTCATCACAATGCTCGCTGACACTTGTCGTCATAATGCTCCTTGAACCATGTCACAAAAAGGCTCCATGTCGTTTGCATCAAAAAGCCCCATGCCGTTTTCATCCCAATGCTGCATGCCATTGTCATCCAAATACACCACAGGCTTGTCATCAGAATGCTCCATGACCCTTGTCATCACAATTCTCCATGCACTTGTCAGCACAATGCTCCCTGACCCTTGTCATCACAATGCTCCAAGCCATTGTCATCACAATGCTCCATTACCATTGTCATCAGAATCCTCCATGACACTTGGCATCACAATGCTCCATGCCATTGTCATCACAATGCTAAATGACCTTGTCATTCCAATCCTCTATGCGCTTGTCATCACAATACTCCATTTCCATTGTCATCACAATCCTCCATCAACCTTGGGATCACATTGCTTCATGCCCTTGTCATCACAATGCTCCATGCTCCTTGAAATCAAAATGATCCATGACCTCTGTCATCACAATGCTCCAAACCCTTGTGATCACATTGTTCCATAACACTTGTCATCACAACGCTCAATGATGCCTGTCATCACAATACTCCATGCCCTTTTCATCACAATGCTCCATAACCTTTGTCATCACAATTCTCAATACACTTGTGATCACAATGCTCCCTGACACTTGTCATCAGAATGCTCCTTGAAACCCGTCACGAAAAGGCTCCATGCCTTTTTCTTCACAATGCCCCATGCCATTTTCATCACAATGTTCCATACCATTGTCATCAAATACTCCACAAGCTTGTCATCAGAATGCTCCCGGACCCTTGTCATCACAATGCTCCATTACCTTTCTCATCAGAATCCTCCATGACACTTGGCATCACAGTGCTACATGCCATTGTCATCACAATGGGCCATTACATATGTCATCACAATGCTCCCTGACACTTATCTTCACAATACTGCATGACCTGGTCATCACAATGCTCCATGCCCTTGTCATCACAATAGGCCATTCCAACTGTCATCGCAACGAACCATGAAAGTTATTAGACCAATGTTCCATGCCCTTGTCATCACAATGCTCCATGCCCTTGTTATCACAATGCTCCATGACCCCTGTCATCACAATGCTCCGTTACTCCAATCATCACAATGCTTCATGACTTTGTCATCACAGTGGTCCATGCCCTCACCATCAACAGTCTCTGTGACATTTTTAATCCCAACGCTCCATGAACTTTTCATCACAATGCTCCGTGACCCTTGTCATCACAAAGCTACATGCCTTTGTCAGAACAATGCTCCATGACACTTGTCATCACAATGTGCCATGCGCTTTTCATCACAATGATCCACAACCTTGTCATCGCTATGCTCCATAAACCTTGTAATCACAATGCTCCATGCACTTCTCATCCAAATGCTCTCTCACATGAGATATCACAATGTTCCATCACTAGTCATCAAAATCCTCCCTCACCCCTGTTATCACAATGTTCAATAACCCTTGTCATCACCATGCTACATCCCCTTATCAGCACAATGTTCCATGACCCCTGACATCACAATGTTCTATATCCCCTGTCATCAAAATGCTCCATGACCCATTTCATCCCAAAGCTCCATGACCGCTGGCATCACAATGTTCTATAAGGCCTGTCATCAAAATGTTCCATTACACTTTTCATCAAATTGCTGCATGAACATGTCATCAAAATGCTCCCTGCCCTTCTCATCACAATGCACCACACCCTTGTCACCAAAAAGCTCCATGACCATTGCCCTAACTAAGCTCCATGACCCTTGGCATCACAATGCTCCATGTCATTGTCATCACAATGCTCCATGAACCTTCTCATCACATTGCTCCATGCCCTTGTCATCACAAAGCTCCATGACTCTTGTCATCACAATGCTCGATGCCCTTTTCATCACAATGCTCCATGCCCTTGTCATTACAATCCTCCATCACCCATGTATCACAGTGTACCGTGCACTTGTCATCACAATGCTCCATGCCCACTCTCATCACAATAATCCATGAAACATTTCAGACTAATGCTCAATGCCCTTCTCATCACAATGCTCCATTACCTCTGTCATAACAATGCTCCATGACACCTGACATGACAATGCTCCATGCCCTTGTCATCACAATGCTCCAAGACCCTCGTAATCACAAGTTTCCATGCCCCTTTTCATCAGAATGCTCCATTAGACTTGTCATCACAATTCTCCATGGTCATCTCATCACAATGCTCCAGGACCTTGTCATCTCCATTCTCCATTCCCTTGTCATCACAATGCTTCATGACCCCTGTCATCACAATACTCCATGAAAATTTTCAGCCCAATGCTCCATTAACTTCTCATCACAATGCTCCATGACCAATATCATCACAATGCTCCATGACACCTGACAACACAATGATCAGGGACTCCTGTCATCACAATGCTCCAAGACCCATGTAATCACAATGCTCCATGACCCCTGTCATCACAATACTCCATGAACATTTTCAGCCGAATGCTCCATGACCCTTGTCATCAAATTGATCCATGCCCTTGTCATCCCGATGTTCCATAACCACTGTATTCAGAATGCTCCTTGACGCTTGTCATCACAGTGCTCCATGACACCTGTCATCACAATGCCCCATGAATTTGTCAGCAAAATGCTACATGACCTTTTCATTACAATGCTCTATGCACTTGTCATCACAATACTCCATTACCATTGTCATCACTATCCGCCATGAACATTGGGATCACATTGCTTCATGCCCTTGTCATCACAATGCTCCATGCTCCTTGAAATCAACATGATCCATAACCTCTATCATCACAATGCTCCAAACCCTTGTGATCACAATGTTCCATAACACTTGTCCTCACAATGCTCCATGATGCCTGTCATCACAATACTCCATGCCCTTTTCATCACAATGCTCCATGACCTTTGTCATCACAATTATCAATACACTTGTCATCACAATGCTCTCTGACTCTTGTCGTCAGAATGCTCCTTGAACCGTGTCACGAAAAGGCTCCATGCCTTTTTCATCACAAAGCCCCATGCCATTTTCATCCCAATGCTCCATGCCATTGTCATCAAAATACTCCACAAGCTTGTCATCAGAATGCTCCATGACCCTTGTCATCACAATGCTCCGTGACTCCAGTCATCACAATGCTTCATAACGTTTGTCATCACAACGGTCCATGCCTGCGTCATCGCAAGGCTCTGTGACCTTTGTGACCACAATGCTCCATGAACTTTTCATCACAATTCTCGTGACCCTTGTCATCACAATGCTCCATGCCTTTTTCAGAACAATGCTCCATGACCCTTGTCATCACAATGTGCCATGTGCTTTACACCACAATGATCCACAACCTTGTCATCGCTATGCTCCATAAACCTTGTAATCACAATGCTCCATGAACTTCTCATACAAATACTCTCTCACATGAGATATCACAATGTTCCATCACTAGTCATCACAATCCTCCCTCACCCCTGTTATCACAATGTTCCATGACCCCTGTCATCACAATGCTACATCCCCTTATCAGCACAATTTTCCATGACCCCTGACATCACAATGTTCCATAACCCCTGTCATCAAAATGCTCCATGACCATTTTCATCCCAAAGCTCTATGACCCCTGGCATCACAATGTTCTATAACCCCTGTCATCAAAATATTACATTACATTTTTCATCAAATTGCTGCATGACCCTGTCATCAAAATGCTCCCTGCCCTTCTCATCACAATGCACCACACACTTGTCATCAAAATGCTCCATGACCATGGTCATCACTAAGCTCCATGAACCTTGGCATCACAATGCTCCATGCCATGGAGATCACAATGCTCCATGAACCCTCTCATCACATTGCTCCCTGCACTTGTCATCACAAAGCTCCATGACACTTGTCATCACAATGCTCGATGCCCTTCTCATCACAATGCTCCATGTCCTTGTCATTACAATCCTCCGTCACCCATGTATCACAGTGTACCGTGCCCTTGTCATCACAATGCGCCATGCCCACTGTCATCACAATAATCCATGAAACATTTCAGACCAATGCTCAATGCACTTCTCATCACAATGCTCCATTACCACTGTCAACAATGCTCCATGACCCCTGCCATCACAATGTTCCACGGCCTTGTGATCACAAGACTAAATGACCATTGTCATCAAAATGCTCCAAAACCCATGTAATCACAATGCTCCATGCCCTTGTCATCACAGAGCTCCATGACGCATGTCATCAGAATGTTCCATGGCCTTCTCCACACAATGCTCCATGCCCTTGTCATCACAATGCTCCAAGACACTCGTAATCACAATGCTCCATGCCCCTTTTCATCAGAAGGCTCCATGATATTTGTCATCACAAGTCTCCATGGTCAACTCATCACAATGCTCCAAGACCTTGTCATCACCATGCTCCATTCCCTTGTCATCACAATGCTCCATGACTCCTGTCATCACAATACTCCATGAACATTTTCAGCCCAATGCTCCATGACCTTCTCATCACAATGCTCCATGACCAATATCATCACAATGCTCCATGACCACTGTCATCACAACACTCCATGACATCTGACAACACAACGATCCGGGACTCTTGTCATCACAATGTTCCAAGACCATGCAATCACAATGCTCCATGACCCCTGTCATCACAATACTCCATGAACATTTTCAGCCCAATGCTCCATGACCCTTGTCATCACAATGATCCATGCCCTTGTCATCCCAATGTTCCATGACCCCTGTATTCACAGTGCTCCGTGACGCTTGTCATCACAGTGCTCCATGACACCTGTCATCACAATGCTCCATGCCTTTGTCAGCAAAATGCTACATGGCCTTGTCATTACAATGCTCTATGCGCTTGTCATCACAATACTCGATTACCATTGTCATCACAATCCTCCATGAACCTTGGGATCACATTGCTTCATGCCCTTGTCATCACAATGCTACATACTCCTTGAAATCAAAATGATCCATGACCTCTGTCATCACAATGCTCCAAACCCTTGTGATCACAATGTTCCATAACAATTGTCCTCACAACGCTCCAAGATGCCTGTCATCACAATACTCCATACACTTTTCATCACAATTCTCCATGACCTTTGTCATCACAATTCTCAATACACTTTTCATCACAGTGCTCCCTGACACTTGTCGTCAGTATGCTCCATGAAACCTATCATGACAAGGCTCCATGCCTTTTTCATCACAATGATCCATGCCCTTTTCATCAAAATGCTCCAAGACCCCTGTAATCACAATGCTCCATGCCCTTGCCATCCAAAGCTCCATGACGCATGTCATCAGAATGTTCCATGGACTTCTCATCACAATGCTCCCTGCTCTTGTCATCACAAAGCACTAAGACCCCTGTAATCACAATGCTCCATGCCCCTTTTCATCTCAATGCTCCTAGGAACCCTGTCAGCACAATGAACAATGCCCATCATCATAATGATTCAGGCAATTGTCATCACAATCAAATCAAAATGCTCCATGACCTCTGTCATCACAATGCTCAAAATCCTGGTGATCACAATGTTGAATAACACTTATCATCACAACACCCCATGACGCTCATCATCACAATGATCCATGGTCGTCTCATCACAAGGCTCCATGACCTTTGTCATCAAAATTCTCAATAAACTTGTCATCACAATGCTCGCTGACACTTGTCGTCAGAATGCTCCTTGAACCATGTCACAAAAAGGCTCCATGTCGTTTGCATCAAAAAGCCCCATGCCGTTTTCATCCCAATGCTGCATGCCATTGTCATCCAAATACACCACAGGCTTGTCATCAGAATGCTCCATGACCCTTGTCATCACAATTCTCCATGCACTTGTCAGCACAATGCTCCCTGACCCTTGTCATCACAATGCTCCAAGCCATTGTCATCACAATGCTCCATTACCATTGTCATCAGAATCCTCCATGACACTTGGCATCACAATGCTCCATGCCATTGTCATCACAATGCTCCATGTCTTTGTCAGCAAAATGCTAAATGACCTTGTCATTACAATCCTCTATGCGCTTGTCATCACAATACTCCATTTCCATTGTCATCACAATCCTCCATCAACCTTGGGATCACATTGCTTCATGCCCTTGTCATCACAATGCTCCATGCTCCTTGAAATCAAAATGATCCATGACCTCTGTCATCACAATGCTCCAAACCCTTGTGATCACATTGTTCCATAACACTTGTCATCACAACGCTCAATGATGCCTGTCATCACAATACTCCATGCCCTTTTCATCACAATGCTCCATGACCTTTGTCATCACAATTCTCAATACACTTGTGATCACAATGCTCCCTGACACTTGTCATCAGAATGCTCCTTGAAACCCGTCACGAAAAGGCTCCATGCCTTTTTCTTCACAATGCCCCATGCCAATTTCATCACAATTTTCCATACCATTGTCATCAAAATACTCCACAAGCTTGTCATCAGAATGCTCCCGGACCCTTGTCATCACAATGCTCCATTACCTTTCTCATCAGAATCCTCCATGACACTTGGCATCACAGTGCTACATGCCATTGTCATCACAATGGGCCATTACATATGTCATCACAATGCTCCCTGACACTTATCTTCACAATACTGCATGACCTGGTCATCACAATGCTCCATGCCCTTGTCATCACAATAGGCCATTCCAACTGTCATCGCAACGAACCATGAAAGTTATTAGACCAATGTTCCATGCCCTTGTCATCACAATGCTCCATGCCCTTGTTATCACAATGCTCCATGACCCCTGTCATCACAATGCTCCGTTACTCCAATCATCACAATGCTTCATGACTTTGTCATCACAGTGGTCCATGCCCTCACCATCAACAGTCTCTGTGACATTTTTAATCCCAACGCTCCATGAACTTTTCATCACAATGCTCCGTGACCCTTGTCATCACAAAGCTACATGCCTTTGTCAGAACAATGCTCCATGACACTTGTCATCACAATGTGCCATGCGCTTTTCATCACAATGATCCACAACCTTGTCATCGCTATGCTCCATAAACCTTGTAATCACAATGCTCCATGCACTTCTCATCCAAATGCTCTCTCACATGAGATATCACAATGTTCCTTCACTAGTCATCAAAATCCTCCCTCACCCCTGTTATCACAATGTTCAATAACCCTTGTCATCACCATGCTACATCCCCTTATCAGCACAATGTTCCATGACCCCTGACATCACAATGTTCTATATCCCCTGTCATCAAAATGCTCCATGACCCATTTCATCCCAAAGCTCCATGACCGCTGGCATCACAATGTTCTATAAGGCCTGTCATCAAAATGTTCCATTACACTTTTCATCAAATTGCTGCATGAACATGTCATCAAAATGCTCCCTGCCCTTCTCATCACAATGCACCACACCCTTGTCACCAAAAAGCTCCATGACCATTGCCCTCACTAAGCTCCATGACCCTTGGCATCACAATGCTCCATGTCATTGTCATCACAATGCTCCATGAACCTTCTCATCACATTGCTCCATGCCCTTGTCATCACAAAGCTCCATGACTCTTGTCATCACAATGCTCGATGCCCTTTTAATCACAATGCTCCATGCCCTTGTCATTACAATCCTCCATCACCCATGTATCACAGTGTACCGTGCACTTGTCATCACAATGCTCCATGCCCACTCTCATCACAATAATCCATGAAACATTTCAGACTAATGCTCAATGCCCTTCTCATCACAATGCTCCATTACCTCTGTCATAACAATGCTCCATGACACCTGACATGACAATGCTCCATGCCCTTGTCATCACAATGCTCCAAGACCCTCGTAATCACAAGTTTCCATGCCCCTTTTCATCAGAATGCTCCATTAGACTTGTCATCACAATTCTCCATGGTCATCTCATCACAATGCTCCAGGACCTTGTCATCTCCATTCTCCATTCCCTTGTCATCACAATGCTTCATGACCCCTGTCATCACAATACTCCATGAAAATTTTCAGCACAATGCTCCATTAACTTCTCATCACAATGCTCCATGACCAATATCATCACAATGCTCCATGACCACTGTCATCACAACACTCCATGACACCTGACAACACAATGATCAGGGACTCCTGTCATCACAATGCTCCAAGACCCCTGTAATCACAATGCTCCATGACCCATGTCATCACAATACTCCATGAACATTTTCAGCCGAATGCTCCATGACCCTTGTCATCAAATTGATCCATGCCCTTGTCATCCCAATGTTCCATAACCACTGTATTCAGAATGCTCCTTGACGCTTGTCATCACAGTGCTCCATGACACCTGTCATCACAATGCCCTATGAATTTGTCAGCAAAATGCTACATGACCTTTTCATTACAATGCTCTATGCACTTGTCATCACAATACTCCATTACCATTGTCATCACTATCCGCCATGAACATTGGGATCACATTGCTTCATGCCCTTGTCATTACAATGCTCCATGCTCCTTGAAATCAAAATGATCCATAACCTCTATCATCACAATGCTCCAAACCCTTGTGATCACAATGTTCCATAACACTTGTCCTCACAATGCTCCATGATGCCTGTCATCACAATACTCCATGCCCTTTTCATCACAATGCTCCATGACCTTTGTCATCACAATTATCAATACACTTGTCATCACAATGCTCCCTGACTCTTGTCGTCAGAATGCTCCTTGAACCGTGTCACGAAAAGGCTCCATGCCTTTTTCATCACAAAGCCCCATGCCATTTTCATCCCAATGCTCCATGCCATTGTCATCAAAATACTCCACAAGCTTGTCATCAGAATGCTCCGTGACCCTTGTCATCACAATTCTCCATGCACTTGTCAGCACAATGCACCCTGACCCTTGTCATCACAATGCTCCAAGCCATTGTCATCAAAATACTCCACAAGCTTGTCATCAGAATGCTCACTGACACTTGTCATCACAATGCTCCAAGCCATTATCATCACAATGCTCCATTACCTTTGTCATCAGAATCCTCCATGACACTTGGCATCACAATGCTCCATGCCATTGTCATCAAAATGGGCCATTACATATGTCATCACAATGCTCCCTGACACATCTCTTCACCATACTTCATGCCCTTGTCTTAACAATGCACCATTCAAGCTGTCATCACAATAATCCATGAAACTTATTAGACCAATGCTCCATGCCCTTGTCATCACAATGCTCCATGACCTTGTTATCACAATGTTCCAAGACCCCTGTAATCAGAATGCTCCATGCCCCTTTTAATCAGTATGCTCCATGAGACTTTTCATCACATGGCTCCATGGTTTTCTCATCATAATGCTCCAGGACCTTGTCATCACAATGCTTCACAACATTGTCATGAAAATTCTCAATGGCACTTGTCATCATAATGCTCCAAGCCCTAGTCATCACAATGCTCCATGATATTGGTCATCACAATCCTCCCTTACATTTGGCATCACAATGCTCCATGCCATTGTCATCGCAATGGACCAGGATATATGTCATCACAATACCCTGACACCTCTCTTCACAATACTCCATTCCCTTATCATCACAAAGCTCCATGCCCTTGTCATCACAATGCACCATGTCCACTGTCATCACAATAATCTATGAAAATTGTCAGACCAAAGCTCCATGACCCTGTCATCACAATTCTCCATGCCCTTGTCATCACAATGCTCCATGTCCCCTGTCATCACAATGCTCGGTGACTCCAGTCATCACAATGCTTCATAAAGTTTGTCATCACAGCGGTCCATGCCCACGTCATCACAAGGCTCTGTGACCTTTGTAACCACAATGCTCCATGACCCTTGTCCTCACAATGCTCCATGCCTTTGTCAGAACAATTCTCCATGACCCTTGTCATCACAATGTGCCATGCGCTTTTCATCACAATGATCCACAACCTTGTCATCACTATGCTCAATAAACCTTGTAATCACAATGCTCCATGCACTTTTCCTCCAAATGCTCTCTCACATGAGATATCACAATGTTCCATCACTAGTCATCACAATCCTCCCTCACCCCAGTTATCACAATGTACCATGACCCCTGTCATCACAATGCTACATCCCCTTATCAACACAATATTCCATGACACCTGACATCACAATGTTCCATAACCACTGTCATCAAAATGCTCCATGACCCTTTTCATCCCAAAGCTCCATGATCCCTGGCCACACAATGTTCAATAACCCCTGTCATCAAAATATTCCATTACACTTTTCATCAAATTGCTGCATGACCCTGTCATCAAAATGCTTCCTGCCTTTCTCATCACAATGCACCACACCCTTGTCACCAAAATGCTGCATGACCTTTGTCATCCCAAAGCTCCATGACACTTGGCATCACAATGCTCCATGTCATTGTCATCACAATGCTCCATGAACCCAGTCATCACATTGCTCCATGCCCTTGTCATCACAAAGCTCAATAACACTTGTCATCACAATGCTCGATGCCTTTCTCATCACAATGCTCCATGCCCTTGTCATTACAATCCTCCATGACCCATGTATCACAGTGTTCCGTGCCCTTGTCATCACAATGCTCCATGCCCCATCTCATCACAATAATCCATGAAACATTTCAGACCAATGCTCAATGCCCTTCTCATCACAATGCTCCATTACTTCTGTCATAACAATGCTCCAATACCCCTGCCATCACAATGTTCCACGGCCTTGTTATCACAAGGCTCCATGACCCTTGTCATCAAAATAGCCCAAGACCCCTGTAATCACAATGCTCAATGCCCTAGTCATAACAAAGCTCGATGACGCATGTCATCAGAAAGTTCCATGGCCTTCTCCTCAAAATGCTCCATGCCCTTGTCATCACAATGCTCGAAGACCCCAGTAATCACAATGCTCCATGCCCCTTTTCATCAGAATGCTCCATGAGACTTGTCATCACAAGTCTCCTTGGTCATCTCATAACAATGCTCCAGGACCTTGTCATCACCATGCTCCATTCCCTTGTCATCACAATGCTCCATGACCCCTGTCATCACAATACTCCATGAAAATTTTCAGCCCAATGCTCCATGACATTCTCATCACAATGCTCCATGACCAAAATCATCACAATGCTCCAAGACCACTGTCATCACAACACTCCATCACACCAGACAACACAATGATCCGGGACTCTTGTCATCACAATGCTCCAAGACCGCTCTAATCACAATGCTCCATGACCCCTGTCATCACAACACTTCATGAACATTTTCAGCCCAATGCTCCATGACCCTTGTCATCACAATGATATATGCCCTTCTCATCCCAATGCTCCATGACCCCTGTATTCACAATGCTCCATGACGCTTGTCATCACAGTGCTCCATGACACCTGTCATCACAATGCTCCATGCCTTTGTCAGCAAAATGCTACATGACCTTGTCATTAAAATGCTCTATGTGCTTATCATCACAATGCTCCATTACCATTGTCATCACAATCCTCAATGAACCTTGGGATCACATTGCTTCATGCCCTTGTCATCACAATGCTCCATGCTCCTTGAAATGAAAATGATCCATGACCTCTGTCATCACAATGCTCCAAACCCTTGTGATCACAATGTTCCATAACACTTGTCATCACTATGATCCATGATGTCTGTCATCACAATACTCCATGCCCTTTTCATCACAGTGCTCCATGAAATTTTTCATCACAATTCTCAATACACTTGTCATCACAATGCTCCCTGACACTTGTCAACATAATGCTCCTTGAACCCTGTCACGAAAAGTCTCCATGCATTTTTCATCACATTGCCCCATGCCGTTTTCCTCCTAATGCTCCATGCCACTGTCATAAAAATACTCCACAAGCTTGTCATCAGAATGCTCCATGACACTTGTCATCACAATTCTCCATGCACTTGTCAGCACAATGCTCCCTGACCCTTGTCATCACAATGCTCCAAGCCATTGTCACCAAAATGCTCCATTACCTTTGGCATCAGAATCCTCCTTGACACTTGGCATCACAATGCTCCATACCATTTTCATCACAATGGGCCATTACATATGTCATCACAATGCTCCCTGACACCTCTCTTGACAATACTGCATGACCTGGTCATCACAATCCTCCATGCCCTTGTCATCACAATGAGCCATTCCAACTGTCATCACAATAATCCATGAAACTTATTAGACCAATGCTCCATGCCTTTGTCGTCACATTTCTCCATGCCCTTGTTATCACAATGTTCCAAGACCCCTGTAATCAGAATCCTCCATGCCCCTTTTCATCAGGGTGCTCCATGAGACTTGTCATCACAAGTCTCCGTGGTTTTCTCATCACAATGCTCCAGGACCTTGTCATCACAATGCTTCACGACATTGTCATGAAAATTTTCAATGGCCCTTGTCATCATAATGCTCCATGCCCTATTCATCACAATGCTCCATTATATTTGTCATCACAATCCTCCCTTACATTTGGCATCACAATGCTCCATGCCATTGTCATCGCAATGGACCATGACATATGTCATCACAATGACCTGACACCTCTCTTCACAATACTCCATGTCCTTGTCATCACAATGTTCCATGCCCTTGTCATCACAATGCACCATGTCCAGTGTCATCACAATAATCTATGAAATTGTCAGACCAAATCTCCATGAACCTGTCATCACAATGCTCCATGCCTTTGTCATCACAATGCTCCATGTCCCCTGTCATCAGAGTGCTCCGTGACTCCAGTCATCACAATGCTTCATAAAGTTTGTCATCACAACGGTCCATGCCCACGTCATCACAAGGCTCTGTGACGTTTGTAAACACAATGCTCCATAAACTTTTCCTCACAATCCTCAGTGACCCTTGTCCTCACAATACTCCATGTCTTTGTAAGAACAATGCTCCATGACACTTGTCATCACAATGTGCCATGCGCTTTTCATCACAATGATCCACAACATTGTCATCACTATGCTCCATAAACCTTGTAATCACAATGCTCCATTCACTTCTCATCCAAATGCTCTCTCACATGAGATATCACAATGTTCCATCACTAGTCATCACAATCCTCCCTCACCCCTGTTATCACAATGTTCCATGACCCCTGACATCAAAATATTCCATAACCCTGTCATCAAAATGTTCCATTACACTTTTCTTCAAATTGCTGCATGACCCAGTCATCAAAATGCTCCCTGCCCTTCTCATCACAATGTACCACACACTTGTCATCAAAATGCTCCATGACCATTGTCATCACTAAGATCCATGACCCTTGGCATTACAATGCTCCATTTCATTGTCATCACAATGCTCCATGAACCCTCTCATCACATTGCTCCATGCCCTTGTCATCACAAAGCTCCATGACACTTGTCATCACAATGCTCGATGCCCTTCTCATCAGAATGCTCCATGCCCTTGTCATTACAATCCTCCATGACCCATGTATCACAGTGTACCGTGCCCTTGACATCACAAAGCGCCACGCCCACTCTCATCACAATAATCCATGAAATATATCCGACCAATGCTCAATGCCCTTCTCATCACAATGCTCCATTACCTCTGTCATAACAATGCTCCATGACCCCTGCCATCACAAGGATCCATGGCCTTGTCATCACAAGGCCCCATGACCCTTGTCATCACAATGATCCAAGACCCATGTAATCACAATGGTCCATGCACTTGTCATTACAAAGCTCCATGACGCATGTCATCAGAATGTTCCATGGCCTTCTCCACAAAAAGCTCCATGCCCTTGTCATCACAATGCTGCATTACCCCTGTCATAACAATGCTCCATAACCCCTGCCATCACGATGTTCCATGGCCTTGTCATCACAAGGCTCCATGACCCTTCTCATCACAATGCTCCAAGAACACTGTAATCACAATGCTCTATGCCCCTTTTCATCTCAATGATCCATGAACCCTGTCATCACAATGCACCATGCCCATCATCATAATGATTCATGCTATTGTCATCACAAAGAAATAAAAATGCTCCATGACCTCTGTCATAAAAATGCTCCAAACCCTTGTGATCACAATATTCCATAACACTTGTCATCACAAAGCCCCATGACGCTCTTCATCACAATTATCCATGGTCTTCTCATCACAATGCTCCATGACCTTCGTCATCACAATGCTCAATACACTTGTCATCAAAATGCTCCCTGACACTTGTTGTCTGTATGCTCCTTGAACTCTGTCAAGACAAGGCTCCATGCCTTTTTCATCAAAATGATCCATGCACTTTTCATCACGGTGCTCCAAGACAAATGTTATCACAATGCTGCATGCCATTGTCATCACAAAGCTCAATGACGCATGCCATCAGAATGCTCCTTGGTCTTCTCCTCACCATGCTCCATGCCCTTGTCATCAAAATGTTCCAAGACCCCTGTAATCACAATGCTCCATGCCCGTTTTCATCAGTATGCTCCATGAGACTTGTCATCAAAAGGCTCCATGGTTTTGTCATCACAATGCTCCAGGACCTTGTCATCACAATGCTTCATGACCTTGTCATGAAAATTTTCAATGGCCCTTGTCATCATAATGCTCCAAGCCCTAATCATCACAATGCTCCATTATATTTGTCATCAGAAACCTCCATTATTTTTGGCATCACAATGCTCCATGCCATTGTCATCGCAATGGACCATGACATATGTCATCACAATGCTCCCTGACACCTGTCTTCACAATACTCCATGACCTTATCATCACAATGCTCCATGCCCTTGTCATCACAATGCACCATGCCCACTCTCATCACAATAATCTATGAAACTTGTCAGACCAATGCACCATGCCCCTGTCATCACAATGCACCATGCCCTTGTCATCACAGTGCTCCATGACCCCTGTCATCACAAGGCTCTGTGCCTCCAGTCATCACAATGCTTCATAAAGATTGTCATCACTATGGTCCATGCCCGCGTCATCACAAGGCTCTGTGACCTTTGTATCCACAATGCTCCATGTATTTTTCATCACAATTCTCTGTGACCCTTGTCATCACAATGCTCCATGTCTTTGTCTGAACAATGCTCCATGACCATTGTCATCACAGTGTGCCACGTGCATTTCATCACAACTGTCCACAAGTTTGTCATTGCAATGCTCCATAATCCTTGTAATCACAATGGTCCATGCACTTCTCATCAAAATGCTCTCTCACCAGAGATATCACAATGTTCCATCACTAGTCATCACAATACTCCCTCACCCCTGGAATCACAGTGATCCATGACCCTGTCATCACAATGCTACATCCACTTGTCATCACAATGTTCCATGACCCCTTCCATCACAATGTTCCATAAGCCCTGTCATCAAAATGCTCCATGACCCTTTCCATCCCAAAGATCCAAGTCCCCTGCCATCACAATGTTCTATAACCCCTGCCATCTAAATGTTCCATTACACTTTTTATCAAATTGCTGCAGGACCCGGTTATCAAAATGCTCCCTGCCCTTCTCATCAAAATGCTCCATGACTTGTCATCACAAAGCCCGAAGACTCTTGGCATCACAATGCTACATGTCATTGTCATCACAATGCTCCATGTACCCTCTCATCACATTGCTCCATGCCCTTGTCATCACACAGCTCCATGACATTTGTCATCACAATGCTCAATAAACTTGTCATCACAATGCTCCCTGACCCTTGTCATCAGTATGCTCCTTCAACACTGTCATAACAAGTTTCCATGCATTTTTCATCACAATGATCCATGACCATTTCATCACAATGCTCCAAGACCCCTGTAATCACAATGCTCCATGCTCCTATTCATCACAATGCTCCATGAGACTTGCCATCACAAGTCTCCATGGTCTTCTCATCACAATGTTCCAGGACCTTGACATCACCATGATCCATTCCCTTGTCATCACAATGCTCCATGACCCCTGTCATCACAATAATCCATGAACATTTTCAGCCCAATGCTCCACGACCTTCTCCTCACAATGCTCCATTGCCAATATCATCACAATGCCCCATGACCACTGTCATCACAACACTCCATGACACCTGACCACACAATGATCCAGGACTCTGGTCATCACAATGCTCCATTCCCTTGTCGTCACATTGCTACATGACACCTGTCATCAAAACTCTCCATGAACATTTTCAGCCCAGTGCTCCATGACCCTTGTCATCACAGTGATCCATGCCCTTGCCATCCCAATGCTCCATGACCCCTGTATTCACAATGCTCCTTGACGCTTGTCATCACAGTGCTCCATGACACATGTCATCACAATGCTCCATGCCTTTGTCAGCAAAATGCTACATGACCTTTTCATTACAATGCTCTATGCACTTGTCATCACAATACTCCATTTCCATTGTCATCACAATCCTCCATGTACCTTAGGATCACATTGCTTCATGCGCATGTCATCACAATGCTCCATGCTCCTTGAAATCAAAATGATCCATGACCTCTGTCATCACAATGCTCCAAACCCTTGTGATCACAATGTTCCATAACACTTGTCATCACAACGCTCCATGATGCCTGTCATCACAATACTCCATGCACTTTTCATCACAATGCTCCATGACCTTTGTCACCACAATTCTCAATACACTTGTCATCACAATGCTCCCTGACACTTGTCATCAGAATGCTCCTTGAACCCTGTCACAAAAAGGCTCCATGCCTTTTTCATAACAATGCCCCATGCCATTTTCATCACAATGCTCCATGCCATTGTCATAAAAATACTCCACAAGCTTGTCATCAGAATGCTCCATGACCCTTGTCATCACAATTCTCCATGCACTTGTCAGCACAATGCTCCCTGACCCTTGTCATCACAATACTCCAAGCCATTGTCATCACAATGCTCCATTACCTTTGTCATCAAAATCCTCCCTGACACTTGGCATCACAATGCTCCATGCCATCCTCATCACAATGGGCCATTACATATGTGATCACAATGCTCCCTGACACCTTTCTTAACAATAGGGCATGACATGGTCATCACAATGCTCCATGCCCTTGTCATCACAGTGTGCCATTCCAACTCTCATCGCAATACTCCATGAAAGTTATTACTCCAATGTTCCATGCACTTGTCATCACAATGCTCCATGCCCTTGTTATCACAATGCTCCATGACCCCTGTCATCACAATGCTCCGTGACTCCAGTCATCACAATGCTTCATGACCTTTGTCATCCCAATGGTCCATGCCCTTGTCATCAACAGTCTCTGTGACGTTTTTAACCACAATGCTGCATGAACTTTTCATCACAATGCTCTTTGACCCTTGTCATCACAATGCTCTATGCCTTACTCAGCACAGTGCTCCATGACGCTTGTCACCACAATGCTCCATGCGCTTGTCAGCCCAATGCTCCATGACACATGTCATCACAATGCACCATGCGCTTGTCATCACAGTGCTACACAACATTGTCATCACAATGCTCCATAAAATTTGTCATCACAGTGCTCCATGCACTTCTCATCAAAATGCTCTCTCACCACTGATATCACAATGCTACATCACTATTTGTCAAAATACTCCCTCACCCCTGTCATCACAATGTTCCATGACTCCTGTCATCACAATGCTACATGCACTTATCATCACAATGTTCGATGACGCCTGACATCACAATGTTCCATAACAACTGTCATCAAAATATTCCATGACACTTTTCATCAAATTGCTCCATGACCCTGTCATCGGAATGCTCCCTGACCTACTCATCACAATGCACAACGCCCTTGCCATCAAAATGCTCCATGACCTTTGTCATCACAAAGATCCATGACCCTTGGCATCACAATGCTCCATGTCATTGTCATCACAATGCTCCATGAACGCTCTCATCACATTGCTCCATGCCCTTGTCTTCACATAGCTCCATGACACATGTCATCAAAATGCTCCATGGCCTTCTGATCACAATGCTCCATGCGCTTGCCATCACAATGCTCCATTACCCCTGTCATAACAATGCACCATGACCCATGCCATCACGATGTTCCATGGCCTTGTCATCACAAGGCTCTATGACCCTTCTCATCACAATGCTCCAGTAACACTGTAATCACAATGCTCTATGCCCCTTTTCCTCTCAATGATCCATGAACCCTGTCATCAAAATGCACCATGCCAATCATCATAATGCTTCATGCTATTGTCATAACAACGAAATCAAATTGTTCCATGACCTCTGTCATAACAATGCTCCAAACCCTTGTGATCACAATATTCCATAACACTTGTCATCACAATGCCCCATGAGGCTCGTCATCACAATTATCCATGGTCTTCTCATCACAATACTCCATGACCTTCGTCATCACAATGCTCAATACACATGTCATCAACATGCTCCCTGACACTTGTTGTCTGTAAGCTCTTTGAACCCTGTCATGACAAGGCTGCATGCATTTTTCATCACAGTGATCCATGCCCTTTTCATCACAGTGCTCCAAGTCCCATGTAATCACAGTGGTCCATGCCATTGTCATCACAAAGCTCAATGACGCATGCCATCAGAATGCTACTTGGTCTTCTCCTCACAATGCTCCAGGCCCTTGTCTTCACAATGTTCCAAGACCCCTGTAATCACAATGCTCCATTCCCCTTTTAATCAGTATGCTCCATGAGACTTGTCATCTCAAGGCTCCATGGTTTTGTCATCACAATGCTCCAGGACCTTGTCATCACAATGATTCACGACATTGTCATCAAAATTTTCAATGGCCCTTGTCATCATAATGCTCCAAACCTTAATCATCACAATGCTCCATTATATTTGTCATCACAATCCTCCATTACATTTGGTATCACAAAGATCCATGCCATTGTCATGGCCATGGATCATGACAAAAATCATCACAATGCTCCCTGACACCTGTCTTCACAATACTCCATGACCTTATCATCACAATGCTCCATGCCCTTGTCATCACAATGCACCATGCCCACTCTCATCACAATAATCTATGAAACTTGTCAGACCAATGCTCCATGCCACTGTCATCACAATGCTCCATGCCCTTGTCATCACAAGGCTCCATGACCCCTGTCATCACAATGCTCCGTGACTCCAGTCATCACAATGCTTCATAACGTTTGTCATCACAATGGTCCATGCCCGCGTCATCACAAGGCTCTGTGACCTTTGTAACCACAATGCTCCATGAACTTTTCATCACAATTCTCTGAGAAACTTGTCATCACAATGCTCCATGTCTTTGTCAGAACAATGCTCCATGATCATTGTCATCACAATGTGCCATGCACATTTCATCACAACGTTCCAAACCTTGTCATTGCAATGCTCCATAAACCTTGTAATCACAATGGTCCATGCACTTCTCATCAAAATGCTCTCTCACCAGAGATGTCACAATGTTCCATCACTAGTCATCACAATACACCCTCATCCTTGTAATCAGAATGTTCCATGACCCTGTCATCACAATGCTACATCCCCTTATCATCACAATGTTCCATGACCCCTGCCAGCACAATGTTCCATAAGCCCTGTCATCAAAATGCTCCATGACCCTTTCCATCCCAAAGCTCCAAGACCCCTGACATCACAATGTTCTATAACCCCTGCCATGAAAATGTTCCATTACACTTTTTATCAAATTGCTGCATGACCCGGTCATCAAAATGTCCCCTGCCCTTCTCATCAAAATGCTGCATGACTTGTCATCACAAAGCTCCAAGACCCTTGGCACCACAATGCTCCATGTCATTGTCATCACAATGCTCCATGAACCCTCTCATCACATTGCTCCATGCCCTTGTCATCACACAGCTCCATGACACTTGTCATCACAATGCTCAATGCCCTTCTCATCACAATGCTCCATGCCGTGGTCATTACAGTCCTGCTTGACACATGTATCACAGTGTTCCGTGCCCTTGTCATCACAATGCTCCATGCCCACTCTCATCACAATAATCCATGAAACATTTCAGACCAAAGTTCCATACTCTTCTCATCACAATGCTCCATTACCCCTGTCATAACAATGCACCATGACACCTGCTATCACAATGATCCATGGACTAGTCATCACAAGGTTCCATGATAATTCTCATCACAATGCTCAAGACCCCTGATATCACAATGCTCCATGCCCTTGTCATCACAAAGTTCCATGACGCATGTCATCATAATGTTCCATGGCCTTCTCATCACAATGCTCCATGCCCTTGTCATCACAATGCTCCAAGACCCTTGTCATCACAATGCTCCATGCCCCTTTTCATCTCAATGCTCCATGAACCCAGTCATCACAATGCACCATGCCCATCATCATAATGCTTCAGGCTATTGTCATCACAATGAAATCAATATTCTGCATGACCTCTGTCATCATAATGCTACAAACCCTTGTGATCACAATGCTGCATAACACGTATCATCACAACACCCCATGACGCTCATCATCACAATTATCCATGGTCTTCTCATCACAATGCTCCATGATCTTTGTCATCATAATGCTCAATACACTTGTCATCACAATGCTCCCTGACCCTTGTCGTCAGTATGCTCCTTGAACCCTGTCATGACAAGTTTCCATGCATTTTTCATCACAATGATCCATGACCATTTCATCACAATGCTCCAAGGTCCCTGTAATCACAATGCTGCATGCACTTTTCATCACAAAACTCCATGACGCATGTCATCAGAATGCTCCATGGCCTTCTCATGACAATGCCCTATGCCCTAGTCATAACAATGCTCCAAGACCCCTGTAATCACAATGCTCCATGCCCCTTTTCATCAGAATGCTCCATGAGACTTGCCATCACAAGTCTCCATGATCTTCTCATCACAATGTTCCAGGACCTTGACATCACCATGATCCATTCCCTTGTCATCACAATGCTCCATGACCACTGTCATCACAATAATCCATGAACATTTTAAGCCCAATGCTCCACGACCTTCTCATCACAATGCTCCATTGCCAATATCATCACAATGCTCCATGACCACTGTCATCACAACAATCCATGACACCTGAACACACAATGATCCAGGACTCTTGTCATCACAATGCTCCATTAACTTGTCGCCACAATGCTCCATGACCACTGTCATCACAATAATCCATGAACATTTTCAGCCCAATGCTCCACGACCTTCTCATCACAATGCTCCATTGCCAATATCATCACAATGCTCCATGACCACTGTCATCACAACAATCCATGACACCTGAACACACAATGATCCATGACCTCTGTCATCACAGTGCTCCAAACCCTTGTGATCACAATGTTCCATAACACTTGTCCTCACAACGCTCCATGATGCCTGTCATCACAATACTCCATGCCTTTTTCATCACAATGCTCCATGACATTTGTCACCACAATTCTCAATACACTTGTCATCACAATGCTCCCTGACACTTGTCATCAGAATGCTCCTTGAACCCTGTCACGAAAAGGCTCCATGCCATTTTCAGTACAATGCCCCATGCCATTTTCATCACAATGCTCCATGCCATTGTCATCAAAATACTCCACAAGCTTGTTATCAGAATGCTCCATGACCCTTGTCATCACAATTCTCCATGCACTTGTCAGCACAATGCTCCCTGACCCTTTTCATCACAATGATGCAAGCCATTGTCAACACAATGCTCCAATACCTTTGTCATCAGAATCCTCCCTGACACTTGGCATCACAATGCTCCATGCCATCCTCATCACAATGGGCCATTACATATGTGATCACAATGCTCCCTGACACCTGTCTTCACAATACGGCATGACCTGGTCATCACAATGCTCCATGCCCTTGTCATCACAGTGTGCCATTCCAACTCTCATCGCAATACTCCATGAAAGTTATTAGACCAATGTTCCATGCCCTTGTCATCACAATGCTCCATGCCCTTGTTATCACAATGCTCCATGACCCCTATCATCACAATGCTCCAAGAACACTGTAATCACAATGCTCTATGCCCCTTTTCATCTCAGTGATCCATGAACCCTGTCATCACAATGCACCATGCCCATCATTATAATGCTTCATGCTATTGTCATCACAAAGAAATAAAAATGCTCCATGACCTCTGTCATAAAAATGCTCCAAATCCTTGTGATCACAATATTCCATAACACTTGTCATCACAAAGCCCCATGACGCTCTTCATCACAATTATCCATGGTCTTCTCATCACAATGCTCCATGACCTTCGTCATCACAATGCTCAATACATTTGTCATCAAATTGCTCCCTGACACTTGTTGTCTGTATGCTCCTTGAACTCTGTCATGACAAGGCTCCATGCCTTTTTCATCACAATGATCCATGCACTTTTCATCACAGTGCTCCAAGACCAATGTAATCACAAAGCTCCATGCACTTGTCATCACAAAGCTCAATGACGCATGCCATCAGAATGCTCCTTGGTCTTCTCCTCACCATGCTCCATGCCCTTGTCATCACAATGTTCCAAGACCCCTGTAATCACAATGCTCCATGCCCCTTTTCTTCAGTATGCTCCATGAGACTTGTCATCAAAAGGCTCCATGGTTTTGTCATCACAATGCTCCAGGACCTTGTCATCACAATGCTTCATGACCTTGTCATGAAAATTTTCAATGGCCCTTGTCATCATAATGCTCCAAGCCATAATCATCACAATGCTCCATTATATTTGTCATCACAATCCTCCATTAAATTTGGCATCACAATGCTCCATGCCATTGTTATCGCAATGGACCATGACATATGTCATCACAATGCTCCCTGACACCTGTCTTCACAATACTCCATGACCTTATCATCACAATGCTCCATGCCCTTGTCATCACAATGCACCATGCCCACTCTCATCACAATAATCTATGAAACTTGTCAGACCAATGCACCATGCGCCTGTCATCACAATGCACCATGCCCTTTTCATCACAGTGCTCCATGACCCCTGTCATCACAATGCTCTGTGACTCCAGTCATCACAATGCTTCATAAAGATTGTCATCACAATGGTCAATGCCCGCGTCATCACAAGGCTCTGTGACCTTTGTAACCACAAGGCTCCATGAATTTTTCATCACAATTCTCTGTGACCCTTGTCATCACAATGCTCCATGTCTTTGTCTGAACAATGCTCCATGACCATTGTCATCACAGTATGCCACATGCATTTCATCACAACTGTCCACAACCTTGTCATTGCAATGCTCCATAAACCTTGTAATCACAATGGTCCATGCACTTCTCATCAAAATGCTCTCTCACCAGAGATATCACAATGTTCCATCACTAGTCATCACAATACTCCCTCACCCCTGGAATCACAATGATCCATGACCCTGTCATCACAATGCTACATCCACTTATCATCACAATGTTCTATGACCCCTGCCATAACAATGTTCCATAAGCCCTGTCATCAAAATGCTCCATGACCCTTTCCATCCCAAAACTCCAAGACCCCTGCCATCACAATGTTCTATAACCCCTGCCATCTAAATGTTCCATTACACTTTTTATCAAATTGCTGCATGACTCGGTCATCAAAATGCTCCCTGCCCTTCTCATCAAAATGCTCCGTGACTTGTCATCACAAAGCTCCAAGACACTTGGCATCACAATGCTCCATGTCATTGTCATCACAATGCTCCATGAACGCTCTCATCACATTGCTCCATGCCCTTGTCATCACAAAGCTCCATGCTCCTTGAAATCAAAATGATCCATGACCTCTGTCATCACAATGCTCCATACCCTTGTGATCACAATGTTCCATAACACTTGTCATCACAACGCTCCATGATGCCTGTCATCACAATACTCCATGCCCTTTTCATCACAATGCTCCATGACCTTAGTCACCACAATTCTCAATACACTTGTCATCACAATGCTCCCTGACACTTGTCATCAGAATGCTCCTTGAACCCTGTCACGAAAAGGCTCCATGCCTTTTTCATCACAATGTCCCATGCCATTTTCATCACAATGCTCCATGCCATTGTCATCAAAATACTCCACAAGCTTGTCATCAGAATGCTCCATGACCCTTGTCATCACAATTCTCCATGCACTTGTCAGCACAATGCTCCCTGACCCTTGTTCTCACAATGCTCCAAGCCATTGTCATCACAATGCTCCATTACCTTTGTCATCAGAATCCTCCCTGACACTTGGCATCACAATGCTCCATGCCATCCTCATCACAATGGGCCATTACATATGTGATCACAATGCTCCCTGACACCTGTCTTCACAATATGGCATGACCTGGTCATCACAATGCTCCATGCCCTTGTCATCACAGTGTGCTATTCCAACTGTCATCGCAATACTCCATGAAAGTTATTAGTCCAATGTTCCATGCCCTTGTCATCACAATGCTCCATGCCCTTGTTATCACAATGCTCCATGACCCCTGTCATCACAATGCTCCGTGACTCCAGTCATCACAATGCTTCATGACCTTTGTCATCCCAATGGTCCATGCCCTTGTCATCAACAGTCTCTGTGACGTTTTTAACCACAATGCTCCATGAACTTTTCATCACAATGCTCTTTGACCCTTGTCATCACAATGCTTTATGCCTTACTCAGCACAGTGCTCCATGACGCTTGTCACCACAATGCTCCATGCGCTTGTCAGCCCAATGCTCCATGACACATGTCATCACAATGCACCATGCGCTTGTCATCACAGTGCTCCACAACATTGTCATCACAATGCTCCATAAAATTTGTCATCACAATGCTCCATGCACTTCTCATCAAAATGCTCTCTCACTACTGATATCACAATGCTACATCACTCTTTGTCACAATACTCCCTCACCCCTGTCATCACAATGTTCCATGGCTCCTGTCATCACAATGCTACATGCACTTATCATCACAATGTTCGATGACCCCTGAAATCACAATGTTCCATAACACCTGTCATCAAAATGTTCCATGACACTTTTCATCAAATTGCTCCATGACCCTGTCATCAGAATGCTCCCTGCCCTTCTCATCACAATGCACAACGTCCTTGCCATCAAAATGCTCCATGACCTTTGTCATCACAAAGATCCATGACCCTTGGCATCACAATGCTCCATGTCATTGTCATCACAATGCTCCATGAACACTCTCATCACAATGCTCCATGCCCTTGTCTTCACATAGCTCCATGACACATGTCATCAGAATGCTCCATGGCCTTCTCATCACAATGCTCCATGCCCTTGCCATCACAATGCTCCATTACCCCTGTCATAACAATGCACCATGACCCATGCCATCACGATGTTCCATGGCCTTGTCATCACAAGGCTCTATGACCCTTCTCATCACAATGCTCCAGTAACACTGTAATCACAATGCTCTATGCCCCTTTTCCTCTCAATGATCCATGAACCCTGTCATCAAAATGCACCATGCCCATCATCATAATGCTTCATGCTATTGTCATAACAACGAAATCAAATTGTTCCATGACCTCTGTCATAACAATGCTCCAAACCCTTGTGATCACAATATTCCATAACACTTGTCATCACAATGCCCCATGAGGCTCGTCACCACAATTATCCACGGTCTTCTCATCACAATGCTCCATGACCTTCGTCATCACAATGCTCAATACACATGTCATCAACATGCTCCCTGACATTTGTTGTCTGTATGCTCCTTGAACCCTGTCATGACAAGGCTGCATGCCTTTTTCATCACAGTGATCCATGCCCTTTTCATCACAGTGCTCCAAGTCCCATGTAATCACAGTGGTCCATGCCATTGTCATCACAAAGCTCAATGACGCATGCCATCAGAATGCTCCTTGGTCTTCTCCTCACAATGCTCCATGCCCTTGTCTTCACAATGTTCCAAGACCCCTGTAATCACAATGTTCCATTCCCCTTTTAATCAGTATGCTCCATGAGACTTGTCATCTCAAGGCTCCATGGTTTTGTCATCACAATGCTCCAGGACTTTGTCATCACAATGCTTCACGACATTGTCATCAAAATTTTCAATGGCCCTTGTCATCATAATGCTCCAAACCTTAATCATCACAATGCTCCATTATATTTGTCATCACAATCCTCCATTACATTTGGTATCACAAAGCTCCATGCCATTGTCATCGCCATGGACCATGACATAAGTCATCACAATGCTCCCTGACACCTGTCTTCACAATACTCCATGACCTTATGATCACAATGCTCCATGCCCTTGTCATCACAATGCACCATGCCCACTCTCATCACAATAACCTATGAAACTTGTCAGACCAATGCTCCATGCCACTGACATCACAATGTTCCATGCCCTTGTCATCACAATGCTCCATGAACCCTGTCATCACAATGCTCCGTGACTCCAGTCATCACAATGCTTCATAACGTTTGTCATCACAATGGTCCATGCCGGCGTCATCACAAGGCTCTGTGACCTTTGTAACCACAATGCTCCATGAACTTTTCATCACAATTCTCTGAGAAACTTGTCATCACAATGCTCCATGTCTTTGTCAGAACAATGCTCCATGACCATTGTCATCACAATGTGCCACGCACATTTCATCACAACGTTCCAAACCTTGTCATTGCAATGCTCCATAAACCTTGTAATCACAATGGTCCATGCACTTCTCATCAAAATGCTCTCTCACCAGAGATGTCACAATGTTCCATTACTAGTCATCACAATACACCCTCATCCTTGTAATCACAATGTTCCATGACCCTGTCATCACAATGCTACATCCCCTTATCATCACAATGTTCCATGACCCCTGCCAGCACAATGTTCCATAAGCCCTGTCATCAAAATGCTCCATGACCCTTTCCATCCCAAAGCTCCAAGACCCCTGACATCACAATGTTCTATAACCCCTGCCATCAAAATGTTCCATTACACTTTTTATCAAATTGCTGCATGACGCGGTCATCAAAATGCTCCCTGCCCTTCTCATCAAAATGCTGCATGACTTGTCATCACAAAGCTCCAAGACGCTTGGCATCACAATGCTCCATGTCATTGTCATCACAATGCTCCATGAACCCTCTCATCACATTGCTCCATGCCCTTGTCATCACACAGCTCCATGACACTTGTCATCACAATGCTCGATGCCCTTCTCATCACAATGCTCCATGCCCTTGTCATTACAGTCCTGCATGACACATGTATCACAGTGTACCGTGCCCTTGTCATCACAGTGCTCCATGCCGACTCTCATCACAATAATCCATGAAACATTTCAGACCAAAGTCCCATACCCTTCTCATCACAATGCACCATGCCCTTTTCATCACAGTGCTCCATGACCCCTGTCATCACAATGCTCTGTGACTCCAGTCATCACAATGCTTCATAAAGATTGTCATCACAATGGTCAATGCCCGCGTCATCACAAGGCTCTGTGACCTTTGTAACCACAATGCTCCATGAATTTTTCATCACAATTCTCTGTGACCCTTGTCATCACAATTCTCCATGTCTTTGTCAGAACAATGCTCCATGACCATTGTCATCACAGTATGCCACATGCATTTCATCAAAACTGTCCACAACCTTGTCATTGCAATGCTCCATAAACCTTGTAATCACAATGGTCCATGCACTTCTCATCAAAATGCTCTCTCACCAGAGATATCACAATGTTCCATCACTAGTCATCACAATACTCCCTCACCACTGGAATCACAATGATCCATGACCCTGTCATCACAATGCTACATCCACTTATCATCACAATGTTCTATGACCCCTGCCATCACAATGTTCCATAAGCCCTGTTATCAAAATGCTCCATGACCCTTTCCATCCCAAAACTCCAAGACCCCTGCCATCACAATGTTCTATAACCCCTGCCATCTAAATGTTCCATTACACTTTTTATCAAATTGCTGCATGAATCGGTCATCAAAATGCTCCCTGCCCTTCTCATCAAAATGCTCCGTGACTTGTCATCACAAAGCTCCAAGACACTTGGCATCACAATGCTCCATGCCCTTGTCATCACAAAGCTCCATGACGCATGTCATCATAATGTTCCATGGCCTTCTCATCACAATGATCCATGCTCTTGTCATCACAATGCTCCAAGACCCTTGTCATTACAATGCTCCATGCCCCTTTTCATCTCAATGCTCCATGAACCCTGTAATCACAATGCACCATGCCCATCATCATAATGCTTCAGGCTATTGTCATCACAATGAAATCAATATTCTGCATGACCTCTGTCATCATAATATTCCAAACCCTTGTGATCACAATGCTGCATAACACGTATCATCACAACACCCCATGACACTCATCATCACAATTATCCATGGTCTTCTCATCACAATGTTCCATGATCTTTGTCATCATAATGCTCAATACACTTGTCATCACAATGCTCCCTGACCCTTGTCGTCAGTATGCTCCTTGAACCCTGTCATGACAAGTTTCCATGCATTTTTCATCACAATGATCCATGACCATTTCATCACAATGCTCCAAGGTCCCTGTAATCACAATGCTGCATGCCCTTTTCATAACAAAACTCCATGACGCATGTCATCAGAATGCTCCATGGCCTTCTCATCACAATGCTCTATGCCCTAGTCATAACAATGCTCCAAGACCCCTGTAATCACAATGCTCCATGCCCCTTTTCATCAGAATGCTCCATGAGACTTGCCATCACAAGTCTCCATGGTCTTTTCATCACAATGTTCCAGGACCTTGACATCACCATGATCCATTCCCTTGTCATCACAATGCTCCATGACCCCTGTCATCACAATAATCTATGAACATTTTCAGCCCAATGCTCCACGACCTTCTCATCACAATGCTCCATTGCCAATATCATCACAATGCTCCATGACCACTGTCATCACAACAATCCATGACACCTGACCACACAATGATCCAGGACTCTTGTCATCACAATGCTCCATTAACTTGTCGTCACAATGCTACATGACACCTGTCATCACAACTCTCCATGTACATTTTCAGCCCAGTGCTCCATGACCCTTGTCATCACAATGATCAATGCCCTTGTCATCCCAATGCTCCATGACCCCTGTATTCACAATGCTCCTTGACGCTTGTCATCACAGTGCTCCATGACACATGTCATCACAATGCTCCATGCCTTTGTCAGCAAAATGCTACATGACCTTGTCATTACAATGCTCTATGCACTTGTCATCACAATACTCCATTTCCATTGTCATCACAATCCTCCATGAACTTTGGGATCACATTGCTTCATGCCCTTGTCATCACAGTGATCCATTCTCCTTGAAATCCAAATGATCCATGACCTCTGTCATCACAATGCTCCAAACCCTTGTGATCACAATGTTCCATAACACTTGTCATCACAACGCTCCATGATGCCTGTCATCACAATACTCCATGCCCTTTTCATCACAATGCTCCATGACCTTTGTCACCACAATTCTCAATACACATGTCATCACAATGCTCCCTGACACTTGTCATCAAAATGCTCCTTGAACCTTGTCACGAAAAGGCTCCATGCCTTTTTCATCACAATGCCCCATGCCATTTTCATCCCAATGCTCAATGCCATTGTCATCAAAATACTCCACAAGCTTGTCATCAGAATGCTCCATGACCCTTGTCATCACAATTCTCCATGCACTTGTCAGCACAATGCTCCCTGACCCTTTTCATCACAATGATGCAAGCCATTGTCATCACAATGCTCCAATACCTTTGTCATCAGAATCCTCCCTGACACTTGGCATCACAATGCTCCATGCCATCCTCATCACAATGGGCCATTACATATGTGATCACAATGCTCCCTGACACCTGTCTTCACAATACGGCATGACCTGGTCATCACAATGCTCCATGCCCTTGTCATCACAGTGTGCCATTCCAACTCTCATCGCAATACTCCATGAAAGTTATTAGACCAATGTTCCATGCACTTGTCATCACAATGCTCCATGCCCTTCTTATAACAATGCTCCATGACCCCTATCATCACAATGATCCGTGACTCCAGTCATCACAATGCTTCATGACCTTTGTCATCACAATGGTCCATGCCCTCGTCATCAACAGTCTCTGTGACCTTTTTAACCACAATGCTCCATGAAATTTTCATTACAATGCTCTTTGACCCTTGTCATCACAATGCTCTATGCCTTTCGCAGCACAATGCTCCATGACCCTTGTCATCACAATGCTCCATGCGCTTGTCAGCACAATGCTCCATGACACATGTCATCACAATGCACCATGCGCTTGTCATCACAGTGCTCCACAACATTGTCATCACAATGCTCCATAAAATTTGTCATCACAATGCTCCATGCACTTCTAATCAAAATGCTCTCTCACCACTGATATCTCAATGCTACATCACTATTTGTCACAATACTCCCTCATCCCTGTCATCACAATGTTCCATGACTCCTGTCATCACAATGCTACATGCACTTATCATCACAATGTTCGATGATCCCTGAAATCACAATGTTCCATAACACCTGTCATCAAAATGTTCCATGACACTTTTCATCAAATTGCTCCATGACCCTGTCATCAGAATGCTCCCTGCCCTTCTCATCACAATGCACAACGCCCTTGCCATCAAATGCTCCATGACCTTTGTCATCACAAAGCTCCATGACCCTTGGCATCACAATGCTCCATGTCATTGTCATCACAATGCTCCTTGAACGCTCTCATCACATTGCTCCATGCCCTTGTCTTCACATAGCTCCATGACACATGTCATCAGAATGCTCCATGGCCTTCTCATCACAATGCTCCAAGCCCTTGCCATCACAATGCTCCATTACCCCTGTCATAACAATGCTCCATGACCCCTGCCATCACGATGTTCCATGGCCTTGTCATCACAAAGCTCCTTGACCCTTGTCATCACAATGATCCTTGCCCCTTTTCATCTGAATGATCCATGAACCCTGTCATCACAATGCACTATGCCCATCATCATAATGCTTCATGCTATTGTCATAACAACGAAATCAAAATGTTCCATGACCTCTGTCATAACAATGCTCCAAACCCTTGTGATCACAATATTCCATAACACTTGTCATCACAATGCCCCGGATGCTCGTCATCACAATTATCCATGGTCTTCTCATCACAATGCTCCATGACCTTCGTCATCACAATGCTCAATACACTTGTCATCAACATGCTCCCTGACACTTGTTGTCTGTATGCTCCTTGAACCCTGTCATGACAAGGCTCCATGCCATTTTCATCACAATGATCCATGCCCTTTTCATCACAATGCTCCAAGTCCCATGTAATCACAATGGTCCATGCCATTGTCATCACAATGCTCAATGACGCATGCCATCAGAATGCTCCTTGGTCTTCTCCTCACAATGCTCCCTGCTCTTGTCTTCACAATGTTCCAAGACCCTTGTAATCACAATGCTCCATTCCCCTTTTAATCAGTATGCTCCATGAGACTTGTCATCACAAGGCTCCATGGTTTTGTCATCACAATGCTCCAGGACCTTGTCATCACAATGCTTCACGACCTTGTCATCAAAATTTTCAATGGCCCTTGTCATCATAATGCTCCAAACCCTAATCATCACAATGCTCCATTATATTTGTCATCACAATCCTCCATTACATTTGGTATCACAAAGCTCCATGCCATTGTCATCGCCATGGACCATGACATATGTCATCACAATGCTCCCTGACACATGTCTTCACAATACTCCATGACCTTATCATCACAATGCTCCATGCCCTTGTCATCACAATGCACCATGCCCATTCTCATCACAATAATCTATGAAACTTGTCAGACCAATGCTCCATGCCACTGTCTTCACAATGCTCCATGCCCTTGTCATCACAATGCTCCATGAACCCTGTCATCACAATTCTCCGTGACTCCAGTCATCACAATGCTTCATAACGTTTGTCATCACAATGGTCCATGCCCGCGTCATCACAAGGCTCTGTGACCTTTGTAACCACAATGCTCCATGAACTTTTCATCACAATTCTCTGAGAAACTTGTCATCACAATGCTCCATGTCTTTGTCAGAACAATGCTCCATGACCATTGTCATCACAATGTGCCACGCGCATTTCATCACAACGTTCCAAACCTTGTCATTGCAATGCTCCATAAACCTTGTAATCACAATTGTCCATGCACTTCTCATCAAAATGCTCTCTCACCAGAGATATCACAATGTTTCATCACTAGTCATCACAATACACCCTCATCCATGTAATCACAATGTTCCATGACCCTGTCATCACAATGCTACATCCCCTTATCATCACAATGTTCCATGACCCCTGCCATCACAATGTTCCATAAGCCCTGTCATCAAAATGCTCCATGACCCTTTCCATCCCAAAGCCCCAAGACCCCTGACATCACAATGTTCTGTAACCCCTGCCATCAAAATGTTCCATTACACTTTTTATCAAATTGCTGCATGACCCAGTCATCAAAATGCTCCATGCCCTTCTCATCAAAATGCTCCATGACTTGTCATCACAAAGCTCCAAGACCCTTGGCATCACAATGCTCCATGTCATTGTCATCACAATGCTCCATGAACCCTCTCATCACATTGCTCCATGCCCTTGTCATCACAAAGCTCCATGACACTTGTCATCACAATGCTCGATGCCCTTCTCATCACAATGCTCCATGCCCTTGTCATTACAGTCCTGCATGACACATGTATCACAGTGTTCCGTGCCCTTGTCATCACAATGTTCCATGCCCACTCTCATCACAATAATCCATGAAACATTTCAGACCATAGTTCCATACCCTTCTCATCACAATGCTCCATTACCCCTGTCATAACAATGCACCATGACACCTCACATCACAATGATCCACGGCCTAGTCATCACAAGGTTCCATGATAATTCTCATCACAATGCTCAAGACCCCTGATATCACAATGCTCCATGCCCTTGTCATCACAAAGCTCCATGACGCATGTCATCAGAATGTTCCATGGCCTTCTCATCACAATGCTCCATGCCCTTGTCATCACAATGCTCCAAGACCCTTGCCATCACAATGCTCCATGCCCCATTTCATCTCAATGCTCCATGAAATCTGTCATCACAATGCTCCAAGACCCTTGTAATCACAATGCTCCATGCCTCTTTTCATCTCAATGCTCCATGAACCCTGTCATCACAATGCACCATGCCCATCATCATAATGCTTCAGACTATTGTCATCACAATGAAATCAATATTCTGCATGACCTCTGTCATCATAATGCTCCATACCCTTGTGATCACAATGCTGCATAACACGTATCATCAAAACACCCCATGACGCTCATCATCACAAATATCCATGGTCTTCTCATCACAATGCTCCATGATCTTTGTCATCACAATGCTCAATACACATGGCATCACAATGCTCCCTGACCCTTGTCGTCTGTATGCTCCTTGAACCCTGTCATGACAAGTTTCCATGCATTTTTCATCACAATGATCCATGACCATTTCATCACAATGCTCCAAGGTCCCTGTAATCACAATGCTCCATGCCGTTGTCATCACAAAACTCCATGACGCTTGTCATCAGAATGCTCACTGGACTTCTCATCACAGTGCTATATGCCCTAGGCATAACAATGCTCCAAGACCCCTGTAATCACAATGCTCCATGCCCCTTTTCATCAGAATGCTCCATGAGACTTGCCATCACAAGTCTCCATGGTCTTCTCATCACAATATTCCAGGACCTTGACATCACCATGATCCATTCCCTTGTCATCACAATGCTCCATGACCCCTGTCATCACAATAATCCATGAACATTTTCAGCCCAATGCTCCACGACTTTCTCATCACAATGCTCCATTGCCAATATCATCACAATGCTCCATGACCACTGTCATCACAACAATCCATGACACCTGACAACACAATGATCCAGGACTCTTGTCATCACAATGCTCCATTAACTTGTCGTCACAATGCTACATGACACCTGTCATCACAACTCTCCATGAACATTTTCAGCCCAGTGCTCCATGACCCTTGTCATCACAATGATCCATGCCCTTGTCATCCCAATGCTCCATGACCCCTGTATTCACAATGCTCCTTGACACTTGTCATCACAGTGCTCCATGACACATGTCATCACAATGCTCCATGCCTTTGTCAGCAAAATGCTACATGACCTTGTCATTACAATGCTCTATGCGCTTGTCATCACAATACTCCATTTCCATTGTCATCACAATCCTCCATGAACTTTGGGATCACATTGCTTCATGCCCTTGTCATCACAATTCTCCATGCTCCTTGAAATACAAATGATCCATGACCTCTGTCATCACAATGCTCCAAAACCTTGTGATCACAATGTTCCATAACACTTGTCATCACAACGCTCCATGATGCCTGTCATCACAATACTCCATGCCCTTTTCATCACAATGCTCCATGACCTTTGTCACCACAATTCTCAATACACTTGTCATCACAATGCTCCCTGACACTTGTCATCAGAATGCTCCTTGAACCCTGTCAAGAAAAGGCTCCATGCCTTTTTCATCACAATGCCCCATGCCATTTTCATCACAATGCTCCATGCCATTGTCATCAAAATACTCCACAAGCTTGTCATCAGAATGCTCCATGACCCTTGTCATCACAATTCTCCATGCACTTGTCAGCACAATGCTCCCTGACCCTTGTCATCACAATGCTGCAAGCCATTGTCATCACAATGCTCCAATACCTTTGTCATCAGAATCCTCCCTGACACTTGGCATCACAATGCTCCATGCCATCCTCATCACAATGGGCCATTACATATGTGATCACAATGCTCCCTGACACCTGTCTTCACAATACGGCATGACCTGGTCATCACAATGCTCCATGCCCTTGTCATCACAGTGTGCCATTCCAACTCTCATCGCAATACTCCATGAAAGTTATTAGACCAATGTTCCATGCACTTGTCATCACAATGCTCCATGCCCTTCTTATCACAATGCTCCATGACCCCTGTCATCAAAATGCTCCATGACTCCAGTCATCACAATGCTTCATGACCTTTGTCATCACAATGGTCCATGCCCTCGTCATCAACAGTCTCTGTGACCATTTTAACCACAATGCTCCATGAACTTTTCATCACAATGCTCTTTGACCCTTGTCATCACAATGCTCTATGCCTTTCTCAGCACAATGCTCCATGACCCTTGTCATCACAATGCTCCATGCGCTTGTCAGCACAATGCTCCATGACTCCTGTCATCACAATGCTACATGCACTTATCATCACAATGTTCGATGATCCGTGAAATCACAATGTTCCATAACACCTGTCATCAAAATGTTCCATGACACTTTTCATCAAATTGCTCCATGACCCTGTCATCAGAATGCTCCCTGACCTTCTCATCACAATGCACAACGCCCTTGCCATCACAATGCTCCATGACCTTTGTCATCACAAAGATCCATGACCCTTGGCATCACAATGCTCCATGTCATTGTCATCACAATGCTCCATGAACGCTCTCATCACATTTCTCCATGCCCTTGTCTTCACATAGCTCCATGACACATGTCATCAGAATGCTCCATGGCCTTCTCATCACAATGCTCCAAGCCCTTGCCATCACAATGCTCCATTACCCCTGTCATAATAATGCTCCATGACCCTTGCCATCACGATGTTCCATGGCCTTGTCATCACAAGGCTCCATGACCCTTCTCATCCCAATGCTCCAAGAACACTGTAATCACAATGCTCTATGCCCCTTTTCATCTCAATGATCCATGAACCCTGTCATCACAATGCACTATGCCCATCATCATAATGCTTCATGCTATTGTCATAACAACGAAATCAAAATGTTCCATGACCTCTGTCATAACAATGCTCCAAACCCTTGTGATCTCAATATTCCATAACGCTTGTCATCACAATGCCCCAGAATGCTCGCCATCACAATTATCCATGGTCTTCTCATCACAATGCTCCTTGACCTTCGTCATCACAATGCTCAATACACTTGTCATCAACATGCTCCCTGACACTTGTTGTCTGTATGCTCCTTGAACCCTGTCATGACAAGGCTCCATGATTTTTTCATCACAATGATCCATGCCCTTTTCATCACAATGCTCCAAGTCCCATGTAATCACAATGGTCCATGCCTTTGTCATCACAAAACTCAATGATGCATGCCATCAGAATGCTCCTTGGTCTTCCCCTCACAATGCTCCATGCCCTTGTCTTCACAATGTTCCAAGACCCCTGTAATCACAATGCTCCATTCCCCTTTTAATCAGTATGCGCCATGAGACTTATCATCACAAGGCTCCATGGTTTTGTCATCACAATGCTCCAGGACCTTGTCATCACAATGCTTCACGACCTGGTCATCAAAATTTTCAATGGCCCTTGTCATCATAATGCTCCAAACCCTAATCATCACAATGCTCCATTATATTTGTCATCACAATCCTCCATTACATTTGGTATCACAAAGCTCCATGCCATTGTCATCGCCATGGACCATGACATATGTCATCACAATGCTCCCTGACACCTGTCTTCACAATGCTCCATGACCTTATCATCGCAATGCTCCATGCCCTTGTCATCACAATGCACCATGCCTACTCTCATCACAATAATCTATGAAACTTGTCAGACCAATGCTCCATGCCACTGTCATCACAATGCTCCATGCCCTTGTCATCACAATGCTCCATGACCGCTGTCATCACAATGCTCCGTGACTCCAGTCATCACAATGTTTCATAACGTTTGTCATCACAATGGTCCATGCCCGCGTCATCACAAGGCTCTGTGACCTTTTTAACCACAATGCTCCATGAACTTTTCATCACAATTCTCTGAGAAATTTGTCATCACAATGCTCCATGTCTTTGTCAGAACAATGCTCCATGACCATTGTCATCACAATGTGCCACGTGCATTTCATCACAACGTTCCAAACCTTGTCATTGCAATGCTCCATAAACCTTGTAATCACAATGGTCCATGCACTTCTCATCAAAATGCTCTCTCACCAGAGATATCACAATGTTCCATCACTAGTCATCACAATACACCCTCGTCCTTGTAATCACAATGTTCCATGACACTGTCATCACAATGCTACATCCCCTTATCATCACAATGTTCCATGACCCCTGCCATCACAATGTTCCATAAGCCCTGTCATCAAAATGCTCCATGACCCTTTCCATCCCAAATCTCCAAGACCCCTGACATCACAATGTTCTATAACCCCTGCCATCAAAATATTCCATTACACTTTTTATCAAATTGCTGCATGACCCGGTCATCAAAATGCTCCCTTCCCTTCTCATCAAAATGCTCCATGAATTGTCATCACAAAGCTCCAAGACCCTTGGCATCACAATGCTCCATGTCATTGTCATCACAATGCTCCATGAACCCTCTCATCGCATTGCTCCATGCCCTTGTCATCACACAGCTCCGTGACACTTGTCATCAAAATGCTTGATGCCCTTCTCATCACAATGCTCCATGCCCTTGTCATTACAGTCCTGCATGACCCATGTATCACAGTGTTCCGTGCCCTTGTCATCACAATGCTCCATGCCCACTCTCATCACAATAATCCATGAAACATTTCAGACCAAATTTCTATACCCTTCTCATCACAATGCTCCATTACCCCTGTCATAACAATGCACCATGACACCTGCCATCACAATGCACCATGACACCTGCCATCACAATGATCCACGGCCTAATCATCACAAGGTTCCATGATAATTCTCATCACAATGCTCAAGACCCCTGATATCACAATGCTCCATGACCTTTTCATCACAATGCTCCAAGACCCTTGTCATCACAATGCTCCATGCCCCATTTCATCTCAATGCTCCCTGAAATCTGTCATCACAATGCTCCAAGACCCTTGTAGTCACAATGCTCCATGCCCCTTTTCATCTCAATGCTCCATGAACCCTGTCATCACAATGCACCATGCCCATCATCATAATGCTTCAGGCTATTGTCTTCACAATGAAATCAATATTCTGCATGACCTCTGTCATCATAATGCTCCAAACCCTTGTGATCACAATGTTGCATAACACGTATCATCAAAACACCCCATGACGCTCATCATCACAAATATCCATGGTCTTCTCATCACAATGCTCCATGATCTTTGTCATCACAATGCTCAATACACTTGGCATCACTATGCTCTCTGACCCTTGTCGTCTGTATGCTCCTTGAACCCTGGCATGACAAGTTTCCATGCATTTTTCATCACAATGATCCATGACCATTTCATCACAATGCTCCAAGGTCCCTGTAATCACAATGCTCCATGCCGTTGTCATCACAAAACTCCATGACGCTTGTCATCAGAATGCTCCATGGACTTCTCATCACAGTGCTATATGCCCTAGGCATAACAATGCTCCAAGACCCTTGTAATCACAATGCTCCATGCCCCTTTTCATCAGAATGCTCCATGAGACTTGCCATCACAAGTCTCCATGGTCTTCTCATCACAATGTTCCAGGACCTTGACATCACCATGATCCATTCCCTTGTCATCACAATGCTCCATGACCCCTGTCATCACAATAATCCATGAACATTTTCAGCCCAATGCTCCACGACCTTCTCATCACAATGCTCCATTGCCAATATCATCACAATGCTCCATGACCACTGTCATCACAACAATCCATGACACCTGACAACACAATGATCCAGGACTCTTGTCATCACAATGCTCCATTAACTTGTCGTCACAATGCTACATGACACCTGTCATCACAACTCTCCATGAACATTTTCAGCCCAGTGCTCCATGACCCTTGTCATCACAATGATCCATGCCCTTGTCATCCCAATGCTCCATGACCCCTGTATTCACAATGCTCCTTGACACTTGTCATCACAGTGCTCCATGACACATGTCATCACAATGCTCCATGCCTTTGTCAGCAAAATGCTACATGACCTTGTCATTACAATGCTCTATGCACTTGTCATCACAATACTCCATTTCCATTGTCATCACAATCCTCCATGAACTTTGGGATCACATTGCTTCATGCCCTTGTCATCACAATGCTCCATGCTCCTTGAAATCAAAATGATCCATGACCACTGTCATCACAATGCTCCAAACCCTTGTGATCACAATGTTCCATAACACTTGTCATCACAACGCTCCATGATGCCTGTCATCACAATACTCCATGCCCTTTTCATCACAATGCTCCATGACCTTTGTCACCACAATTCTCAATACACTTGTCATCACAATGCTCCCTGACACTTGTCATCAGAATGCTCCTTGAACCCTGTCAAGAAAAGGCTCCATGCTTTTTCATCACAATGCCCCATGCCATTTTCATCACAATGCTCCATGCCATTGTCATCAAAATACTCCACAAGCTTGTCATCAGAATGCTCCATGACCCTTGTCATCACAATTCTCCATGCACTTGTCAGCACAATGCTCCCTGACCCTTGTCATCACAATGCTGCAAGCCATTGTCATCACAATGCTCCAATACCTTTGTCATCAGAATCCTCCCTGACACTTGGCATCACAATGCTCCATGCCATCCTCATCACAATGGGCCATTACATATGTGATCACAATGCTCCCTGACACCTGTCTTCACAATACGGCATGACCTGGTCATCACAATGCTCCATGCCCTTGTCATCACAGTGTGCCATTCCAACTCTCATCGCAATACTCCATGAAAGTTATTAGACCAATGTTCCATGCACTTGTCATCACAATGCTCCATGCCCTTGCTATCACAATGCTCCATGACCCCTGTCATCACAATGCTCCATGACTCCAGTCATCACAATGCTTCATGACCTTTGTCATCACAATGGTCCATGCCCTCGTCATCAACAGTCTCTGTGACCTTTTTAACCACAATGCTCCATGAAATTTTCATCACAATGCTCTTTGACCCTTGTCATCACAATGCTCTATGCCTTTCTCAGCACAATGCTCCATGACCCTTGTCATCACAATGCTCCATGCGCTTGTCAGCACAATGCTCCATGACACATGTCATCACAATGCACCATGCGCTTGTCACCACAGTGCTCCACAACATTGTCATCACAATGCTCCATAAAATTTGTCATCACAATGCTCCATGCACTTCTCATCAAAATGCTCTCTCACCACTGATATCACAATGCTACATCACTATTTGTCACAATACTCCCTCACCCCTGTCATCACAATGTTCCATGACTCCTGTCATCACAATGCTACATGCACTTATCATCACAATGTTCGATGATCCCTGAAATCACAATGTTCCATAACACCTGTCATCAAAATGTTCCATGACACTTTTCATCAAATTGCTCCATGACCCTGTCATCAGAATGCTCCCTGACCTTCTCATCACAATGCACAACGCCCTTGCCATCACAATGCTCCATGACCTTTGTCATCACAAAGATCCATGACCCTTGGCATCACAATGCTCCATGTCATTGTCATCACAATGCTCCATGAACGCTCTCATCACATTTCTCCATGCCCTTGTCTTCACATAGCTCCATGACACATGTCATCAGAATGCTCCATGGCCTTCTCATCACAATGCTCCAAGCCCTTGCCATCACAATGCTCCATTACCCCTGTCATAACAATGCTCCATGACCCTTGCCATCACGATGTTCCATGGCCTTGTCATCACAAGGCTCCATGACCCTTCTCATCCCAATGCTCCAAGAACACTGTAATCACAATGCTCTATGCCCCTTTTCATCTCAATGATCCATGAACCCTGTCATCACAATGCACTATGCCCATCATCATAATGCTTCATGCTATTGTCATAACAACGAAATCAAAATGTACCATGACCTCTGTCATAACAATGCTCCAAACCCTTGTGATCACAATATTCCATAACACTTGTCATCACAATGCCCCAGAATGCTCGCCATCACAATTATCCATGGTCTTCTCATCACAATGCTCCTTGACCTTCATCATCACAATGCTCAATACACTTGTCATCAACATGCTCCCTGACATTTGTTGTCTGTATGCTCCTTGAACCCTGTCATGACAAGGCTCCATGCCTTTTTCATCACAATGATCCATGCCCTTTTCATCACTATGCTCCAAGTCCCATGTAATCACAATGGTCCATGCCTTTGTCATCACAAAACTCAATGATGCATGCCATCAGAATGCTCCTTGGTCTTCCCCTCACAATGCTCCATGCCCTTGTCTTCACAATGTTCCAAGACCCCTGTAATCACAATGCTCCTTTCCCCTTTTAATCAGTATGCGCCATGAGACTTGTCATCACAAGGCTCCATGGTTTTGTCATCACAATGCTCCAGGACCTTGTCATCACAATGCTTCACGACCTTGTCATCAAAATTTTCAATGGCCCTTGTCATCATAATGCTCCAAACCCTAATCATCACAATGCTCCATTATATTTGTCATCACAATCCTCCATTACATTTGGTATCACAAAGCTCCATGCCATTGTCATCGCCATGGACCATGACATATGTCATCACAATGCTCCCTGACACCTGTCTTCACAATGCTCCATGACCTTATCATCACAATGCTCCATGCCCTTGTCATCACAATGCACCATGCCTACTCTCATCACAATAATCTATGAAACTTGTCAGACCAATGCTCCATGCCACTGTAATCACAATGCTCCATGCCCTTGTCATCACAATGCTCCATGACCCCTGTCATCACAATGCTCCGTGACTCCAGTCATCACAATGATTCATAACGTTTGTCATCACAATGGTCCATGCCCTCGTCATCACAAGGCTCTGTGACCTTTGTAACCACAATGCTCCATGAACTTTTCATCACAATTCTCTGAGAAACTTGTCATAACAATGCTCCATGTCTTTGTCAGAACAATGCTCCATGACCATTGTCATCACAATGTGCCACGCGCATTTCATCACAACGTTCCAAACCTTGTCATTGCAATGCTCCATAAACCTTGTAATCACAATGGTCCATGCACTTCTCATCAAAATGCTCTCTCACCAGAGATATCACAATGTTCCATCACTAGTCATCACAATACACCCTCGTCCTTGTAATCACAATGTTCCATGACACTGTCATCACAATGCTACATCCCCTTATCATCACAATGTTCCATGACCCCTGCCATCACAATGTTCCATAAGCCCTGTCATCAAAATGCTCCATGACCCTTTCCATCCCAAATCTCCAAGACCCCTGACATCACAATGTTCTATAACCCCTGCCATCAAAATATTCCATTACACTTTTTATCAAATTGCTGCATGACCCGGTCATCAAAATGCTCCCTTCCCTTCTCATCAAAATGCTCCATGAATTGTCATCACAAAGCTCCAAGACCCTTGGCATCACAATGCTCCATGTCATTGTCATCACAATGCTCCATGAACCCTCTCATCACATTGCTCCATGCCCTTGTCATCACACAGCTCCGTGACACTTGTCATCAAAATGCTTGATGCCCTTCTCATCACAATGCTCCATGCCCTTGTCATTACAGTCCTGCATGACCCATGTATCACAGTGTTCCGTGCCCTTGTCATCACAATGCTCCATGCCCACTCTCATCACAATAATCCATGAAACATTTCAGACCAAATTTCTATACCCTTCTCATCACAATGCTCCATTACCCCTGTCATAACAATGCACCATGACACCTGCCATCACAATGCACCATGACACCTGCCATCACAATGATCCACGGCCTAATCATCACAAGGTTCCATGATAATTCTCATCACAATGCTCAAGACCCCTGATATCACAATGCTCCATGCCCTTGTCATCACAATGCTCCAAGACCCTTGTCATCACAATGCTCCATGCCCCATTTCATCTCAATGCTCCCTGAAATCTGTCATCACAATGCTCCAAGACCCTTGTAGTCACAATGCTCCATGCCCCTTTTCATCTCAATGCTCCATGAACCCTGTCATCACAATGCACCATTCCCATCATCATAATGCTTCAGGCTATTGTCTTCACAATGAAATCAATATTCTGCATGACCTCTGTCATCATAATGCTCCAAACCCTTGTGATCACAATGTTGCATAACACGTATCATCACAACACCCCATGACGCTCATCATCACAATTATCCATGGTCTTCTCATCACAATGCTCCATGATCTTTGTCATCACAATGCTCAATACACTTGGCATCACAATGCTCCCTGACCCTTGTCGTCTGTATGCTCCTTGAACCCTGTCATGACAAGTTTCCATGCATTTTTCATCACAATGATCCATGACCATTTCATCACAATGCTCCAAGTTCCCTGTAATCACAATGCTCCATGCCCTTGTCATCACAAAACTCCATGACGCATGTCATCAGAATGCTCCATGGCCTTCTTATCACAATGCTCTATGCCCTAGTCATAACAATGCTCCAAGACCCCTGTAATCACAATGCTCCATGCCCCTTTTTATCAGAATGCTCCATGAGACTTGTCATCACAAGTCTCCATGGTCTTCTCATCACAATGTTCCAGGACCTTGACATCACCATGATCCATTCCCTTGTCATCACAATGCTCCATAACCCCTGTCATCACAATAATCCATGAACATTTTCAGCCCAATGCTCCACGACCTTCTCATCACAATGCTCCATTGCCAATATCATCACAATGCTCCATGACCACTGTCATCACAACACTCCATGACACCTGACAACACAATGATCCAGCACTCTTGTCATCACAATGCTCCATTAACTTGTCGTCACAATGCTACATGACACCTGTCATCACAACTCTCCATGAACATTTTCAGCCCAGTGCTCCATGACCCTTGTCATCACAATGATCCATGCCCTTGTCAGCCCAATGCTCCATGACCCCTGTATTCACAATGCTCCTTGACGCTTGTCCTCACAGTGCTCCATGACACATGTCATCACAATGCTCCATGCCTTTGTCAGCAAAATGCTACATGACCTTGTCATTACAATGCTCTATGCGCTAGTCATCACAATACTCCATTTCCATTGTCATCAAAATCCTCCATGAACTTTGGGATCACATTGCTTCATGCTCTTGTCATCACAATGCTCCATGCTCCTTGAAATCAAAATGATCCATGACCTCTGTCATCACAATGCTCCAAACCCTTGTGATCACAATGTTCCATAACACTTGTCATCACAACGCTCCATGATGCCTGTCATCACAATACTCCATGCCCTTTTCATCGCAATGCTCCATGACCTTTGTAACCACAATTCTCAATACACTTGTCATCACAATGCTCCCTGACACTTGTCATCAGAATGCTCCTTGAACCCTGTCACAAAAAGGCTCCATGCCTTTTTCATCACAATGCCCCATGCCATTTTCATCACAATGATCCATGCCATTGTCATCAAGATACTCCACAAGCTTGTCATCAGAATGCTCCATGACCCTTGTCATCACAATTCTCCATGCACTTGTCAGCACAATGCTCCCTGACCCTTGTCATCACAATGCTCCAAGCCATTGTCATCACAATGCTCCCTTACCTTTGTCATCAGAATCCTCCCTGACACTTGGCATCACAATGCTCCATACCTTCCTCATCACAATGGGCCATTACATATGTGATCACAATGCTCCCTGACACCTGTCTTCACAATACGGCATGACCTGTTCATCACAATGCTCCATGCCCTTGTCATCACAGTGTGCCATTCCAACTCTCATCGCAATACTCCATGAAAGTTATTAGACCAATGTTCCATGCCCTTGTCATCACAATGCTCCATGCCCTTGCTATCACAATGCTCAATGACCCCTGTCATCACAGTGCTCCGTGACTCCAGTCATCACAATGCTTCATGACCTTTGTCATCACAATGGTCCATGCCCTCGTCATCAACAGTCTCTGTGACCTTTTTAACCACAGTGCTCCATGATCTTTTCGTCACAATGCTCTTTGACCCTTGTCATCACAATGCTCTATGCCTTTCTCAGCACAATGCTCCATGACCCTTGTCATCACAATGCTCCATGCGCTTGTCAGCCCAATGCTCCATGACACATGTCATCACAATGCACCATGCGCTTGTCATCACAGTGCTCCACAACATTGTCATCACAATGCTCCATAAAATTTGTCATCACAATGCTCCATGCACTTCTAATCAAAATGCTCTCTCACCACTGACATCACAATGCTACATCACTATTTGTCACAATACTCCCTCACACCTGTCATCACAATGTTCCATGACTCCTGTCATCACAATGCTACATGCACTTATCATCACAATGTTCGATGACCCCTGAAATCACAATGTTCCATAACACCTGTCATCAAAATGTTCCATGACACTTTTCATCAAATTGCTCCATGACCCTGTCATCACAATGCTCCCTGCCCTTCTCATCACAATTCACAATGCCCTTGCCATCAAAATGCTCCATGACCTTTGTCATCACAAAGATCCATGACCCTTGGCATCACAATGCTCCATGTCATTGTCATCACAGTGCTCCATGAACGCTCTCATCACATTGCTCCATGCCCTTGTCTTCACATAGCTCCATGACACATGTCATCAGAATGCTCCATGGCCTTCTCATCACAATGCTCCAAGCCCTGGCCATCACAATGCTCCATTACCCCTGTCATAACAATGCTCCATGACCCCTGCCATCACGATGTTCCATGACCTTGTCATCACAAGGCTCCATGACCCTTCTCATCACAATGCTCCAAGAACACTGTAATCACAATGCTCTATGCCCCTTTTCATCTCAATGATCCTTGAACCCTGTCATCACAATGCACTATGCCCATCATCATAATGCGTCATGCTATTGTCATAACAACGAAATCAAAATGTTCCATGACCTCTGTCATAACAATGCTCCAAACCCTTGTGATCACAATATTCCATAACACTTGTCATCACAATGCCCCAGTATGCTCGTCCTCACAATTATCCATGGTCTTCTCATCACAATGCTCCATGACCTTCGTCATCACAATGCTCAATACACTTGTCATCAACATGCTCCCTGACACTTGTTGTCTGTATGCTCCTTGAACCCTGTCATGACAAGGCTCCATGCCTTTTTCATCACAATGATCCATGCCCTTTTCATCACAATGCTCCAAGTCCCATGTAATCACAATGGTCCATGCCATTGTCATCACAAAGCTCAATGACGCATGACATCAGAATGCTCCTTGGTCTTCTCCTCACAATGCTCCATGCCCTTGTCTTCACAATGTTCCAAGACCACCGTAATCACAATGCTCCTTTCCCCTTTTAATCAGTATGCTCCATGAGAATTGTCATCACATGGCTCCATGGTTTTGTCATCACAATGCTCCAGGACCTGGTCATCACAATGCTTCACGACATTGTCATCAAAATTTTCAATGGCCCTTGTCATCATAATGCTCCAAACCCTAATCATCACAATGCTCCATTATATTTGTCATCACAATCCTCCATCACATTTGGTATCACAAAGCTCCATGCCATTGTCATCGCCATGGACCATGACATATGTCATCACAATGCTCCCTGACACCTGTCTTCACAATACTCCATGACCTTATCATCACAATGCTCCATGCCCTTTTCATCACAATGCACCATGCCCACTCTCATCACAATAATCTATGAAACTTGTCAGACCAATGCTCCATGCCACTGTCATCACAATGCTCCATGCCCTTGTCATCACAATGCTCCATGACCCCTGTCATCACAATGCTCCATGACTCCAGTCATCCCAATGCTTCATGACCTTTGTCATCACAATGGTCCATGCCCTCGTCATCAACAGTCTCTGTGACCTTTTTAACCACAATGCTCCATGAATTTTTCATCACAATTCTCTGTGACCCTTGTCATCACAATGCTCCATGTCTTTGTCTGAACAATGCTCCATGACCATTGTCATCACAGTATGCCACATGCATTTCATCACAACTGTCCACAACCTTGTCATTGCAATGCTCCATAAACCTTGTAATCACAATGGTCCATGCACTTCTCATCAAAATGCTCTCTCACCAGAGATATCACAATGTTCCATCACTAGTCATCACAATACTCCCTCACCCCTGGAATCACAATGATCCATGACCCTGTCATCACAATGCTACATCCACTTATCATCACAATGTTCTATGACCCCTGCCATAACAATGTTCCATAAGCCCTGTCATCAAAATGCTCCATGACCCTTTCCATCCCAAAACTCCAAGACCCCTGCCATCACAATGTTCTATAACCCCTGCCATCAAAATGTTCCATTACACTTTTTATCAAATTGCTGCATGACTCGGTCATCAAAATGCTCCCTGCCCTTCTCATCAAAATGCTCCGTGACTTGTCATCACAAAGCTCCAAGACACTTGGCATCACAATGCTCCATGTCATTGTCATCACAATGCTCCATGAACGCTCTCATCACATTGCTCCATGCCTTTGTCATCACAAAGCTCCATGCTCCTTGAAATCAAAATGATCCATGACCTCTGTCATCACAATGCTCCATACCCTTGTGATCACAATGTTCCATAACACTTGTCATCACAACGCTCCATGATGCCTGTCATCACAATACTCCATGCCCTTTTCATCACAATGCTCCATGACCTTAGTCACCACAATTCTCAATACACTTGTCATCACAATGCTCCCTGACACTTGTCATCAGAATGCTCCTTGAACCCTGTCACGAAAAGGCTCCATGCCTTTTTCATCACAATGTCCCATGCCATTTTCATCACAATGCTCCATGCCATTGTCATCAAAATACTCCACAAGCTTGTCATCAGAATGCTCCATGACCCTTGTCATCACAATTCTCCATGCACTTGTCAGCACAATGCTCCCTGACCCTTGTTCTCACAATGCTCCAAGCCATTGTCATCACAATGCTCCATTACCTTTGTCATCAGAATCCTCCCTGACACTTGGCATCACAATGCTCCATGCCATCCTCATCACAATGGGCCATTACATATGTGATCACAATGCTCCCTGACACCTGTCTTCACAGTATGGCATGACCTGGTCATCACAATGCTCCATGCCCTTGTCATCACAGTGTGCTATTCCAACTGTCATCGCAATACTCCATGAAAGTTATTAGTCCAATGTTCCATGCCCTTGTCATCACAATGCTCCATGCCCTTGTTATCACAATGCTCCATGACCCCTGTCATCACAATGCTCCGTGACTCCAGTCATCACAATGCTTCATGACCTTTGTCATCCCAATGGTCCATGCCCTTGTCATCAACAGTCTCTGTGACGTTTTTAACCACAATGCTCCATGAACTTTTCATCACAATGCTCTTTGACCCTTGTCATCACAATGCTTTATGCCTTACTCAGCACAGTGCTCCATGACGCTTGTCACCACAATGCTCCATGCGCTTGTCAGCCCAATGCTCCATGACACATGTCATCACAATGCACCATGCGCTTGTCATCACAGTGCTCCACTACATTGTCATCACAATGCTCCATAAAATTTGTCATCACAATGCTCCATGCACTTCTCATCAAAATGCTCTCTCACTACTGACATCACAATGCTACATCACTATTTGTCACAATACTCCCTCACCCCTGTCATCACAATGTTCCATGGCTCCTGTCATCACAATGCTACATGCACTTATCATCACAATGTTCGATGACCCCTGAAATCACAATGTTCCATAACACCTGTCATCAAAATGTTCCATGACACTTTTCATCAAATTGCTCCATGACCCTGTCATCAGAATGCTCCCTGCCCTTCTCATCACAATGCACAACGTCCTTGCCATCAAAATGCTCCATGACCTTTGTCATCACAAAGATCCATGACCCTTGGCATCACAATGCTCCATGTCATTGTCATCACAATGCTCCATGAACACTCTCATCACAATGCTCCATGCCCTTCTCTTCACATAGCTCCATGACACATATCATCAGAATGCTCCATGGCCTTCTCATCACAATGCTCCATGCCCTTGCCATCACAATGCTCCATTACCCCTGTCATAACAATGCACCATGACCCATGCCATCACGATGTTCCATGGCCTTGTCATCACAAGGCTCTATGACCCTTCTCATCACAATGCTCCAGTAACACTGTAATCACAATGCTCTATGCCCCTTTTCCTCTCAATGATCCATGAACCCTGTCATCAAAATGCACCATGCCCATCATCATAATGCTTCATGCTATTGTCATAACAACGAAATCAAATTGTTCCATGACCTCTGTCATAACAATGCTCCAAACCCTTGTGATCACAATATTCCATAACACTTGTCATCACAATGCCCCATGAGGCTCATCACCACAATTATCCACGGTCTTCTCATCACAATGCTCCATGACCTTCGTCATCACAATGCTCAATACACATGTCATCAACATGCTCCCTGACATTTGTTGTCTGTATGCTCCTTGAACCCTGTCATGACAAGGCTGCATGCCTTTTTCATCACAGTGATCCATGCCCTTTTCATCACAGTGCTCCAAGTCCCATGTAATCACAGTGGTCCATGCCATTGTCATCACAAAGCTCAATGACGCATGCCATCAGAATGCTCCTTGGTCTTCTCCTCACAATGCTCCATGCCCTTGTCTTCACAATGTTCCAAGACTCCTGTAATCACAATGTTCCATTCCCCTTTTAATCAGTATGCTCCATGAGACTTGTCATCTCAAGGCTCCATGGTTTTGTCATCACAATGCTCCAGGACTTTGTCATCACAATGCTTCACGACATTGTCATCAAAATTTTCAATGGCCCTTGTCATCATAATGCTCCAAACCCTAATCCTCACAATGCTCCATTATATTTGTCATCACAATCCTCCATTACATTTGGTATCACAAAGCTCCATGCCATTGTCATCGCCATGGACCATGACATAAGTCATCACAATGCTCCCTGACACCTGTCTTCACAATACTCCATGACCTTATGATCACAATGCTCCATGCCCTTGTCATCACAATACACCATGCCCACTCTCATCACAATAACCTATGAAACTTGTCAGACCAATGCTCCATGCCACTGACATCACAATGCTCCATGCCCTTGTCATCACAATGCTCCATGAACCCTGTCATCACAATGCTCCGTGACTCCAGTCATCACAATGCTTCATAACGTTTGTCATCACAATGGTCCATGCCGGCGTCATCACAAGGCTCTGTGACCTTTGTAACCACAATGCTCCATGAACTTTTCATCACAATTCTCTGAGAAACTTGTCATCACAATGCTCCATGTCTTTGTCAGAACAATGCTCCATGACCATTGTCATCACAATGTGCCACGCACATTTCATCACAACGTTCCAAACCTTGTCATTGCAATGCTCCATAAACCTTGTAATCACAATGGTCCATGCACTTCTCATCAAAATGCTCTCTCACCAGAGATGTCACAATGTTCCATTACTAGTCATCACAATACACCCTCATCCTTGTAATCACAATGTTCCATGACCCTGTCATCACAATGCTACATCCCCTTATCATCACAATGTTCCATGACCCCTGCCAGCACAATGTTCCATAAGCCCTGTCATCAAAATGCTCCATGACCCTTTCCATCCCAAAGCTCCAAGACCCCTGACATCACAATGTTCTATAACCCCTGCCATCAAAATGTTCCATTACACTTTTTATCAAATTGCTGCATGACGCGGTCATCAAAATGCTCCCTGCCCTTCTCATCAAAATGCTGCATGACTTGTCATCACAAAGCTCCAAGACGCTTGACATCACAATGCTCCATGTCATTGTCATCATAATGCTCCATGAACCCTCTCATCACATTGCTCCATGCCCTTGTCATCACACAGCTCCATGACACTTGTCATCACAATGCTCGATGCCCTTCTCATCACAATGCTCCATGCCCTTGTCATTACAGTCCTGCATGACACATGTATCACAGTGTACCGTGCCCTTGTCATCACAGTGCTCCATGCCGACTCTCATCACAATAATCCATGAAACATTTCAGACCAAAGTTCCATACCCTTCTCATCACAATGCACCATGCCCTTTTCATCACAGTGCTCCATGACCCCTGTCATCACAATGCTCTGTGACTCCAGTCATCACAATGCTTCATAAAGATTGTCATCACAATGGTCAATGCCCGCGTCATCACAAGGCTCTGTGACCTTTGTAACCACAATGCTCCATGAATTTTTCATCACAATTCTCTGTGACCCTTGTCATCACGATTCTCCATGTCTTTGTCAGAACAATGCTCCATGACCATTGTCATCACAGTATGCCACATGCATTTCATCACAACTGTCCACAACCTTGTCATTGCAATGCTCCATAAACCTTGTAATCACAATGGTCCATGCACTTCTCATCAAAATGCTCTCTCACCAGAGATATCACAATGTTCCATCACTAGTCATCACAATACTCCCTCACCCCTGGAATCACAATGATCCATGACCCTGTCATCACAATGCTACATCCACTTATCATCACAATGTTCTATGACCCCTGCCATCACAATGTTCCATAAGCCCTGTCATCAAAATGCTCCATGACCCTTTCCATCCCAAAACTCCAAGACCCCTGCCATCACAATGTTCTATAACCCCTGCCATCTAAATGTTCCATTACACTTTTTATCAAATTGCTGCATGAATCGGTCATCAAAATGCTCCCTGCCCTTCTCATCAAAATGCTCCGTGACTTGTCATCACAAAGCTCCAAGACACTTGGCATCACAATGCTCCATGTCATTGTCATCACAATGCTCCATGAACGCTCTCATCACATTGCTCCATGCCCTTGTCATCACAAAGCTCCATGCTCCTTGAAATCAAAATGATCCATGACCTCTGTCATCACAATGCTCCATACCCGTGTGATCACAATGTTCCATAACACTTGTCATCACAACGCTCCATGATGCCTGTCATCACAATACTCCATGCCCTTTTCATCACAATGCTCCATGACCTTTGTCACCACAATTCTCAATACACTTGTCATCACAATGCTCCCTGACACTTGTCATCAGAATGCTCCTTGAACCCTGTCACGAAAAGGCTCCATGCCTTTTTCATCACAATGTCCCATGCCATTTTCATCACAATGCTCCATGCCATTGTCATCAAAATACTCCACAAGCTTGTCATCAGAATGCTCCATGACCCTTGTCATCACAATTCTCCATGCACTTGTCAGCACAATGCTCCCTGACCCTTGTTCTCACAATGCTCCAAGCCATTGTCATCACAATGCTCCATTACCTTTGTCATCAGAATCCTCCCTGACACTTGGCATCACAATGCTCCATGCCATCCTCATCACAATGGGCCATTACATATGTGATCACAATGCTCCCTGACACCTGTCTTCACAATACGGCATGACCTGGTCATCACAATGCTCCATGCCCTTGTCATCACAGTGTGCTATTCCAACTGTCATCGCAATACTCCATGAAAGTTATTAGTCCAATGTTCCATGCCCTTGTCATCACAATGCTCCATGCCCTTGTTATCACAATGCTCCATGACCCCTGTCATCACAATGCTCCGTGACTCCAGTCATCACAATGCTTCATGACCTTTGTCATCCCAATGGTCCATGCCCTTGTCATCAACAGTCTCTGTGACGTTTTTAACCACAATGCTCCATGAACTTTTCATCACAATGCTCTTTGACCCTTGTCATCACAATGCTTTATGCCTTACTCAGCACAGTGCTCCATGACGCTTGTCACCACAATGCTCCATGCGCTTGTCAGCCCAATGCTCCATGACACATGTCATCACAATGCACCATGCGCTTGTCATCACAGTGCTCCACAACATTGTCATCACAATGCTCCATAAAATTTGTCATCACAATGCTCCATGCACTTCTCATCAAAATGCTCTCTCACTACTGACATCACAATGCTACATCACTATTTGTCACAATACTCCCTCACCCCTGTCATCACAATGTTCCATGGCTCCTGTCATCACAATGCTACATGCACTTATCATCACAATGTTCGATGACCCCTGAAATCACAATGTTCCATAACACCTGTCATCAAAATGTTCCATGACACTTTTCATCAAATTGCTCCATGACCCTGTCATCAGAATGCTCCCTGCCCTTCTCATCACAATGCACAACGTCCTTGCCATCAAAATGCTCCATGACCTTTGTCATCACAAAGATCCATGACCCTTGGCATCACAATGCTCCATGTCATTGTCATCACAATGCTCCATGAACACTCTCATCACAATGCTCCATGCCCTTCTCTTCACATAGCTCCATGACACATATCATCAGAATGCTCCATGGCCTTCTCATCACAATGCTCCATGCCCTTGCCATCACAATGCTCCATTACCCCTGTCATAACAATGCACCATGACCCATGCCATCACGATGTTCCATGGCCTTGTCATCACAAGGCTCTATGACCCTTCTCATCACAATGCTCCAGTAACACTGTAATCACAATGCTCTATGCCCCTTTTCCTCTCAATGATCCATGAACCCTGTCATCAAAATGCACCATGCCCATCATCATAATGCTTCATGCTATTGTCATAACAACGAAATCAAATTGTTCCATGACCTCTGTCATAACAATGCTCCAAACCCTTGTGATCACAATATTCCATAACACTTGTCATCACAATGCCCCATGAGGCTCATCACCACAATTATCCACGGTCTTCTCATCACAATGCTCCATGACCTTCGTCATCACAATGCTCAATACACATGTCATCAACATGCTCCCTGACATTTGTTGTCTGTATGCTCCTTGAACCCTGTCATGACAAGGCTGCATGCCTTTTTCATCACAGTGATCCATGCCCTTTTCATCACAGTGCTCCAAGTCCCATGTAATCACAGTGGTCCATGCCATTGTCATCACAAAGCTCAATGACGCATGCCATCAGAATGCTCCTTGGTCTTCTCCTCACAATGCTCCATGCCCTTGTCTTCACAATGTTCCAAGACTCCTGTAATCACAATGTTCCATTCCCCTTTTAATCAGTATGCTCCATGAGACTTGTCATCTCAAGGCTCCATGGTTTTGTCATCACAATGCTCCAGGACTTTGTCATCACAATGCTTCACGACATTGTCAACAAAATTTTCAATGGCCCTTGTCATCATAATGCTCCAAACCCTAATCCTCACAATGCTCCATTATATTTGTCATCACAATCCTCCATTACATTTGGTATCACAAAGCTCCATGCCATTGTCATCGCCATGGACCATGACATAAGTCATCACAATGCTCCCTGACACCTGTCTTCACAATACTCCATGACCTTATGATCACAATGCTCCATGCCCTTGTCATCACAATACACCATGCCCACTCTCATCACAATAACCTATGAAACTTGTCAGACCAATGCTCCATGCCACTGACATCACAATGCTCCATGCCCTTGTCATCACAATGCTCCATGAACCCTGTCATCACAATGCTCCGTGACTCCAGTCATCACAATGCTTCATAACGTTTGTCATCACAATGGTCCATGCCGGCGTCATCACAAGGCTCTGTGACCTTTGTAACCACAATGCTCCATGAACTTTTCATCACAATTCTCTGAGAAACTTGTCATCACAATGCTCCATGTCTTTGTCAGAACAATGCTCCATGACCATTGTCATCACAATGTGCCACGCACATTTCATCACAACGTTCCAAACCTTGTCATTGCAATGCTCCATAAACCTTGTAATCACAATGGTCCATGCACTTCTCATCAAAATGCTCTCTCACCAGAGATGTCACAATGTTCCATTACTAGTCATCACAATACACCCTCATCCTTGTAATCACAATGTTCCATGACCCTGTCATCACAATGCTACATCCCCTTATCATCACAATGTTCCATGACCCCTGCCAGCACAATGTTCCATAAGCCCTGTCATCAAAATGCTCCATGACCCTTTCCATCCCAAAGCTCCAAGACCCCTGACATCACAATGTTCTATAACCCCTGCCATCAAAATGTTCCATTACACTTTTTATCAAATTGCTGCATGACGCGGTCATCAAAATGCTCCCTGCCCTTCTCATCAAAATGCTGCATGACTTGTCATCACAAAGCTCCAAGACGCTTGACATCACAATGCTCCATGTCATTGTCATCATAATGCTCCATGAACCCTCTCATCACATTGCTCCATGCCCTTGTCATCACACAGCTCCATGACACTTGTCATCACAATGCTCGATGCCCTTCTCATCACAATGCTCCATGCCCTTGTCATTACAGTCCTGCATGACACATGTATCACAGTGTACCGTGCCCTTGTCATCACAGTGCTCCATGCCGACTCTCATCACAATAATCCATGAAACATTTCAGACCAAAGTTCCATACCCTTCTCATCACAATGCACCATGCCCTTTTCATCACAGTGCTCCATGACCCCTGTCATCACAATGCTCTGTGACTCCAGTCATCACAATGCTTCATAAAGATTGTCATCACAATGGTCAATGCCCGCGTCATCACAAGGCTCTGTGACCTTTGTAACCACAATGCTCCATGAATTTTTCATCACAATTCTCTGTGACCCTTGTCATCACGATTCTCCATGTCTTTGTCAGAACAATGCTCCATGACCATTGTCATCACAGTATGCCACATGCATTTCATCACAACTGTCCACAACCTTGTCATTGCAATGCTCCATAAACCTTGTAATCACAATGGTCCATGCACTTCTCATCAAAATGCTCTCTCACCAGAGATATCACAATGTTCCATCACTAGTCATCACAATACTCCCTCACCCCTGGAATCACAATGATCCATGACCCTGTCATCACAATGCTACATCCACTTATCATCACAATGTTCTATGACCCCTGCCATCACAATGTTCCATAAGCCCTGTCATCAAAATGCTCCATGACCCTTTCCATCCCAAAACTCCAAGACCCCTGCCATCACAATGTTCTATAACCCCTGCCATCTAAATGTTCCATTACACTTTTTATCAAATTGCTGCATGAATCGGTCATCAAAATGCTCCCTGCCCTTCTCATCAAAATGCTCCGTGACTTGTCATCACAAAGCTCCAAGACACTTGGCATCACAATGCTCCATGTCATTGTCATCACAATGCTCCATGAACGCTCTCATCACATTGCTCCATGCCCTTGTCATCACAAAGCTCCATGCTCCTTGAAATCAAAATGATCCATGACCTCTGTCATCACAATGCTCCATACCCGTGTGATCACAATGTTCCATAACACTTGTCATCACAACGCTCCATGATGCCTGTCATCACAATACTCCATGCCCTTTTCATCACAATGCTCCATGACCTTTGTCACCACAATTCTCAATACACTTGTCATCACAATGCTCCCTGACACTTGTCATCAGAATGCTCCTTGAACCCTGTCACGAAAAGGCTCCATGCCTTTTTCATCACAATGTCCCATGCCATTTTCATCACAATGCTCCATGCCATTGTCATCAAAATACTCCACAAGCTTGTCATCAGAATGCTCCATGACCCTTGTCATCACAATTCTCCATGCACTTGTCAGCACAATGCTCCCTGACCCTTGTTCTCACAATGCTCCAAGCCATTGTCATCACAATGCTCCATTACCTTTGTCATCAGAATCCTCCCTGACACTTGGCATCACAATGCTCCATGCCATCCTCATCACAATGGGCCATTACATATGTGATCACAATGCTCCCTGACACCTGTCTTCACAATACGGCATGACCTGGTCATCACAATGCTCCATGCCCTTGTCATCACAGTGTGCTATTCCAACTGTCATCGCAATACTCCATGAAAGTTATTAGTCCAATGTTCCATGCCCTTGTCATCACAATGCTCCATGCCCTTGTTATCACAATGCTCCATGACCCCTGTCATCACAATGCTCCGTGACTCCAGTCATCACAATGCTTCATGACCTTTGTTATCCCAATGGTCCATGCCCTTGTCATCAACAGTCTCTGTTACGTTTTTAACCACAATGCTCCATGAACTTTTCATCACAATGCTCTTTGACCCTTGTCATCACAATGCTTTATGCCTTACTCAGCACAGTGCTCCATGACCCTTGTCACCACAATGCTCCATGCGCTTGTCAGCCCAATGCTCCATGACACATGTCATCACAATGCACCATGTGCTTGTCATCACAGTGCTCCACAACATTGTCATCACAATGCTCCATAAAATTTGTCATCACAATGCTCCATGCACTTCTCATCAAAATGCTCTCTCACCACTGATATCACAATGCTACATCACTATTTGTCACAATACTCCCTCACCCCTGTCATCACAAAGTTCCATGACAGCTGTCATCACAATGCTACATGCACTTATCATCACAATGTTCGATGAGCCCTGAAATCACAATGTTCCATAACACCTGTCATCAAAATGTTCCATGACACTTTTCATCAAATTGCTCCATGACCCTGTCATCAGAATGCTCCCTGCCCTTCTCATCACAATGCACAACGCCCTTGCCATCAAAATGCTCCATGACCTTTGTCATCACAAAGATCCATGACCCTTGGCATCACAATGCTCCATGTCATTGTCATCACAATGCTCCATGAACATTCTCATCACATTGCTCCATGCCCTTGTCTTCACATAGCTCCATGACACATGTCATCAGAATGCTCCATGGCCTTCTCATCACAATGCTCCATGCCCTTGCCATCACAATGCTCCATTACACCTGTCATAACAATGCACCATGACCCCTGCCATCACGATGTTCCATGGCCTTGTCATCACAAGGCTCTATGACCCTTCTCATCACAATGCTCCAGTAACACTGTAATCACAATGCTCTATGCCCCTTTTCCTCTCAATGATCCATGAACCCTGTCATCAAAATGCACCATGCCCATCATCATAATGCTGCATGCTATTGTCATAACAACGAAATCAAATTGTTCCATGACCTCTGTCATAACAATGCTCCAAACCCTTGTGATCACAATATTCCATAACACTTGTCATCACAATGCCCCATGAGGCTCGTCATCACAATTATCCATGGTCTTCTCATCACAATGCTCCATGACCTTCGTCATCACAATGCTCAATACACATGTCATCAACATGCTCCCTGACATTTGTTGTCTGTATGCTCCTTGAACCCTGTCATGACAAGGCTGCATGCCTTTTTCATCACAGAGATCCATGCCCTTTTCATCACAGTGCTCCAAGTCCCATGTAATCACAGTGGTCCATGCCATTGTCATCACAAAGCTCAATGACGCATGCCATCAGAATGCTCCTTGGTCTTCTCCTCACAATGCTCCATGCCCTTGTCTTCACAAGGTTCCAAGACCCCTGTAATCACAATGCTCCATTCCCCTTTTAATCAGTATGCTCCATGAGACTTGTCATCTCAAGGCTCCATGGTTTTGTCATCACAATGCTCCAGGACCTTGTCATCACAATGCTTCACGACATTGTCATCAAAATTTTCAATGTCCCTTGTCATCATAATGCTCCAAACCTTAATCATCACAATGCTCCATTATATTTGTCATCACAATCCTCCATTACATTTGGTATCACAAAGCTCCAATCCATTGTCATCGCCATGGACCATGACATAAGTCATCACAATGCTCCCTGACACCTGTCTTCACAATACTCCATGACCTTATCATCACAATGCTCCATGCCCTTGTCATCACAATGCACCATGCCCACTCTCATCACAATAATCTATGAAACTTGTCAGACCAATGCTCCATGCCACTGTCATTACAATGCTCCATGCCCTTGTCATCACAATGCTCCATGACCCCTGTCATCACAATGCTCCGTGACTCCAGTCATCACAATGCTTCATAACGTTTGTCATCACAATGGTCCATGCCCGCGTCATCACAAGGCTCTGTGACCTTTGTAACCACAATGCTCCATGAACTTTTCATCACAATTCTCTGAGAAACTTGTCATCACAATGCTCCATGTCTTTCTCAGAACAATGCTCCATGACCATTGTCATCACAATGTGCCACGCACATTTCATCACTACGTTCCAAACCTTGTCATTGCAATGCTCCATAAACCTTGTAATCACAATGGTCCATGCACTTCTCATCAAAATGCTCTCTCACCACTGATATCACAATGCTACATCACTATTTGTCACAATACTCCCTCACCCCTGTCATCACAATGTTCCATGACTCCTGTCATCACAATGCTAAATGCACTTATCATCACAATGTTCGATGACCCCTGACATCACAATGTTCCATAACACCTGTCATCAAAATGTTCCATGACACTTTTCATCAAATTGCTCCATGACCCTGTCATCAGAATGCTCCCTGCCCTTCTCATCACAATGCACAACGCCCTTGCCATCAAAATGCTCCATGACCTTTGTCATCACAAAGATCCATGACCCTTGGCATCACAATGCTCCATGTCATTGTCATCACAATGCTCCATGAACGCTCTCATCACATTGCTCCATGCCCTTGTCTTCACATAGCTCCATGACACATGTCATCAGAATGCTCCATGGCCTTCTCATCACAATGCTCCATGCCCTTGCCATCACAATGCTCCATTACCCCTGTCATAACAATGCACCATGACCCCTGCCATCACGATGTTCCATGGCCTTGTCATCACAAGGCTCTATGACCCTTCTCATCACAATGCTCCAGTAACACTGTAATCACAATGCTCTATGCCCCTTTTCCTCTCAATGATCCATGAACCCTGTCATCAAAATGCACCATGCCCATCATCATAATGCTTCATGCTATTGTCATAACAGCGAAATCAAATTGTTCCATGACCTCTGTCATAACAATGCTCCAAACCCTTGTGATCACAATATTCCATAACACTTGACATCACAATGCCCCATGAGGCTCGTCATCACAATTATCCATGGTCTTCTCATAACAATGCTCCATGACCTTCGTCATCACAATGCTCAATACACATGTCATCAACATGCTCCCTGACACTTGTTGTCTGTATGCTCCTTGAACCCTGTCATGACAAGGCTCCATGCCTTTTTCATCACAGTGATCCATGCCCTTTTCATCACAGTGCTCCAAGTCCCATGTAATCACAGTGGTCCATGCCATTGTCATCACAAATCTCAATGACGCATGCCATCAGAATGCTCCTTGGTCTTCTCCTCACAATGCTCCATGCCCTTGTCTTCACAATGTTCCAAGACCCCTGTAATCACAATGTTCCATTCCCCTTTTAATCAGTATGCTCCATGAGACTTGTCATCTCAAGGCTCCATGGTTTTGTCATCACAATGTTCCAGGACCTTGTCATCACAATGCTTCACGACATTGTCATCAAAATTTTCAATGGCCCTTGTCATCATAATGCTCCAAACCTTAATCATCACAATGCTCCATTATATTTGTCATCACAATCCTCCATTACATTTGGTATTACAAAGCTCCATGCCATTGTCATCGCCATGGACCATGACATAAGTCATCACAATGCTCCCTGACACCTGTCTTCACAATACTCCATGACCTTATGATCACAATGCTCCATGCCCTTGTCATCACAATGCACCATGCCCACTCTCATCACAATAACCTATGAAACTTGTCAGACCAATGCTCCATGCCACTGACATCACAATGCTCCATGCCCTTGTCATCACAATGCTCCATGAACCCTGTCATCACAATGCTCCGTGACTCCAGTCATCACAATGCTTCATAACGTTTGTCATCACAATGGTCCATGCCGGCGTCATCACAAGGCTCTGTGACCTTTGTAACCACAATGCTCCATGAACTTTTCATCACAATTCTCTGAGAAACTTGTCTTCACAATGCTCCATGTCTTTGTCAGAACAATGCTCCATGACCATTGTCATCACAATGTGCCACGCACATTTCATCACAACGTTCCAAACCTTGTCATTGCAATGCTCCATAAACCTTGTAATCACAATGGTCCATGCACTTCTCATCAAAATGCTCTCTCACCAGAGATGTCACAATGTTCCATTACTAGTCATCACAATACACCCTCATCCTTGTAATCAGAATGTTCCATGACCCTGTCATCACAATGCTACATCCCCTTATCATCACAATGTTCCATGACCCCTGCCAGCACAATGTTCCATAAGCCCTGTCATCAAAATGCTCCATGACCCTTTCCATCCCAAAGCTCCAAGACCCCTGACATCACAATGTTCTATAACCCCTGCCATCAAAATGTTCCATTACACTTTTTATCAAATTGCTGCATGACGCGCTCATCAAAATGCTCCCTGCCCTTCTCATCAACATGCTCCATGACTTGTCATCACAAAGCTCCAAGACGCTTGGCATCACAATGCTCCATGTCATTGTCATCACAATGCTCCATGAACCCTCTCATCACATTGCTCCATGCCCTTGTCATCACACAGCTCCATGACACTTGTCATTACAATGCTCGATGCCCTTCTCATCACAATGCTCCATGCCCTTGTCATTACAGTCCTGCATGACACATGTATCACAGTGTACCGTGCCTTTGTCATCACAGTGCTCCATGCCGACTCTCATCACAATAATCCATGAAACATTTCAGACCAAAGTTCCATACCCTTCTCATCACAATGCTCCATTACCCCTGTCATAACAATGCACCATGACACCTGTTATCACAATGATCCACGGCCTAGTCATCACAAGGTTCCATGATAATTCTCATCACAATTCTCAAGACCCCTGATATCACAATGCTCCATGCCCTTGTCATCACAAAGCTCCATGACGCATGTCATCATAATGTTCCATGGCCTTCTCATCACAATGCTCCATGCCCTTGTCATCACAATGCTCCAAGACCATTGTCATTACAATGCTCCATGCCCCTTTTCATCTCAATGCTCCATGAACCCTGTCATCACAATGCACCATGCCCATCATCATAATGCTTCCGGCTATTGTCATCACAATGAAATCAATATTCTGCATGACCTCTGTCATCATAATATTCCAAACCCTTGTGATCACAATGCTGCATAACACGTATCATCACAACACCCCATGACACTCATCATCACAATTATCCATGGTCTTCTCATCACAATGTTCCATGATCTTTGTCATCATAATGCTCAATACACTTGTCATCACAATGCTCCCTGACCCTTGTCGTCAGTATGCTCCTTGAACCCTGTCATGACAAGTTTCCATGCATTTTTCATCACAATGATCCATGACCATTTCATCACAATGCTCCAAGGTCCCTGTAATCACAATGCTGCCTGCCCTTTTCATAACAAAACTCCATGACGCATGTCATCAGAATGCTCCATGGCCTTCTCATCACAATGCTCTATGCCCTAGTCATAACAATGCTCCAAGACCCCTGTAATCACAATGCTCCATGCCCCTTTTCATCAGAATGCTCCATGAGACTTGCCATCACAAGTCTCCATGGTCTTTTCATCACAATGTTCCAGGACCTTGACATCACCATGATCCATTCCCTTGTCATCACAATGCTCCATGACCCCTGTCATCACAATAATCTATGAACATTTTCAGCCCAATGCTCCACGACCTTCTCATCACAATGCTCCATTGCCAATATCATCACAATGCTCCATGACCACTGTCATCACAACAATCCATGACACCTGACCACACAATGATCCAGGACTCTTGTCATCACAATGCTCCATTAACTTGTCGTCACAATGCTACATGACACCTGTCATCACAACTCTCCATGAACATTTTCAGCCCAGTGCTCCATGACCCTGTCATCACAATGATCAATGCCCTTGTCATCCCAATGCTCCATGACCCCTGTATTCACAATGCTCCTTGACGCTTGTCATCACAGTGCTCCATGACACATGTCATCACAATGCTCCATGACTTTGTCAGCAAAATGCTACATGACCTTGTCATTACAATGCTCTATGCACTTGTCATCACAATACTCCATTTCCATTGTCATCACAATCCTCCATGAACTTTGGGATCACATTGCTTCATGCCCTTGTCATCACAATGCTCCATTCTCCTTGAAATCCAAATGATCCATGACCTCTGTCATCACAATGCTCCAAACCCTTGTGATCACAATGTTCCATAACACTTGTCATCACAACGCTCCATGATGCCTGTCATCACAATACTCCATGCCCTTTTCATCACAATGCTCCATGACCTTTGTCACCACAATTCTCAATACACTTGTCATCACAATGCTCCCTGACACTTGTCATCAGAATGCTCCTTGAACCCTGTCACGAAAAGGCTCCATGCCTTTTTCATCACAATGCCCCATGCCATTTTCATCACAATGCTCCATGCCATTGTCATCAAAATACTCCACAAGCTTGTCATCAGAATGCTCCATGACCCTTGTCATCACAATTCTCCATGCACTTGTCAGCACAATGCTCCCTGACCCTTTTCATCACAATGATGCAAGCCATTGTCATCACAATGCTCCAATACCTTTGTCATCAGAATCCTCCCTGACACTTGGCATCACAATGCTCCATGCCATCCTCATCACAATGGGCCATTACATATGTGATCACAATGCTCCCTGACACCTGTCTTCACAATACGGCATGACCTGGTCATCACAATGCTCCATGCCCTTGTCATCACAGTGTGCCATTCCAACTCTCATCGCAATACTCCATGAAAGTTATTAGACCAATGTTCCATGCACTTGTCATCACAATGCTCCATGCCCTTCTTATCACAATGCTCCATGACCCCTATCATCACAATGATCCGTGACTCCAGTCATCACAATGCTTCATGACCTTTGTCATCACAATGGTACATGCCCTCGTCATCAACAGTCTCTGTGACCTTTTTAACCACTATGCTCCATGAAATTTTCATTACAATGCTCTTTGACCCTTGTCATCACAATGCTCTATGCCTTTCGCAGCACAATGCTCCATGACCCTTGTCATCACAATGCTCCATGCGCTTGTCAGCACAATGCTCCATGACACATGTCATCACAATGCACCATGCGCTTGTCATCACAGTGCTCCACAACATTGTCATCACAATGCTCCATAAAATTTGTCATCACAATGCTCCATGCACTTCTCATCAAAATGCTCTCTCACCACTGATATCTCAATGCTACATCACTATTTGTCACAATACTCCCTCATCCCTGTCATCACAATGTTCCATGACTCCTGTCATCACAATGCTACATGCACTTATCATCACAATGTTCGATGATCCCTGAAATCACAATGTTCCATAACACCTGTCATCAAAATGTTCCATGACACTTTTCATCAATTGCTCCATGACCCTGTCATCAGAATGCTCCCTGCCATTCTCATCACAATGCACAACGCCCTTGCCATCAAATGCTCCATGACCTTTGTCATCACAAAGCTCCATGACCCTTGGCATCACAATGCTCCATGTCATTGTCATCACAATGCTCCTTGAACGCTCTCATCACATTGCTCCATGCCCTTGTCTTCACATAGCTCCATGACACATGTCATCAGAATGCTCCATGGCCTTCTCATCACAATGCTCCAAGCCCTTGCCATCACAATGCTCCATTATCCCTGTCATAACAATGCTCCATGACCCCTGCCATCACGATGTTCCATGGCCTTGTCATCACAAAGCTCCTTGACCCTTGTCATCACAATGATCCTTGCCCCTTTTCATCTCAATGATCCATGAACCCTGTCATCACAATGCACTATGCCCATCATCATAATGCTTCATGCTATTGTCATAACAACGAAATCAAAATGTTCCATGACCTCTGTCATAACAATGCTCCAAACCCTTGTGATCACAATATTCCATAACACTTGTCATCACAATGCCCCGGATGCTCGTCATCACAATTATCCATGGTCTTCTCATCACAATGCTCCATGACCTTCGTCATCACAATGCTCAATACACTTGTCATCAACATGCTCCCTGACACTTGTTGTCTGTATGCTCCTTGAACCCTGTCATGACAAGGCTCCATGCCATTTTCATCACAATGATCCATGCCCTTTTCATCACAATGCTCCAAGTCCCATGTAATCACAATGGTCCATGCCATTGTCATCACAATGCTCAATGACGCATGCCATCAGAATGCTCCTTGGTCTTCTCCTCACAATGCTCCCTGCTCTTGTCTTCACAATGTTCCAAGACCCTTGTAATCACAATGCTCCATTCCCCTTTTAATCAGTATGCTCCATGAGACTTGTCATCACAAGGCTCCATGGTTTTGTCATCACAATGCTCCAGGACCTTGTCATCACAATGCTTCACGACCTTGTCATCAAAATTTTCAATGGCCCTTGTCATCATAATGCTCCAAACCCTAATCATCACAATGCTCCATTATATTTGTCATCACAATCCTCCATTACATTTGGTATCACAAAGCTCCATGCCATTGTCATCGCCATGGACCATGACATATGTCATCACAATGCTCCCTGACACATGTCTTCACAATACTCCATGACCTTATCATCACAATGCTCCATGCCCTTGTCATCAAAATGCACCATGCCCATTCTCATCACAATAATCTATGAAACTTGTCAGACCAATGCTCCATGCCACTGTCATCACAATGCTCCATGCCCTTGTCATCACAATGCTCCATGAACCCTGTCATCACAATTCTCCGTGACTCCAGTCATCACAATGCTTCATAACGTTTGTCATCACAATGGTCCATGCCCTCGTCATCACAAGGCTCTGTGACCTTTGTAACCACAATGCTCCATGAACTTTTCATCACAATTCTCTGAGAAACTTGTCATCACAATGCTCCATGTCTTTGTCAGAACAATGCTCCATGACCATTGTCATCACAATGTGCCACGCGCATTTCATCACAACGTTCCAAACCTTGTCATTGCAATGCTCCATAAACCTTGTAATCACAATTGTCCATGCACTTCTCATCAAAATGCTCTCTCACCAGAGATATCACAATGTTTCATCACTAGTCATCACAATACACCCTCATCCATGTAATCACAATGTTCCATGACCCTGTCATCACAATGCTACATCCCCTTATCATCACAATGTTCCATGACCCCTGCCATCACAATGTTCCATAAGCCCTGTCATCAAAATGCTCCATGACCCTTTCCATCCCAAAGCCCCAAGACCCCTGACATCACAATGTTCTGTAACCCCTGCCATCAAAATGTTCCATTACACTTTTTATCAAATTGCTGCATGACCCAGTCATCAAAATGCTCCATGCCCTTCTCATCAAAATGCTCCATGACTTGTCATCACAAAGCTCCAAGACCCTTGGCATCATAATGCTCCATGTCATTGTCATCACAATGCTCCATGAACCCTCTCATCACATTGCTCCATGCCCTTGTCATCACAAAGCTCCATGACACTTGTCATCACAATGCTCGATGCCCTTCTCATCACAATGCTCCATGCCCTTGTCATTACAGTCCTGCATGACACATGTATCACAGTGTTCCGTGCCCTTGTCATCACAATGTTCCATGCCCACTCTCATCACAATAATCCATGAAACATTTCAGACCATAGTTCCATACCCTTCTCATCACAATGCTCCATTACCCCTGTCATAACAATGCACCATGACACCTCACATCACAATGATCCACGGCCTAGTCATCACAAGGTTCCATGATAATTCTCATCACAATGCTCAAGACCCCTGATATCACAATGCTCCATGACCTTGTCATCACAAAGCTCCATGACGCATGTCATCAGAATGTTCCATGGCCTTCTCATCACAATGCTCCATGCCCTTGTCATCACAATGCTCCATGACCCCTGTCATCACAATAATCTATGAACATTTTCAGCCCAATGCTCCACGACCTTCTCATCACAATGCTCCATTGCCAATATCATCACAATGCTCCATGACCACTGTCATCACAACAATCCATGACACCTGACCACACAATGATCCAGGACTCTTGTCATCACATTGCTCCATTAACTTGTCGTCACAATGCTACATGACACCTGTCATCACAACTCTCCATGAATATTTTCAGCCCAGTGCTCCATGACCCTTGTCATCACAATGATCAATGCCCTTGTCATCCCAATGCTCCATGACCCCTGTATTCACAATGCTCCTTGACGCTTGTCATCACAGTGCTCCATGACACATGTCATCACAATGCTCCATGCCTTTGTCAGCAAAATGCTACATGACCTTGTCATTACAATGCTCTATGCACTTGTCATCACAATACTCCATTTCCATTGTCATCACAATCCTCCATGAACTTTGGGATCACATTGCTTCATGCCCTTGTCATCACAATGCTCCATTCTCCTTGAAATCCAAATGATCCATGACCTCTGTCATCACAATGCTCCAAACCCTTGTGATCACAATGTTCCATAACACTTGTCATCACAACGCTCCATGATGCCTGTCATCACAATACTCCATGCCCTTTTCATCACAATGCTCCATGACCTTTGTCACCACAATTCTCAATACACTTGTCATCACAATGCTCCCTGACACTTGTCATCAGAATGCTCCTTGAACCCTGTCACGAAAAGGCTCCATGCCTTTTTCATCACAATGCCCCATGCCATTTTCATCACAATGCTCCATGCCATTGTCATCAAAATACTCCACGAGCTTGTCATCAGAATGCTCCATGACCCTTGTCATCACAATTCTCCATGCACTTGTCAGCACAATGCTCCCTGACCCTTTTCATCACAATGATGCAAGCCATTGTCATCACAATGCTCCTATACCTTTGTCATCAGAATCCTCCCTGACACTTGGCATCACAATGCTCCATGCCATCCTCATCACAATGGGCCATTACATATGTGATCACAATGCTCCCTGACACCTGTCTTCACAATACGGCATGACCTGGTCATCACAATGCTCCATGCCCTTGTCATCACAGTGTGCCATTCCAACTCTCATCGCAATACTCCATGAAAGTTATTAGACCAATGTTCCATGCACTTGTCATCACAATGCTCCATGCCCTTCTTATCACAATGCTCCATGACCCCTATCATCACAATGATCCGTGACTCCAGTCATCACAATGCTTCATGACCTTTGTCATCACAATGGTCCATGCCCTCGTCATCAACAGTCTCTGTGACCTTTTTAACCACAATGCTCCATGAAATTTTCATTACAATGCTCTTTGACCCTTGTCATCACAATGCTCTATGCCTTTCGCAGCACAATGCTCCATGACCCTTGTCATCACAATGCTCCATGCGCTTGTCAGCACAATGCTCCATGACACATGTCATCACAATGCACCATGCGCTTGTCATCACAGTGCTCCACAACATTGTCATCACAATGCTCCATAAAATTTGTCATCACAATGCTCCATGCCCTTCTCATCAAAATGCTCTCTCACCACTGATATCTCAATGCTACATCACTATTTGTCACAATACTCCCTCATCCCTGTCATCACAATGTTCCATGACTCCTGTCATCACAATGCTACATGCACTTATCATCACAATGTTCGATGATCCCTGAAATCACAATGTTCCATAACACCTGTCATCAAAATGTTCCATGACACTTTTCATCAAATTGCTCCATGACCCTGTCATCAGAATGCTCCCTGCCCTTCTCATCACAATGCACAACGCCCTTGCCATCAAATGCTCCATGACCTTTGTCATCACAAAGCTCCATGACCCTTGGCATCACAATGCTCCATGTCATTGTCATCACAATGCTCCTTGAACGCTCTCATCACATTGCTCCATGCCCTTGTCTTCACATAGCTCCATGACACATGTCATCAGAATGCTCCATGGCCTTCTCATCACAATGCTCCAAGCCCTTGCCATCACAATGGTCCATTACCCCTGTCATAACAATGCTCCATGACCCCTGCCATCACGATGTTCCATGGCCTTGTCATCACAAAGCTCCTTGACCCTTGTCATCACAATGATCCTTGCCCCTTTTCATCTCAATGATCCATGAACCCTGTCATCACAATGCACTATGCCCATCATCATAATGCTTCATGCTATTGTCATAACAACGAAATCAAAATGTTCCATGACCTCTGTCATAACAATGCTCCAAACCCTTGTGATCACAATATTCCATAACACTTGTCATCAGAATGCCCCGGATGCTCGTCATCACAATTATCCATGGTCTTCTCATCACAATGCTCCATGACCTTCGTCATCACAATGCTCAATACACTTGTCATCAACATGCTCCCTGACACTTGTTGTCTGTATGCTCCTTGAACCCTGTCATGACAAGGCTCCATGCCATTTTCATCACAATGATCCATGCCCTTTTCATCACAATGCTCCAAGTCCCATGTAATCACAATGGTCCATGCCATTGTCATCACAATGCTCAATGACGCATGCCATCAGAATGCTCCTTGGTCTTCTCCTCACAATGCTCCCTGCTCTTGTCTTCACAATGTTCCAAGACCCTTGTAATCACAATGCTCCATTCCCCTTTTAATCAGTATGCTCCATGAGACTTGTCATCACAAGGCTCCATGGTTTTGTCATCACAATGCTCCAGGACCTTGTCATCACAATGCTTCACGACCTTGTCATCAAAATTTTCAATGGCCCTTGTCATCATAATGCTCCAAACCCTAATCATCACAATGCTCCATTATATTTGTCATCACAATCCTCCATTACATTTGGTATCACAAAGCTCCATGCCATTGTCATCGCCATGGACCATGACATATGTCATCACAATGCTCCCTGACACATGTCTTCACAATACTCCATGACCTTATCATCACAATGCTCCATGCCCTTGTCATCACAATGCACCATGCCCATTCTCATCACAATAATCTATGAAACTTGTCAGACCAATGCTCCATGCCACTGTCATCACAATGCTCCATGCCCTTGTCATCACAATGCTCCATGAACCCTGTCATCACAATTCTCCGTGACTCCAGTCATCACAATGCTTCATAACGTTTGTCATCACAATGGTCCATGCCCGCGTCATCACAAGGCTCTGTGACCTTTGTAACCACAATGCTCCATGAACTTTTCATCACAATTCTCTGAGAAACTTGTCATCACAATGCTCCATGTCTTTGTCAGAACAATGCTCCATGACCATTGTCATCACAATGTGCCACGCGCATTTCATCACAACGTTCCAAACCTTGTCATTGCAATGCTCCATAAACCTTGTAATCACAATTGTCCATGCACTTCTCATCAAAATGCTCTCTCACCAGAGATATCACAATGTTTCATCACTAGTCATCACAATACACCCTCATCCATGTAATCACAATGTTCCATGACCCTGTCATCACAATGCTACATCCCCTTATCATCACAATGTTCCATGACCCCTGCCATCACAATGTTCCATAAGCCCTGTCATCAAAATGCTCCATGACCCTTTCCATCCCAAAGCCCCAAGACCCCTGACATCACAATGTTCTGTAACACCTGCCATCAAAATGTTCCATTACACTTTTTATCAAATTGCTGCATGACCCAGTCATCAAAATGCTCCATGCCCTTCTCATCAAAATGCTCCATGACTTGTCATCACAAAGCTCCAAGACCCTTGGCATCACAATGCTCCATGTCATTGTCATCACAATGCTCCATGAACCCTCTCATCACATTGCTCCATGCCCTTGTCATCACAAAGCTCCATGACACTTGTCATCACAATGCTCGATGCCCTTCTCATCACAATGCTCCATGCCCTTGTCATTACAGTCCTGCATGACACATGTATCACAGTGTTCCGTGCCCTTGTCATCACAATGTTCCATGCCCACTCTCATCACAATAATCCATGAAACATTTCAGACCATAGTTCTATACCCTTCTCATCACAATGCTCCATTACCCCTGTCATAACAATGCACCATGACACCTCACATCACAATGATCCACGGCCTAGTCATCACAAGGTTCCATGATAATTCTCATCACAATGCTCAAGACCCCTGATATCACAATGCTCCATGCCCTTGTCATCACAAAGCTCCATGACGCATGTCATCAGAATGTTCCATGGCCTTCTCATCACAATGCTCCATGCCCTTGTCATCACAATGCTCCAAGACCCTTGCCATCACAATGCTCCATGCCCCATTTCATCTCAATGCTCCATGAAATCTGTCATCACAATGCTCCAAGACCCTTGTAATCACAATGCTCCATGCCTCTTTTCATCTCAATGCTCCATGAACCCTGTCATCACAATGCACCATGCCCATCATCATAATGCTTCAGGCTATTGTCATCACAATGAAATCAATATTCTGCATGACCTCTGTCATCATAATGCTCCAAACCCTTGTGATCACAATGCTGCATAACACGTATCATCACAACACCCCATGACGCTCATCATCACAAATATCCATGGTCTTCTCATCACAATGCTCCATGATCTTTGTCATCACAATGCTCAATACACTTGGCATCACAATGCTCCCTGACCCTTGTCGTCTGTATGCTCCTTGAACCCTGTCATGACAAATTTCCATGCATTTTTCATCACAATGATCCATGACCATTTCATCACAATGCTCCAAGGTCCCTGTAATCACAATGCTCCATGCCGTTGTCATCACAAAACTCCATGACGCTTGTCATCAGAATGCTCCCTGGACTTCTCATCACAGTGCTATATGCCCTAGGCATAACAATGCTCCAAGACCCCTGTAATCACAATGCTCCATGCCCCTTTTCATCAGAATGCTCCATGAGACTTGCCATCACAAGTCTCCATGGTCTTCTCAGCACAATATTCCAGGACCTTGACATCACCATGATCCATTCCCTTGTCATCACAATGCTCCATGACCCCTGTCATCACAATAATCCATGAACATTTTCAGCCCAATGCTCCACGACTTTCTCATCACAATGCTCCATTGCCAATATCATCACAATGCTCCATGACCACTGTCATCACAACAATCCATGACACCTGACAACACAATGATCCAGGACTCTTGTCATCACAATGCTCCATTAACTTGTCGTCACAATGCTACATGACACCTGTCATCACAACTCTCCATGAACATTTTCAGCCCAGTGCTCGATGACCCTTGTCATCACAATGATCCATGCCCTTGTCATCCCAATGCTCCATGACCCCTGTATTCACAATGCTCCTTTACACTTGTCATCACAGTGCTCCATGACACATGTCATCACAATGCTCCATGCCTTTGTCAGCAAAATGCTACATGACATTGTCATTACAATGCTCTATGCGCTTGTCATCACAATACTCCATTTCCATTGTCATCACAATCCTCCATGAACTTTGGGATCACATTGCTTCATGCCCTTGTCATCACAATGCTCCATGCTCCTTGAAATACAAATGATCCATGACCTCTGTCATCACAATGCTCCAAAACCTTGTGATCACAATGTTCCATAACACTTGTCATCACAACGCTCCATGATGCCTGTCATCACAATACTCCATGCCCTTTTCATCACAATGCTCCATGACCTTTGTCACCACAATTCTCAATACACTTGTCATCACAATGCTCCCTGACACTTGTCATCAGAATGCTCCTTGAACCCTGTCAAGAAAAGGCTCCATGCCTTTTCCATCACAATGCCCCATGCCATTTTCATCACAATGCTCCATGCCATTGTCATCAAAATACTCCACAAGCTTGTCATCAGAATGCTCCATGACCCTTGTCATCACAATTCTCCATGCACTTGTCAGCACAATGCTCCCTGACCCTTGTCATCACAATTCTGCAAGCCATTGTCATCACAATGCTCCAAAACCTTTGTCATCAGAATCCTCCCTGACACTTGGCATCACAATGCTCCATGCCATCCTCATCACAATGGGCCATTACATATGTGATCACAATGCTCCCTGACACCTGTCTTCACAATACGGCATGACCTGGTCATCACAATGCTCCATGCCCTTGTCATCACAGTGTGCCATTCCAACTCTCATCGCAATACTCCATGAAAGTTATTAGACCAATGTTCCATGCACTTGTCATCACAATGCTCCATGCCCTTCTTATCACAATGCTCCATGACCCCTGTCATCAAAATGCTCCATGACTCCAGTCATCACAATGCTTCATGACCTTTGTCATCACAATGGTCCATGCCCTCGTCATCAACAGTCTCTGTGACCATTTTAACCACAATGCTCCATGAACTTTTCATCACAATGCTCTTTGACCCTTGTCATCACAATGCTCTATGCCTTTCTCAGCACAATGCTCCATGACCCTTGTCATCACAATGCCCCATGCGCTTGTCAGCACAATGCTCCATGACTCCTGTCATCACAATGCTACATGCACTTATCATCACAATGTTCGATGATCCCTGAAATCACAATGTTCCATAACACCTGTCATCAAAATGTTCCATGACACTTTTCATCAAATTGCTCCATGACCCTGTCATCAGAATGCTCCCTGACCTTCTCATCACAATGCACAACGCCCTTGCCATCACAATGCTCCATGACCTTTGTCATCACAAAGATCCATGACCCTTGGCATCACAATGCTCCATGTCATTGTCATCACAATGCTCCATGAACGCTCTCATCACATTTCTCCATGCCCTTGTCTTCACATAGCTCCATGACACATGTCATCAGAATGCTCCATGGCCTTCTCATCACAATGCTCCAAGCCCTTGCCATCACAATGCTCCATTACCCCTGTCATAACAATGCTCCATGACCCTTGCCATCACGATGTTCCATGGCCTTGTCATCACAAGGCTCCATGACCCTTCTCATCCCAATGCTCCAAGAACACTGTAATCACAATGCTCTATGCCCCTTTTCATCTCAATGATCCATGAACCCTGTCATCACAATGCACTATGCCCATCATCATAATGCTTCATGCTATTGTCATAACAACGAAATCAAAATGTACCATGACCTCTGTCATAACAATGCTCCAAACCCTTGTGATCACAATATTCCATAACACTTGTCATCACAATGCCCCAGAATGCTCGCCATCACAATTATCCATGGTCTTCTCATCACAATGCTCCTTGACCTTCATCATCACAATGCTCAATACACTTGTCATCAACATGCTCCCTGACACTTGTTGTCTGTATGCTCCTTGAACCCTGTCATGACAAGGCTCCATGCCTTTTTCATCACAATGATCCATGCCCTTTTCATCACAATGCTCCAAGTCCCATGTAATCACAATGGTCCATGCCTTTGTCATCACAAAACTCAATGATGCATGCCATCAGAATGCTCCTTGGTCTTCCCCTCACAATGCTCCATGCCCTTGTCTTCACAATGTTCCAAGACCCCTGTAATCACAATGCTCCATTCCCCTTTTAATCAGTATGCGCCATTAGACTTGTCATCACAAGGCTCCATGGTTTTGTCATCACAATGCTCCAGGACCTTGTCATCACAATGCTTCACGACCTTGTCATCAAAATTTTCAATGGCCCTTGTCATCATAATGCTCCAAACCCTAATCATCACAATGCTCCATTATATTTGTCATCACAATCCTCCATTACATTTGGTATCACAAAGCTCCATGCCATTGTCATCGCCATGGACCATGACATATGTCATCACAATGCTCCCTGACACCTGTCTTCACAATGCTCCATGACCTTATCATCGCAATGCTCCATGCCCTTGTCATCACAATGCACCATGCCTACTCTCATCACAATAATCTATGAAACTTGTCAGACCAATGCTCCATGCCACTGTCATCACAATGCTCCATGCCCTTGTCATCACAATGCTCCATGACCCCTGTCATCACAATGCTCCGTGACTCCAGTCATCACAATGTTTCATAACGTTTGTCATCACAATGGTCCATGCCCGCGTCATCACAAGGCTCTGTGACCTTTTTAACCACAATGCTCCATGAACTTTTCATCACAATTCTCTGAGAAACTTGTCATAACAATGCTCCATGTCTTTGTCAGAACAATGCTCCATGACCATTGTCATCACAATGTGCCACGTGCATTTCATCACAACGTTCCAAACCTTGTCATTGCAATGCTCCATAAACCTTGTAATCACAATGGTCCATGCACTTCTCATCAAAATGCTCTCTCACCAGAGATATCACAATGTTCCATCACTAGTCATCACAATACACCCTCGTCCTTGTAATCACAATGTTCCATGACACTGTCATCACAATGCTACATCCCCTTATCATCACAATGTTCCATGACCCCTGCCATCACAATGTTCCATAAGCCCTGTCATCAAAATGCTCCATGACCCTTTCCATCCCAAATCTCCAAGACCCCTGACATCACAATGTTCTATAACCCCTGCCATCAAAATATTCCATTACACTTTTTATCAAATTGCTGCATGACCCGGTAATCAAAATGCTCCCTTCCCTTCTCATCAAAATGCTCCATGAATTGTCATCACAAAGCTCCAAGACCCTTGGCATCACAATGCTCCATGTCATTGTCATCACAATGCTCCATGAACCCTCTCATCACATTGCTCCATGCCCTTGTCATCACACAGCTCCGTGACACTTGTCATCAAAATGCTTGATGCCCTTCTCATCACAATGCTCCATGCCCTTGTCATTACAGTCCTGCATGACCCATGTATCACAGTGTTCCGTGCCCTTGTCATCACAATGCTCCATGCCCACTCTCATCACAATAATCCATGAAACATTTCAGACCAAATTTCTATACCTTTCTCATCACAATGCTCCATTACCCCTGTCATAACAATGCACCATGACACCTGCCATCACAATGCACCATGACACCTGCCATCACAATGATCCACGGCCTAATCATCACAAGGTTCCATGATAATTCTCATCACAATGCTCAAGACCCCTGATATCACAATGCTCCATGCCCTTGTCATCACAATGCTCCAAGACCCTTGTCATCACAATGCTCCATGCCCCATTTCATCTCAATGCTCCCTGAAATCTGTCATCACAATGCTCCAAGACCCTTGTAGTCACAATGCTCCATGCCCCTTTTCATCTCAATGCTCCATGAACCCTGTCATCACAATGCACCATTCCCATCATCATAATGCTTCAGGCTATTGTCTTCACAATGAAATCAATATTCTGCATGACCTCTGTCATCATAATGCCCCAAAACCTTGTGATCACAATGTTGCATAACACGTATCATCACAACACCCCATGACGCTCATCATCACAATTATCCATGGTCTTCTCATCACAATGCTCCATGATCTTTGTCATCACAATGCTCAATACACTTGGCATCACAATGCTCCCTGACCCTTGTCGTCTGTATGCTCCTTGAACCCTGTCATGACAAGTTTCCATGCATTTTTCATCACAATGATCCATGACCATTTCATCACAATGCTCCAAGTTCCCTGTAATCACAATGCTCCATGCCCTTGTCATCACAAAACTCCATGACGCATGTCATCAGAATGCTCCATGGCCTTCTTATCACAATGCTCTATGCCCTAGTCATAACAATGCTCCAAGACCCCTGTAATCACAATGCTCCATGCCCCTTTTTATCAGAATGCTCCATGAGACTTGTCATCACAAGTCTCCATGGTCTTCTCATCACAATGTTCCAGGACCTTGACATCACCATGATCCATTCCCTTGTCATCACAATGCTCCATAACCCCTGTCATCACAATAATCCATGAACATTTTCAGCCAAATGCTCCACGACCTTCTCATCACAATGCTCCATTGCCAATATCATCACAATCCTCCATGACCACTGTCATCACAACACTCCATGACACCTGACAACACAATGATCCAGGACTCTTGTCATCACAATGCTCCATTAACTTGTCGTCACAATGCTACATGACACCTGTCATCACAACTCTCCATGAACATTTTCAGCCCAGTGCTCCATGACCCTTGTCATCACAATGATCCATGCCCTTGTCAGCCCAATGCTCCATGACCCCTGTATTCACAATGCTCCTTGACGCTTGTCCTCACAGTGCTCCATGACACATGTCATCACAATGCTCCATGCCTTTGTCAGCAAAATGCTACATGACCTTGTCATTACAATGCTCTATGCGCTAGTCATCACAATACTCCATTTCCATTGTCATCAAAATCCTCCATGAACTTTGGGATCACATTGCTTCATGCTCTTGTCATCACAATGCTCCATGCTCCTTGAAATCAAAATGATCCATGACCTCTGTCATCACAATGCTCCAAACCCTTGTGATCACAATGTTCCATAACACTTGTCATCACAACGCTCCATGATGCCTGTCATCACAATACTCCATGCCCTTTTCATCGCAATGCTCCATGACCTTTGTCACCAGAATTCTCAATACACTTGTCATCACAATGCTCCCTGACACATGTCATCAGAATGCTCCTTGAACCCTGTCACAAAAAGGCTCCATGCCTTTTTCATCACAATGCCCCATGCCATTTTCATCACAATGATCCATGCCATTGTCATCAAGATACTCCACAAGCTTGTCATCAGAATGCTCCATGACCCTTGTCATCACAATTCTCCATGCACTTGTCAGCACAATGCTCCCTGACCCTTGTCATCACAATGCTCCAAGCCATTGTCATCACAATGCTCCCTTACCTTTGTCATCAGAATCCTCCCTGACACTTGGCATCACAATGCTCCATACCTTCCTCATCACAATGGGCCATTACATATGTGATCACAATGCTCCCTGACACCTGTCTTCACAATACGGCATGACCTGTTCATCACAATGCTCCATGCCCTTGTCATCACAGTGTGCCATTCCAACTCTCATCGCAATACTCCATGAAAGTTATTAGACCAATGTTCCATGCCCTTGTCATCACAATGCTCCATGCCCTTGCTATCACAATGCTCAATGACCCCTGTCATCACAATGCTCCGTGACTCCAGTCATCACAATGCTTCATGACCTTTGTCATCACAATGGTCCATGCCCTCGTCATCAACAGTCTCTGTGACCTTTTTAACCACAGTGCTCCATGATCTTTTCGTCACAATGCTCTTTGACCCTTGTCATCACAATGCTCTATGCCTTTCTCAGCACAATGCTCCATGACCCTTGTCATCACAATGCTCCATGCGCTTGTCAGCCCAATGCTCCATGACACATGTCATCACAATGCACCATGCGCTTGTCATCACAGTGCTCCACAACATTGTCATCACAATGCTCCATAAAATTTGTCATCACAATGCTCCATGCACTTCTCATCAAAATGCTCTCTCACCACTGATATCACAATGCTACATCACTATTTGTCACAATACTCCCTCACACCTGTCATCACAATGTTCCATGACTCCTGTCATCACAATGCTACATGCACTTATCATCACAATGTTCGATGACCCCTGAAATCACAATGTTCCATAACACCTGTCATCAAAATGTTCCATGACACTTTTCATCAAATTGCTCCATGACCCTGTCATCACAATGCTCCCTGCCCTTCTCATCACAATTCACAACGCCCTTGCCATCAAAATGCTCCATGACCTTTGTCATCACAAAGATCCATGACCCTTGGCATCACAATGCTCCATGTCATTGTCATCACAGTGCTCCATGAACGCTCTCATCACATTGCTCCATGCCCTTGTCTTCACATAGCTCCATGACACATGTCATCAGAATGCTCCATGGCCTTCTCATCACAATGCTCCAAGCCCTGGCCATCACAATGCTCCATTACCCCTGTCATAACAATGCTCCATGACCCCTGCCATCACGATGTTCCATGACCTTGTCATCACAAGGCTCCATGACCCTTCTCATCACAATGCTCCAAGAACACTGTAATCACAATGCTCTATGCCCCTTTTCATCTCAATGATCCTTGAACCCTGTCATCACAATGCACTATGGCCATCATCATAATGCGTCATGCTATTGTCATAACAACGAAATCAAAATGTTCCATGACCTCTGTCATAACAATGCTCCAAACCCTTGTGATCACAATATTCCATAACACTTGTCATCACAATGCCCCAGTATGCTCGTCCTCACAATTATCCATGGTCTTCTCATCACAATGCTCCATGACCTTCGTCATCACAATGCTCAATACACTTGTCATCAACATGCTCCCTGACACTTGTTGTCTGTATGCTCCTTGAACCCTGTCATGACAAGGCTCCATGCCTTTTTCATCATAATGATCCATGCCCTTTTCATCACAATGCTCCAAGTCCCATGTAATCACAATGGTCCATGCCATTGTCATCACAAAGCTCAATGACGCATGACATCAGAATGCTCCTTGGTCTTCTCCTCACAATGCTCCATGCCCTTGTCTTCACAATGTTCCAAGACCCCTGTAATCACAATGCTCCTTTCCCCTTTTAATCAGTATGCTCCATGAGAATTGTCATCACAAGGCTCCATGGTTTTGTCATCACAATGCTCCAGGACCTTGTCATCACAATGCTTCACGACATTGTCATCAAAATTTTCAATGGCCCTTGTCATCATAATGCTCCAAACCCTAATCATCACAATGCTCCATTATATTTGTCATCACAATCCTCCATCACATTTGGTATCACAAAGCTCCATGCCATTGTCATCGCCATGGACCATGACATATGTCATCACAATGCTCCCTGACACCTGTCTTCACAATACTCCATGACCTTATGATCACAATGCTCCATGCCCTTTTCATCACAATGCACCATGCCCACTCTCATCACAATAATCTATGAAACTTCTCAGACCAATGCTCCATGCCAATGTCATCACAATGCTCCATGCCCTTGTCATCACAATGCTCCATGACCCCTGTCATCACAATGCTCCATGACTCCAGTCATCCCAATGCTTCATGACCTTTGTCATCACAATGGTCCATGCCCTCGTCATCAACAGTCTCTGTGACCTTTTTAACCACAATGCTCCATGAAATTTTCATCACAATGCTCTTTGACCCTTGTCATCACAATGCTCTATGCCTTTCTCAGCACAATGCTCCATGACCCTTGTCATCACAATGCTCCATGCGCTTGTCATCATAATGCTCCATGACACATGTCATCACAGTGCACCATGCGCTTGTCATCACAGTGCTCCACAACATTGTCATCACAATGCTCCATAAAATTTGTCTTCACAATGCTCCATGCATTTCTCAAAATGCTCTCTCACCACTGATATCACAATGCTACATCACTATTTGTCACAATACTCCCTCACCCCTGTCATCACATGTTCCATGCCTCCTGTCATCACAATGCTTCATGCACTTATCATCACAATGTTCGATGATCCCTAAAATCACAATGTTCCATAACACCTGTCATCAAAATGTTCCATGACACTTTTCATCAAATTGCTCCATGACCCTGTCATCAGAATGCTCCCTGCCCTTCTCATCACAATGCACAACGCCCTTGCCATCAAAATGCTCCATGACCTTTATCATCAAAAAGATCCATGACCCTTGGCATCACAATGCTCCATGTCATTGTCATCACAATGCTCCATGAACGCTCTCATCACATTGCTCCATGCCCTTGTCTTCACATAGCTCCATGACACATGTCACCAGAATGCTCCATGGCCTTCTCATCACAATGCTCCAAGCCCTTGCCATGACAATGCTCCACTACCCCTGTCATAACAATGCCACATGACCCCTGCCATCACAATGCTCCATGCCCTTGTCATCACAAAGCTCCATGACGCATGTCAACAGAATGTTCCATGGCCTTCTCATCACAATGCTCCATGCCCTTGTCATCACAATGCTCCAAGACCCTTGTAATCACAATGCTCCATGCCCCTTTTCATCTCAATGCTCCATGAACCCTGTCATCACACTGCTCCATGCCTATCATCATAATGCTTCAGTCTATTGTCATCACAATGATATCAATATTCTGCATGACCTGTGTCATCATAATGCTCCAAAGCCTTGTGATTACAATGTTGCATAACACGTATCATCACAACACCCCATGACGCTCATCATCACTATTATCCATGGTCTTCTCATCACAATGTTCCATGATCTTTGTCATCACAATGCTCAATACACTTGTCATCACAATGCTCCCTGACCCTTGTCGTCAGTATGCTCCTTGAACCCTGTCATGACAAGTTTCCATGCATTTTTCATCACAATGATCCATGACGATTTCATCACAATGCTCCAAGGTCCCTGTAATAACAATGCTCCATGCACTTGTCATCACAAACCTCCATGACGCATGTCATCAGAATGCTCCATGGCCTTCTCTTCACAATGCTCTATGCCCTAGTCATAACAATGCTCCAAGACCCATATAATCACAATGCACCATTCCTCTTTTCATCAGAATGCTCCATGAGACTTTCCATCACAAGTCTCCATGATCTTCACATCACAATGTTCCAGGACTTTGACATCACCATGATCCATTCCCTTGTCATCGCAATGCTCCATGACCCCTGTCATCACAATACTCCATGCCCTTTTCATCACAATGCTCCATGACCTTTGTCACCACAATTCTCAATACACATGTCATCACAATGCTCCCTGACACTTGTCATCAGAATGCCCCTTGAACAATGTCACGAAAAGGCTCCATGCTTTTTTCATCACAATGCCCCATGCCATTTTCATCAAAATGCTCCAGGCCATTGTCATCAAAATATTCCACAAGCTTGTCATCAGAATGCTCCATGACCATTGTCATCACAATTCTCCATGCACTTGTCAGCACAATGCTCCCTGACCGTTGTCATCACAATGCTCCAAGGCATTGTCATCACAATGCTCCATTACCTTTGTCATCAGAATCCTCCCTGACACTTGGCATCACAATGCTCCATGCCATCCTCATCACAATGGGCCATTACATATGTGATCACAATGCTCCCTGACACCTGTCTTCACAATGCTCCATGACCCTATCATCACAATGCTCCATGCCCTTGTCATCACAATGCACCATGCCCACTCTCATCACAATAATCTATGAAACATGTCAGACCAAAGTTCCATGCCACTGTCATCACAATGCTCCATGCCCTTGTCATCACAATGCTCCATGACCCCTGTCATCACAATGCTCCGTGACTCCAGTCATCACAATGATTCATAAAGTTTGTCATCACAGTGGTCCATGCCCGCGTCATCACAAGGCTCTTTGACCTTTGTAACCACAATGCTCCATGAACTTTTCATCACAATTCTCTGAGAAACTTGTCATCACAATGCTCCATGTCTTTGTCAGAACAATGCTCCATGACCATTGTCATCACAATGTGCCACGCGCATTTCATCACAACGTTCCAAACCTTGTCATTGCAATGCTCCATAAACCTTGTAATCACAATGGTCCATGCACTTCTCATCAAAATGCTCTCTCACTAGAGATATCACAATGTTCCATCACTAGTCATCACAATACACCCTCATCCTTGTAATCACAATGTTCCATGACACTGTCATCACAATGCTACATCGCCTTATCATCACAATGTTCCATGACCACTGCCATCACAATATTCCATCAGCCCTGTCATCAAAATGATCCATGACCCTTTCCATTCCAAAGCTCCAAGACCCCTGCCATCACAATGTTCTATAAGCACTGCCATCAAAATGTTCCATTACACTTTTTATCAAATTGCTGCATGACCCCATCATCAAAATGCTCCCTGCCCTTCTCATAAAAATGCTCCATGACTTGTCATCACAAAGCTCCAAGACCCGTGGCATCACAATGCGCCATGTCATTGTCATCACAATGCTCCATGAACCCTCTCATCACATTGCTCCATGCCCTTGTCATCACACAGCTCCATGACACTTGTCATCACAATGCTCGATGCCCTTCTCATCACAATGCCCCATGCCCTTGTCATTACGATCCTGCATGACCCATGTATCACAGTGTTCCGTGCCCTTGTCATCACAATGCTCCATGTCCACTCTCATCACAATAATCCATGAAACATTTCAGACCAAAGTTCCATACCCTTCTCATCACAATGCTCCATTACCCCTGTCATAACAATGCACCATGACACCTGCCATCACAATGATCCACGGCCTAGTCATCACAAGCTTCCATGATAATTCTCATCACAATGCTCAAGACCCCTGATATCACAATGCTCCATGCCCTGGTCATCACAAAGCTCCATGACGCATGTCATCATAATGTTCCATGGCCTTCTCATCACAATGCTCCATGCCCTTTTCCTCACAATGCTCCAAGATCCCTGTAATCACAATGCTCCATGCCCTTGTCATCACAAAACTCCATGATGCATGTCATCAGAAAGCTCCATGGCCTTCTGATCAAAATGCTCCATCCCCTAGTCATCACAATGCTCCAAGACCCCTGTAATCACGGTGCTCCATGACCGTTTTCATCAAAATGCTCCATAAGACTTGTCATCACAAGTCTCCATGGTCTTCTCATCACAATGCTCCAGGACCTTGTCATCACCATACTCCATTCCCTTGTCATCACAATGCTCCATGACCCAAGTCAACACAATGCTCCATGAATATTGTCAGCCCAATGCTCCATGACCTTCTCATCACAATGCTCCATGAGCAATATCATCACAATTCTCCATGACCACTGTCATCACAACACTCCATGAAACCTGACAACACAATGTTCTGGTACTCTTGTCATCACAAAGCTCCAAGACCCCTGTAATCACAGTGCTCCATGACCCCTGTCATCACAATACTCCATGAACATTTTCAGCCCCATGTTCCAGGACCCTTGTCATCACAATGATCCAAGACACATTTAATCACAATGCTCCATGCCCTTGTCATCACAAAACTCCATGACGCATGTCATCAGAATATTCCATGGCCTTCGCCTCACAATGCTCCATGCCCTTGTCATCACAATGCTTCAAGACCCCCGTAATCACAATGCTCCATGCCCCTTTTCATAAGCATGCTCCATTAGACTTGTCATCACAAGTCTCCATGATCATCTCATCACAATGCTCCAAGACCTTGTCATCAACATGCTCCATTCCCTTGTCATCACAATGCTCCATGACCCATGTAATCACAATACTCCAAGAATATTTTCAGCCAAATGCTCCATGACCCTTGTCATCACAATGATCCATGCCATTGTCATCCCAATGTTCCATGACCCATGTATTCACAAAGCTCCGTGCCGCTTGTCATCACAGTGCTCCATGTCACCTGTCATCACAATGCTCCATGCCTTTGTCAGCAAAATGCTACATGACCTTGTCATTACAATGCTCTATGAGCTTGTCATCACAATACTCCATTACCATTGTCATCACAATCCTCCATGAACCTTGGGATCACATTGCTTCATGTCCTTGTCATCACATTGTTCCATGCTCCTTGAAATCAAAATGATCAATGACCTCTGTCATCACAATGCTCCAAACCCTTGTGATCACAATGTTCCATAACACTTGTCATCACAACTCTCCATGATGCCTGTCATCACAATACTCCATGCCCTTTTCATCACAATGCTCCATGACCTTTGTCATCACAATTCTCAACACACTTGTTGTCACAATGCTCCCTGACACTTGTCGTCAGAATGCTCCTTGAACCCTGTCACAAAATGTCTCCATGCCTTTTTCATCACAAAGCCCAATGCCGTTTTCATCCCAATGCTCCATGCCATTGTCATCAAAATACTCCACAAGTTTGTCATCAGAATCCTCCCTGACCCTTGTCATCACAATTCTCCATGCACTTGTCAGCACAATGCTCCCTGACACTTGTCATCACAATGCTCCAAGCCATTGTCATCACAATGCTCCATTACCTTTGTCATCAGAATCCTCCATGACACTTGGCATCACAATGCTCCATGTCATTGTCATCACAATGGGCCATTACATATGTCATCACAATGCTTCCTGACACCTCTCTTCACAATACTGCATGACCTGGTCATCAAAATGCTCCATGCCCTTGTCATCACAATGCGCCATTCCAACTGTCATCACAATAATCCATGAAACTTATTAGACCAATGCTCCATGCGCTTGTCATCACAATGCTCCATGCCCTTGTTATCACAATGTTCCAAGACCACTGTAATCAGAATGCTCCATGCCCCTTTTCATCAGTATGCTCCATGAGACTTGTCATCACAAGGCTCCATGGTTTTGTCATCACAGTGCTCCAGGACCTTGTCATCACAATGCTTCACGACATTGTCATGAAAATTCTCAATGGCCCTAGTCATCATAATGCTCCAAGCCCTAGTCATCACAATGCTCCATTATATTTGTCATCACAATCCTCCATTACATTTGGCATCACAATGCTCCCTGCCATTGTCATCGCAATGGAACAGGACATATGTCATCACAATGCTCCCTGACACCTGTCTTCACAATACTCCATGCCCTTGTCATCACAATGCTCCATGCCCTTGTCATCACAATGCACCATGTCCACTGTCATCACAATAATCTATGAAACTTGTCAGACCAGTGCTCCATGCCCCTGTCTTCACAATGCTCCATGCCCTTTTCATCACAATGCCCCAAGAACCCTTACATCACAATGCTCCTTGACTCCAGTCATCAAAATGCTTCATAATATTTGTCATCACAACGGTCCATTCCCGCCTCATCAGAAGGCTCTGTGACGTTTGTAACCACAATGCTCCATGAACTTTTCATCACAATGCTCCTTGACCCATGTCATCACAATGCTCCAAGATCCATGTAATCACAATGCTCCATGCCCTTGTCATCACAAAGCTCCATGACGCATGTCATCAGAATGTTCCATGGTCTTCTCCTCACAATGCTCCATGCCCTTGTCATCACAATGCTCGAAGACTCCAGTAATCACAATGTTCCATTCCCTTTTTCATCAGAATGCTCCATTAGATTTGTCATCACAAGTCTCCATGGTCATCTCCTCACAATGCTCCAAGACCTTGTCATCACCATGCTCCATTCCCTTGTCATCACAATGCTCCATGACCCCTGTCATCACAATACTCCATGAACATTTTCAGCCCAATTCTCTATGACCTTCTCATCACAATGCTCCATGACCAATATCATCACAATGCTCCATGACCACTGTCATCACAACACTCCATGACACCTGACAACACAATGATCCGTGACTCTTGTCATCACAATGCTCCAAGACCCCTGTCATCACAATACTCCATGAACATTTTCAGCCCAATGCTCCATGACCCTTGTCATCACAATGATCCATGCCCATGTTATCCCAATGTTCCATGACCCATGTATTCACAATGCTCCATGACGCTTGTCATCACAGTGCTCCATGACACCTGTCATCACAATGCTCCATGCCTTTGTCAGCAAAATGCTACATGACCTTGTCATTACAATGCTCTATGCACTTGTCATCACAATATTCCATTTCCATTGTCATCACAATCCTCCATGAACTTTGGGATCACATTGCTTCATGCCCTTGTCATCACAATGCTCCATGCTCCTTGAAATCAAAATTATCCATGACCTCTGTCATCACAATGCTCCAAACCCTTGTGATCACAATGTTCCATAACACTTGTCCTCACAACGCTCCATGATGCCTGTCATCACAATAATCCATGCCCTTTCATCACAATGCTCCATGAACTTTGTCATCACAATTCTCAATACACTTGTCATCACAATGCTCCCTGACACTTGTCGTCAGAATGCTCCTTGAACTCTGTCACGAAAAGGCTCCATGCCTTTTTCATCACAAAGCCCCATGCCCTTTTCATCCCAATGCTCCATGCCATAGTCATCAAAATACTCCACAAGCTTGTCATCAGAATGCTCCATGACCCTTGTCATCACAATTCTCCATGCACTTGTCAGCACAATGCTCCCTGACACTTGTCATCACAATGCTCCAAGCCATTGTCATCACAATGCTCCATTACCTTTGTGATCAGAATCCTCAATGGAAGTTTGCATCACAGTGCTCCATGCCATTGTTATCACAATGGGCCATTACATATGTCATCACAATGCTCCCTGACACCTCTCTTTACAATACTGCATTACCTGGTCATCACAATGCTCCCTGCCGTTCTCATCACAATGCACCACACCCTTGTCATCAAAATGCTCCATGAACTTTGTCATCACAAAGCTCCATGACCCTTGGCATCACAGTGCTCCATGTCATTGTCATCACAATGCTCCATGAACCCTCTCATCACATTGCTCCATGCCCTTGTCATCACAAAGCTCCATGGCACTTGTCATCACAATGCTCGATGCCGTTCTCATCACAATGCTCCATGCCCTTGTCATTACAATCCTCCATGACCCATGTATCACAGTGTACCATGCCGTTGTCATCACAATGCGCCATGCCCACTCTCATCACAATAATCCATGAAATATTTCAGACCAATGCTCAATGCACTTCTCATCACAATGCTCCATTACCTCTGTCATAAGAAGCTCCATGACCCCTGCCATCACAATGTTCCACGGCCTTGTCATCACAAGGCTCGAGGACCCTTGTCAGCACAATGCTCCAAGACCCATGTAATCACAATGCTCCATGCCCTTGTCATCACAAAGCTCCATGACGCATGTCATCACAATGTTCCATGGCCTTCGCCTCACAATGCTCCATGCCCTTGTCATCACAATGCTTCAAGACCCCCGTAATCACAATGCTCCATGCCCCTTTTCATAAGAATGCTCCATTAGACTTGTCATCACAAGTCTCCATGGTCATCTAATCACAATGCTCCAAGACCTAGTCATCAACATGCTCCATTCCCTTGTCATCACAATGCTCCATGACCCCTGTCATCACAATACTCCATGCACATTTTCAGCCCAATGCTCCATGACCCTTGTCATCACAATGATCCATGACCTTGTCATCACAAAGCTCCAAGCACTTGTCAGCACAATGCTCCCTGATCCTTGTCATCACAATGCTCCAAACCATTGTCACCACAATGCTCCATTACCTTTGTCATCAGAATCCTCCATGACACTTGGCATCACAATGCTCCATGCCATTGTCATCACAATGCTCCATGACCCCTGTCATCACAATGCTCCGTGACTACAGTCATCACAATGCTTCATAACGTTTGTCATCACAACAATCCATGCCCGCATCTTCACAAGGCTCTGTGACCTTTGTAACCACAATCCTCCATGAACTTTTCATCACAATGCTCCGTGACCCTTGTCATCACAATGCTCCAGGCCTTTGTCAGAACAATGCTCCATGACCCTTGCCATCAAATTGTGCCATGCGCTTTTCACCACAATGATCCACAACCTTGTCATCGCTATGCTCCATAAACCTTGTAATCACAATGCTCCATGCACTTCTCATCCAAATACTCTCTCACATGAGATATCACAATGTTCCATCACTAGTCATCACAATCCTCCCTCACCCCTGTTATCACAATGTTCCATGACCCCTGTCATCACAATGCTACATCCCCTTATCAAGACAATGTTCCATGACCCCTGACATCACAATGTTCCATAACCCCTGTCATCAAAATGCTCCATGACCCTTTTCATCCCAAAGCTCCATGACCCCTGGCATCACAATGTTCTATAACCCCTGGCATCAAAATGATCCATTACACTTTTCATCAAATTGCTGCATGATCCTGCCATCAAAATGCTCCCTGCCCTTCTCATCACAATGCACCACACACTTGTCATCAAAATGCTCCATGACCTTTGTCATCACAAAGCTCCATGACCCTTGGTATCACAATGCTCCATGTCATTGTCATCACAATGCTCCATGAACCCTCTCATCACATTGCTCCATGTCCTTGTCATCACAAAGCTCCATGACACTTGTCATCACAATGTTCGATTCCATTCTCATCACAATGCTCCATGACCTTGTCATTACAATCCTCCATGACCCATGTATCACAGTGTACCGTGCCCTTGTCATGACAAACCGCCATGCACACTCTCATCACAGTAATTCATGAAATATTTCAGATCAATGCTCAATGCCCTTCTCATCACAATGCTCCGTTACCTCTGTCGTAACAATGCTCCATGACACCTGCCATCATAATATTCCAAGGCCTTGTCATCACAAGGCTCCATGACCCTTGTCATCACAATGCTCCAAGATCCATGTAATCACAATGCTCCATTCCCTTGTCATCACAAAGCTCCATGATGCATGTCATCAGAATGTTCCCTGGTCTTCTCCTCACAATGCTCCATGCCTTTTCATCACAAAGCCCCATGCCCTTTTCATCCCAATGCTCCATGCCATTGTCATCAAAATACTCCACAAGCTTGTCATCAGAATGCTCCATGACCCTTGTCATCACAATTCTCCATGCACTTGTCAGCACAATGCTCCCTGACACTTGTCATCACAATGCTCCAAGCCATTGTCATCACAATGCTTCATTACCTTTGTGATCAGAATCCTCACTGGAAGTTTGCATCACAATGCTCCATGCCATTGTCATCACAATGGGCCATTACATATGTCATCACAATGCTCCCTGACACCTCTCTTTACAATACTGCATTACCTGGTCATCACAATTCTCCCTGCCGTTCTCATCACAATGCACCACACCCTTGTCATCAAAATGCTCCATGACCTTTGTCATCACAAAGCTCCATGACCCTTGGCATCACAGTGCTCCATGTCATTGTCATCACAATGCTCCATGAACCCTCTCATCACATTGCTCCATGCCCTTGTCATCACAAAGCTCCATGGCACTTGTCATCACAATGCTCGATGCCCTTCTCATCACAATGCTCCATGCCCTTGTCATTACAATCCTCCATGACCCATGTATCACAGTGTACCGTGCCCTTGTCATCACAATGCGCCATGCCCACTCTCATCACAATAATCCATGAAATATTTCAGACCAATGCTCAATGCACTTCTCATCACAATGCTCCATTACCTCTGTTATAACAAGCTCCATGACCCCTGCCATCACAATGTTCCACGGCCTTGTCATCACAAGGCTCCAGGACCCTTGTCAGCACAATGCTCCAAGACCCATGTAATCACAATGCTCCATGCCCTTGTCATCACAAAGCTCCATGACGCATGTCATCACAATGTTCCATGGCCTTCGTCTCTCAATGCTCCATGCCCTTGTCATCACAATGCTTCAAACTCCCGTAATCACAATGCTCCATGCCCCTTTTCATAAGAATGCTCCATTAGACTAGTCATCACAAGTCTCCATGGTCATCTCATCACAATGCTCCAAGACCTAGTCATCAACATGCTCCATTCCCTTGTCATCACAATGCTCCATGACCCCTGTCATCACAATACTCCATGCACATTTTCAGCCCAATGCTCCATGACCCTTGTCATCACAATGATCCATGCCCTTGTCATCACAAAGCTCCATGCACTTGTCAGCACAATGCTCCCTGATCCTTGTCATCACAATGCTCCAAACCATTGTCACCACAATGCTCCATTACCTTTGTCATCAGAATCCTCCATGACACTTGGCATCACAATGCTCCATGCCATTTTCATCACAATGCTCCATGACCCCTGTCATCACAATGCTCCGAGACTACAGTCATCACAATGCTTCATAACGTTTGTCATCACAACAATCCATGCCCGCATCATCACAAGTCTCTGTGACATTTGTAACCACAATCCTCCATGAACTTTTCATCACAATGCTCCGTGACCCTTGGCATCACAATGCTCCATGACCTTGTCATTACAATCCTCCATGACCCATGTATCACAGTGTACCGTGCCCTTGTCATGACAAACCGCCATGCCCACTCTCATCACAGTAATTCATGAAATATTTCAGATCAATGCTCAATGCCCTTCTCATCACAATGCTCCGTTACCTCTGTCGTAACAATGCTCCATGACACCTGCCATCATAATATTCCATGGCCTTGTCATCACAAGGCTCCATGACCCTTGTCATCACAATGCTCCAAGATCCATGTAATCACAAAGCTCCATGCCCTTGTCATCACAAAGCTCCATGACGCATGTCATCAGAATGTTCCATGGTCTTCTCCTCACAATGCTCCATGCCCTTGTCATCACAATGCTCGAAGACTCCAGTAATCACAATGTTCCATTCCCTTTTTCATCAGAATGCTCCATTAGATTTATCATCACAAGTCTCCATGGTCATCTCCACACAATGCTCCAAGACCTTGTCATCACCATGCTCCATTCCCTTGTCATCACAATGCTCCATGACCCCTGTCACCACAATACTCCATGAACATTTTCAGCACAATTCTCTATGACCTTCTCATCACAATGCTCCATGACCAATATCATCACAATGCTCCATGACCACTGTCATCACAACACTCCATGACACCTGACAACACAATGATCCGGGACTCTTGTCATCACAATGCTCCAAGACCCCTGTAATCACAATGCTCCATGACCCCTGTCATCACAATACTCCATGAACATTTTCAGCCCAATGCTCCATGACCCTTTTCATCACAATGATCCATGCCCATGTTATCCCAATGTTCCATGACCCATGTATTCACAATGCTCCATGACGCTTGTCATCACAGTGCTCCATGACACCTGTCATCACAATGCTCCATGCCTTTGTCAGCAAAATGCTACATGACCTTGTCATTACAATGCTCTATGCACTTGTCATCACAATACTCCATTTCCATTGTCATCACAATCCTCCATGAACTTTGGGATCACATTGCTTCATGACCTTGTCATCACAATGCTCCATGCTCCTTGAAATCAAAATGATCCATGACCTCTGTCATCACAATGCTCCAAACCCTTGTGATCACAATGTTCCATAACACTTGTCCTCACAACGCTCCATGATGCCTTTCATCACAATAATCCATGCCCTTTTCATCACAATGCTCCATGACCCTTGTCATAACAATTCTCAATACACTTGTCATCACAATGCTCCCTGACACTTGTCGTCAGAATGCTCCTTGAACCCTGTCACGAAAAGGCTCCATGCCTTTTTCATCACAAAGCCCCATGCCCTTTTCATCCCAATGCTCCATGCCATTGTCATTCAAATACTCCACAAGCTTGTCATCAGAATGCTCCATGACCCTTGTCATCACAATTCTCCATGCACTTGTCATCACAATGCTCCAAGCCATTGTCATCACAATGCTCCATTACCTTTGTGATCAGAATCCTCAATGGAAGTTTGCATCACAGTGCTCCATGCCATTGTCATCACAATGGGCCATTACCTATGTCATCACAATGCTCCCTGACACCTCTCTTTACAATACTGCATTACCTGGTCATCACAATGCTCCCTGCCATTCTCATCACAATGCACCACACACTTGTCATCAAAATGCTCCATGACCTTTGTCATCACAAAGCTCCATGACCCTTGGCATCACAATGCTCCATGTCATTGTCATCACAATGCTCAATGAACACTCTCATCACATTGCTCCATGCCCTTGTCATCACAAAGCTCCATGGCACTTGTCATCACAATGCTCGATTCCCTTCTCATCACAATGCTCCATGCCCTTGTCATTACAATCCTCCATGACCCATGTATCACAGTGTACCATGCCCTTGTCATCACAATGCGCCATGCCCACTCTCATCACAATAATCCATGAAATATTTCAGACCAATGCTCAATGCACTTCTCATCACAATGCTCCATTACCTCTGTCATAAGAAGCTCCATGACCCCTGCCATCACAATGTTCCACGGCCTTGTCATAACAAGGCTCCAGGACCCTTGTCAGCACAATGCTCCAAGACCCATGTAATCACAATGCTCCATGCCCTTGTCATCACAAAGCTCCATGACGCATGTCATCACAATGTTCCATGGCCTTCGCCTGACAATGCTCCATGCCCTTGTCATCACAATGCTTCAAGACCCCCGTAATCACAATGCTCCATGCCCCTTTTCATAAGAATGCTCCATTAGACTTGTCATCACAAGTCTCCATGGTCATCTCATCACAATGCTCCAAGACCTTGTCATCAACATGCTCCATTCCCTTGTCATCACAATGCTCCATGACCCCTGTCATCACAATACTCCATGCACATTTTTAGCCCAATGCTCCATGACCCTTGTCATCACAATGATCCATGTCTTGTCATCACAATGCTCCATGCACTTGTCAGCACAATGCTCCCTGATCCTTGTCATCACAATGCTCCAAACCATTGTCACCACAATGCTCCATTACCTTTGTCATCAGAATCCTCCATGACACTTGGCATCACAATGCTCCATGCCATTGTCATCACAATTCTCCATGACCCCTGTCATCACAATACTCCATGCACATTTTTAGCCCAATGCTCCATGACCCTTGTCATGACAATGATCCATGCCCTTGTCATCACAATGCTCCATGCACTTGCCAGCACAATGCTCCCTGATCCTTGTCATCACAATGCTCCAAAACATTGTCACCACAATGCTCCAAACCATTGTCACCACAATGCTCCATTACCTTTGTCATCAGTATCTTCCATGAAACTTGGCATCACCGTGCTCCATGCCATTGTCATCACAATGCTCCATGACCCCTGTCATCACAATGCTCCGTGACTACAATCATCACAATGCTTCATAACGTTTGTCATCACAACAATCCATGCCCGCGTCATCACAAGGCTCTGTGACCTGTGTAACCACAATGCTCCATGAACTTTTCATCACAATGCTCCGTGACCCTTGTCATCACAATGCTCCATGCCTTTGTCAGAACAATGCTCCATGACCCTTGTCATCAAATTGTGCCATGCGCTTTTCACCACAATGATCCACAACCTTGTCATCGCTATGCTCCATAAACCTTGTAATCACAATGCTCCATGCACTTCTCATCCAAATACTCTCTCACATGAGATATCACAATGTTCCTTCACTAGTCATCACAATCCTCCCTCACCCCTGTTATCACAATGTTCCATGACCCCTGTCATCACAATGCTACATCCCCTTACCAGCACAATGTTCCATGACCCCTGACATCACAATGTTCCATAACCCCTGTCATCAAAATGCTCCATGACCCTTTTCATCCCAAAGCTCCATGACCCCTGGCATCACAATGTTCTATAACCCCTGGCATCAAAATGTTCCATTACACTTTTCATCAAATTGCTGCATGACCCTGTCATCAAAATGCTCCCTGCCCTTCCCATCACAATGCACCACACACTTGTCATCAAAATGCTCCATGACATTTGTCATCACAAAGCTCCATGACCCTTGGCATCACAATGCTCCATGTCATTGTCATCACAATGCTCCATGAACCCTCTCATCACATTGCTCCAAGTCCTTGTCATCACAAAGCTCCATGACACTTGTCATCACAATGCTCGATGCCATTCTCATCACAATGCTCCATGACCTTGTCATTACAATCCTCCATGACCCATGTATCACAGTGTACCGTGCCCTTGTCATGACAAACCGCCATGCCCACTCTCATCACAGTAATCCATGAAACATTTCAGATCAATGCTCAATGCCCTTCTCATCACAATGCTCCGTTACCTCTGTCGTAACAATGCACCATGACACCTGCCATCATAATATTCCACGGCCTTGTCATCACAAGGCTCCATGACCCTTGTCATCACAATGCTCCAATATCCATGTAATCACAATGCTCCATGCCCTTGTCATCACAAAGCTCCATGACGCATGTCATCAGAATGTTCCATGGTCTTCTCCTCACAATGCTCCATGCCCTTGTCATCACAATGCTCGAAGACTCCAGTAATCACAATTTTCCATTCCCTTTTTCATCAGAATGCTCCAATAGATTTGTCATCACAAGTCTCCATGGTCATCTCCTCACAATGCTCCAAGACCTTGTCATCACCATGCTCCATTCCCTTGTCATCACAATGCTCCATGACCCCTGTCACCACAATACTCCATGAACATTTTCAGCACAATTCTCTATGACCTTCTCATCACAATGCTCCATGACCAATATCATCAAAATGCTCCATGACCACTGTCATCACAACACTCAATGACACCTGACAACACAATGATCCAGGACTCTTGTCATCATAATGCTCCAAGACCCCTGTAATCACAATGCTCCATGAACCCTGTCATCACAATACTCCATGAACATTTTCAGCCCAATGCTCCATGACCCTTTTCATCACAATGATCCATGCCCATGTTATCCCAATGTTCCATGACCCATGTATTCACAATGCTCCATGACGCTTGTCATCACAGTGCTCCATGACACCTGTCATCACAATGCTCCATGCCTTTGTCAGCAAAATGCTACATGACCTTGTCATTACAATGCTCTATGCACTTGTCATCACAATACTCCATTTCCATTGTCATCACAATCCTCCATGAACTTTGGGATCACATTGCTTCATGCCCTTGTCATCACAATGCTCCATGCTCCTTGAAATCAAAATGATCCATGACCTCTGTCATCACAATGCTCCAAACCCTTGTGATCACAATGTTCCATAACACTTGTCCCCACAACGCTCCATGATGCCTTTCATCACAATAATCCATGCGCTTTTCATCACAATGCTCCATGACCCTTGTCATCACAATTCTCAATACACTTGTCATCACAATGCTCCCTGACACTTGTCGTCAGAATGCTCCTTGAACCCTGTCACGAAAAGGCTCCATGCCTTTTTCATCAAAAAGCCCCATGCCCTTTTCATCCCAATGCTCCATGCCATTGTCATTCAAATACTCCACAAGCTTGTCATCAGAATGCTCCATGACCCTTGTCATCACAATTCTCCATGCACTTGTCATCACAATGCTCCAAGCCATTGTCATCACAATGCTCCATTACCTTTGTGATCAGAATCCTCAATGGAAGTTTGCATCACAGTGCTCCATGCCATTGTTATCACAATGGGCCATTACATATGTCATCACAATGCTCCCTGACACCTCTCTTTACAATACTGCATTACCTGGTCATCACAATGCTCCCTTCCGTTCTCATCACAATGCACCACACCCTTGTCATCAAAATGCTCCATAACCTTTGTCATCACAAAGCTCCATGACCCTTGGCATCACAATGCTCCATGTCATTGTCATCACAATGCTCCATGAACCCTCTCATCACATTGCTCCATGCCCTTGTCATCACAAAGCTCCATGGCACTTGTCATCACAATGCTCGATACCTTATCATCACAATGCTCCATGCCCTTGTCATTACAATCCTCCATGACCCATGTATCACAGTGTACCATGCCCTTGTCATCACAATGCGCCATGCCCACTCTCATCACAATAATCCATGAAATATTTCAGACCAATGCTCAATGCACTTCTCATCACAATGCTCCATTACCTCTGTCATAAGAAGCACCATGACCCCTGCCATCACAATGTTCCACGGCCTTGTCATCACAAGGCTCCAGGACCCTTGTCAGCACAATGCTCCAAGACACATGTATTCACAATGCTCCATGCCCTTGTCATTCCAAAGCTCCATCACGCATGTCATCACAATGTTCCATGGCCTTCGCCTGACAATGCTCCATGCCCTTGTCATCACAATGCTTCAAGACCCCCGTAATCACAAAGCTCCATGCCCCTTTTCATAAGAATGCTCCATTAGACTTGTCATCACAAGTCTCCATGGTCATCTCATCACAATGCTCCAAGACCTTGTCATCAACATCCTCCATTCCCTTGTCATCACAATGCTCCATGCCTTTGTCAGCAAAATGCTACATGACCTTGTCATTACAATGCTCTATGCACTTGTCATCACAATACTCCATTTCCATTGTCATCACAATCCTCCATGAACTTTGGGATCACATTGCTTCATGCCCTTGTCATCACAATGCTCCATGCTCCTTGAAATCAAAATGATCCATGACCTCTGTCATCACAATGCTCCAAACCCTTGTGATCACAATGTTCCATAACACTTGTCCTCACAACGCTCCATGATGCCTGTCATCACAATACTCCATGCCCTTTTCATCACAATGCTCCATGACCTTTGTCATCACAATTCTCAATACACTTGTCATCACAATGCTCCCTGACACTTGTCGTCAGAATGCTCCTTGAACCCTGTCACGAAAAGGCTCCATGCCTTTTTCATCACAAAGCCCCATGCCCTTTTCATCCCAATGCTCCATGCCATTGTCATCAAAATACTCCACAAGCTTGTCATCAGAATGCTCCATGACCCTTGTCATCACAATTCTCCATGCACTTGTCAGCACAATGCTCCCTGACACTTGTCATCACAATGCTCCAAGCCATTGTCATCACAATGCTCCATTACCTTTGTGATCAGAATCCTCAATGGAAGTTGGCATCACAATGCTCCATGTCATTGTCATCACAATGGGCCATTACATATGTCATCACAATGCTCCCTGACACCTCTCTTTACAATACTGCATTACCTGGTCATCACAATGCTCCCTGCCATTCTCATCACAATGCACCACACCCTTGTCATCAAAATGCTCCATGACCTTTGTCATCACAAAGCTCCATGACCCTTGGCATCACAATGCTCCATATCATTGTCATCACAATGCTCCATGAGCCCTCTCATCACATTGCTCCATGCCCTTGTCATCACAAAGCTCCATGGAACTTGTCATCACAATGCTCGATGCCCTTCTCATCACAATGCTCCATGCCCTTGTCATTACAATCCTCCATGACCCATGTATCACAGTGTACCGTGCCCTTGTCATCACAATGCGCCACGCCCACTCTCATCACAATAATCCATGAAATATTTCAGACCAATGCTCAATGCACTTCTCATCACAATGCTCCATTACCTCTGTCATAACAAGCTCCATGACCTCTGCCATCACAATGTTCCACGGCCTTGTCATCACAAGGCTCCAGGACCCTTGTCAGCACAATGCTCCAAGACCCATGTAATCACAATGCTCCATGCCCTTGTCATCACAAAGCTCCATGACGCATGTCATCACAATGTTCCATGGCCTTCGCCTCACAATGCTCCATGCCCTTGTCATCACAATGCTTCAAGACCCCCGTAATCACAATGCTCCATGCCCCTTTTCATAAGAATGCTCCATTAGACTAGTCATCACAAGTCTCCATGGTCATCTCATCACAATGCTCCAAGACCTAGTCATCAACATGCTCCATTCCCTTGTCATCACAATGCTCCATGACCCCTGTCATCACAATACTCCATGCACATTTTCAGCCCAATGCTCCATGACCCTTGTCATCACAATGATCCATGCCCTTGTCATCACAAAGCTCCATGCACTTGTCAGCACAATGCTCCCTGATCCTTGTCATCACAATGCTCCAAACCATTGTCACCACAATGCTCCATTACCTTTGTCATCAGAATCCTCCATGACACTTGGCATCACAATGCTCCATGCCATTGTCATCACAATGCTCCATGACCCCTGTCATCACAATGCTCCGTGACTACAGTCATCACAATGCTTCATAACGTTTGTCATCACAACAATCCATGCCCACGTCATCACAAGTCTCTGTGACCTTTGTAACCACAATGCTCCATGAACTTTTCATCACAATGCTCCGTGACCCTTGTCATCACAATGCTCCAGGCCTTTGTCAGAACAATGCTCCATGACCCTTGTCATCAAATTGTGCCCTGCGCTTTTCACCACAATGATCCACAACCTTGTCATCGCTATGCTCCATAAACCTTGTAATCACAAGCTCCATGCACTTCTCATCCAAATACTCTCTCACATGAGATATCACAATGTTCCATCACTAGTCATCACAATCCTCCCTCACCCCTGTTATCACAATGTTCCATGACCCCTGTCATCACAATGCTACATCCCCTTATCAGCACAATGTTCCATGACCCCTGACATCACAATGTTCCATAACCCCTGTCATCAAAATGCTCCATGACCCTTTTCATCCCAAAGCTCCATGACCCCTGGCATCACAATGTTCTATAACCCCTGGCATCAAAATGTTCCATTACACTTTTCATCAAATTGCTGCATGACCCTGTCATCAAAATGATCCCTGCCCTTCTCCTCACAATGCACCACACACTTGTCATCAAAATGCTCCGTGACCTTTGTCATCACAAAGCTCCATGACCCTTGGCATCACAATGCTCCATGTCATTGTCATCACAATGCTCCATGAACCCTCTCATCACATTGCTCCATGTCCTTGTCATCACAAAGCTCCATGACACTTGTCATCACAATGCTCGATGCCATTCTCATCACAATGCTCCATGACCTTGTCATTACAATCCTCCATGACCCATGTATCACAGTGTACCGTGCCCTTGTCATGACAAACCGCCATGCCCACTCTCATCACAGTAATCCATGAAACATTTCAGATCAATGCTCAATGCCATTCTCATCACAATGCTCCGTTACCTCTGTCGTAACAATGCTCCATGACACCTGCCATCATAATATTCCACGGCCTTGTCATCACAAGGCTCCATGACCCTTGTCATCACAATGCTCCAAGATCCATGTAATCACAATGCTCCATGCCCTTGTCATCACAAAGCTCCATGACGCATGTCATCAGAATGTTCCATGGTCTTCTCCTCACAATGCTCCATGCCCTTGTCATCACAATGCTCGAAGACTCCAGTAATCACAATGTTCCATTCCCTTTTTCATCAGAATGCTCCATTAGATTTGTCATCACAAGTCTCCATGGTCATCTCCTCACAATGCTCCAAGACCTTGTCATCACCATGCTCCATTCCCTTGTCATCACAATGCTCCATGACCCCTGTCACCACAATACTCCATGAATATTTTCAGCCCAATTCTCTATGACCTTCTCATCACAATGCTCCATGACCAATATCATCACAATGCTCCATGACCACTGTCATCACAACACTCCATGACACCTGACAACACAATGATCCGGGACTCTTGTCATCACAATGCTCCAAGACCCCTGTAATCACAATGCTGCATGACCCCTGTCATCACAATACTCCATGAACATTTTCAGCCCAATGCTCCATGACACTTTTCATCACAATGATCCATGCCCATGTTATCCCAATGTTCCATGACCCATGTATTCACAATGCTCCATGACGCTTGTCATCACAGTGCTCCATGACACCTGTCATCACAATGCTCCATGCCTTTGTCAGCAAAATGCTACATGACCTTGTCATTACAATGCTCTATGCACTTGTCATCACAATACTCCATTTCCATTGTCATCACAATCCTCCATGAACTTTGGGATCACATTGCTTCATGCCCTTGTCATCACAATGCTCCATGCTCCTTGAAATCAAAATGATCCATGACCTCTGTCATCACAATGCTCCAAACCCTTGTGATCACAATGTTCCATAACACTTGTCCTCACAACGCTCCATGATGCCTTTCATCACAATAATCCATGCGCTTTTCATCACAATGCTCCATGACCCTTGTCATCACAATTCTCAATACACTTGTCATCACAATGCTCCCTGACACTTGTCGTCAGAATGCTCCTTGAACCCTGTCACGAAAAGGCTCCATGCCTTTTTCATCACAAAGCCCCATGCCCTTTTCATCCCAATGCTCCATGCCATTGTCATTCAAATACTCCACAAGCTTGTCATCAGAATGCTCCATGACCCTTGTCATCACAATTCTCCATGCACTTGTCATCACAATGCTCCAAGCCATTGTCATCACAATGCTCCATTACCTTTGTGATCAGAATCCTCAATGGAAGTTTGCATCACAGTGCTCCATGCCATTGTCATCACAATGGGCCATTACATATGTCATCACAATGCTCCCTGACACCTCTCTTTACAATACTGCATTACCTGGTCATCACAATGCTCCCTGCCGTTCTCATCACAATGCACCACACCCTTGTCATCAAAATGCTCCATAACCTTTGTCATCACAAAGCTCCATGACCCTTGGCATCACAATGCTCCATGTCATTGTCATCACAATGCTCCATGAACCCTCTCATCACATTGCTCCATGCCCTTGTCATCACAAAGCTCCATGGCACTTGTCATCACAATGCTCGATTCCCTTATCATCACAATGCTCCATGCCCTTGTCATTACAATCCTCCATGACCCATGTATCACAGTGTACCATGCCCTTGTCATCACAATGCGCCATGCCCACTCTCATCACAATAATCCATGAAATATTTCAGACCAATGCTCAATGCACTTCTCATCACAATGCTCCATTACCTCTGTCATAAGAAGCTCCATGACCCCTGCCATCACAATGTTCCACGGCCTTGTCATCACAAGGCTCCAGGACCCTTGTCAGCACAATGCTCCAAGACACATGTATTCACAATGCTCCATGCCCTTGTCATTCCAAAGCTCCATGACGCATGTCATCACAATGTTCCATGGCCTTCGCCTGACAATGCTCCATGCCCTTGTCATCACAATGCTTCAAGACCCCCGTAATCACAATGCTCCATGCCCCTTTTCATAAGAATGCTCCATTAGACTTGTCATCACAAGTCTCCATGGTCATCTCATCACAATGCTCCAAGACTTTGTCATCAACATGCTCCATTCCCTTGTCATCACAATGCTCCATGCTTTTGTCAGCAAAATGCTACATGACCTTGTCATTACAATGCTCTATGCAATTGTCATCACAATACTCCATTTCCATGGTCATCACAATCCTCCATGAACTTTGGGATCACATTGCTTCATGCCCTTGTCATCACAATGCTCCATGCTCCTTGAAATCAAAATGATCCATGACCTCTGTCATCACAATGCTCCAAACCCTTGTGATCACAATGTTCCATAACACTTGTCCTCACAACGCTCCATGATGCCTTTCATCACAATAATCCATGCGCTTTTCATCACAATGCTCCATGACCCTTGTCATCACAATTCTCAATACACTTGTCATCACAATGCTCCCTGACACTTGTCGTCAGAATGCTCCTTGAACCCTGTCACGAAAAGGTTCCATGCCTTTTTCATCACAAAGCCCCATGCCCTTTTCATCCCAATGCTCCATGCCATTGTCATCAAAATACTCCACAAGCTTGTCATCAGAATGCTCCATGACCCTTGTCATCACAATTCTCCATGCACTTGTCAGCACAATGCTCCCTGACACTTGTCATCACAATGCTCCAAGCCATTGTCATCACAATGCTCCATTACCTTTGTGATCAGAATCCTCAATGGAAGTTTGCATCACAATGCTCCATGTCATTGTCATCACAATGGGCCATTACATATGTCATCACAATGCTCCCTGACACCTCTCTTTACAATACTGCATTACCTGGTCATCACAATGCTCCCTGCCATTCTCATCACAATGCACCACACCCTTGTCATCAAAATGCTCCATGACCTTTGTCATCACAAAGCTCCATGACCCTTGGCATCACAATGCTCCATGTCATTGTCATCACAATGCTCCATGAGCCCTCTCATCACATTGCTCCATGCCCTTGTCATCACAAAGCTCCATGGCACTTGTCATCACAATGCTCGATGCCCTTCTCATCACAATGCTCCATGCCCTTGTCATTACAATCCTCCATGACCCATGTATCACAGTGTACCGTGCCCTTGTCATCACAATGCGCCACGCCCACTCTCATCACAATAATCCATGAAATATTTCAGACCAATGCTCAATGCACTTCTCATCACAATGCTCCATTACCTCTGTCATAACATGCTCCATGACCCCTGCCATCACAATGTTCCACGGCCTTGTCATCACAAGGCTCCAGGACCCTTGTCAGCACAATGCTCCAAGACCCATGTAATCACAATGCTCCATGCCCTTGTCATCACAAAGCTCCATGACGCATGTCATCACTATGTTCCATGGCCTTCGCCTCACAATGCTCCATGCCCTTGTCATCACAATGCTTCAAGACCCCCGTAATCACAATGCTCCATGCCCCTTTTCATAAGAATGCTCCATTAGACTAGTCATCACAAGTCTCCATGGTCATCTCATCACAATGCTCCAAGACCTAGTCATCAACATGCTCCATTCCCTTGTCATCACAATGCTCCATGACCCCTGTCATCACAATACTCCATGCACATTTTCAGCCCAATGCTCCATGACCCTTGTCATCACAATGATCCATGCCCTTGTCATCACAAAGCTCCATGCACTTGTCAGCACAATGCTCCCTGATCCTTGTCATCACAATGCTCCAAACCATTGTCACCACAATGCTCCATTACCTTTGTCATCAGAATCCTCCATGACACTTGGCATCACAATGCTCCATGCCATTGTCATCACAATGCTCCATGACCCCTGTCATCACAATGCTCCGTGACTACAGTCATCACAATGCTTCATAACGTTTGTCATCACAACAATCCATGCCCACGTCATCACAAGTCTCTGTGACCTTTGTAACCACAATGCTCCATGAACTTTTCATCACAATGCTCCGTGACCCTTGTCATCACAATGCTCCAGGCCTTTGTCAGAACAATGCTCCATGACCCTTGTCATCAAATTGTGCCCTGCGCTTTTCACCACAATGATCCACAACCTTGTCATCGCTATGCTCCATAAACCTTGTAATCACAATGCTCCATGCACTTCTCATCCAAATACTCTCTCACATGAGATATCACAATGTTCCATCACTAGTCATCACAATCCTCCCTCACCCCTGTTATCACAATGTTCCATGACCCCTGTCATCACAATGCTACATCCCCTTATCAGCACAATGTTCCATGACCCCTGACATCACAATGTTCCATAACCCCTGTCATCAAAATGCTCCATGACCCTTTTCATCCCAAAGCTCCATGACCCCTGGCATCACAATGTTCTATAACCCCTGGCATCAAAATGTTCCATTACACTTTTCATCAAATTGCTGCATGACCCTGTCATCAAAATGATCCCTGCCCTTCTCCTCACAATGCACCACACACTTGTCATCAAAGTGCTCCGTGACCTTTGTCATCACAAAGCTCCATGACCCTTGGCATCACAATGCTCCATGTCATTGTCATCACAATGCTCCATGAACCCTCTCATCACATTGCTCCATGTCCTTGTCATCACAAAGCTCCATGACACTTGTCATCACAATGCTCGATGCCCTTCTCATCACAATGCTCCATGACCTTGTCATTACAATCCTCCATGACCCATGTATCACAGTGTACCGTGCCCTTGTCATGACAAACCGCCATGCCCACTCTCATCACAGTAATCCATGAAACATTTCAGATCAATGCTCAATGCCCTTCTCATCACAATGCTCCGTTACCTCTGTCGTAACAATGCTCCATGACACCTGCCATCATAATATTCCACGGCCTTGTCATCACAAGGCTCCATGACCCTTGTCATCACAATGCTCCAAGATCCATGTAATCACAATGCTCCATGCCCTTGTCATCACAAAGCTCCATGACGCATGTCATCAGAATGTTCCATGGTCTTCTCCTCACAATGCTCCATGCCCTTGTCATCACAATGCTCGAAGACTCCAGTAATCACAATGTTCCATTCCCTTTTTCATCAGAATGCTCCATTAGATTTGTCATCACAAGTCTCCATGGTCATCTCCTCACAATGCTCCAAGACCTTGTCATCACCATGCTCCATTCCCTTGTCATCACAATGCTCCATGACCCCTGTCACCACAATACTCCATGAATATTTTCAGCCCAATTCTCTATGACCTTCTCATCACAATGCTCCATGACCAATATCATCACAATGCTCCATGACCACTGTCATCACAACACTCCATGACACCTGACAACACAATGATCCGGGACTCTTGTCATCACAATGCTCCAAGACCCCTGTAATCACAATGCTGCATGACCCCTGTCATCACAATACTCCATGAACATTTTCAGCCCAATGCTCCATGACACTTTTCATCACAATGATCCATGCCCATGTTATCCCAATGTTCCATGACCCATGTATTCACAATGCTCCATGACGCTTGTCATCACAGTGCTCCATGACACCTGTCATCACAATGCTCCATGCCTTTGTCAGCAAAATGCTACATGACCTTGTCATTACAATGCTCTATGCACTTGTCATCACAATACTCCATTTCCATTGTCATCACAATCCTCCATGAACTTTGGGATCACATTGCTTCATGCCCTTGTCATCACAATGCTCCATGCTCCTTGAAATCAAAATGATCCATGACCTCTGTCATCACAATGCTCCAAACCCTTGTGATCACAATGTTCCATAACACTTGTCCTCACAACGCTCCATGATGCCTTTCATCACAATAATCCATGCGCTTTTCATCACAATGCTCCATGACCCTTGTCATCACAATTCTCAATACACTTGTCATCACAATGCTCCCTGACACTTGTCGTCAGAATGCTCCTTGAACCCTGTCACGAAAAGGCTCCATGCCTTTTTCATCACAAAGCCCCATGCCCTTTTCATCCCAATGCTCCATGCCATTGTCATTCAAATACTCCACAAGCTTGTCATCAGAATGCTCCATGACCCTTGTCATCACAATTCTCCATGCACTTGTCATCACAATGCTCCAAGCCATTGTCATCACAATGCTCCATTACCTTTGTGATCAGAATCCTCAATGGAAGTTTGCATCACAGTGCTCCATGCCATTGTCATCACAATGGGCCATTACATATGTCATCACAATGCTCCCTGACACCTCTCTTTACAATACTGCATTACCTGGTCATCACAATGCTCCCTGCCGTTCTCATCACAATGCACCACACCCTTGTCATCAAAATGCTCCATAACCTTTGTCATCACAAAGCTCCATGACCCTTGGCATCACAATGCTCCATGTCATTGTCATCACAATGCTCCATGAACCCTCTCATCACATTGCTCCATGCCCTTGTCATCACAAAGCTCCATGGCACTTGTCATCACAATGCTCGATTCCCTTATCATCACAATGCTCCATGCCCTTGTCATTACAATCCTCCATGACCCATGTATCACAGTGTACCATGCCCTTGTCATCACAATGCGCCATGCCCACTCTCATCACAATAATCCATGAAATATTTCAGACCAATGCTCAATGCACTTCTCATCACAATGCTCCATTACCTCTGTCATAAGAAGCTCCATGACCCCTGCCATCACAATGTTCCACGGCCTTGTCATCACAAGGCTCCAGGACCCTTGTCAGCACAATGCTCCAAGACACATGTATTCACAATGCTCCATGCCCTTGTCATTCCAAAGCTCCATGACGCATGTCATCACAATATTCCATGGCCTTCGCCTGACAATGCTCCATGCCCTTGTCATCACAATGCTTCAAGACCCCCGTAATCACAATGCTCCATGCCCCTTTTCATAAGAATGCTCCATTAGACTTGTCATCACAAGTCTCCATGGTCATCTCATCACAATGCTCCAAGACTTTGTCATCAACATGCTCCATTCCCTTGTCATCACAATGCTCCATGCTTTTGTCAGCAAAATGCTACATGACCTTGTCATTACAATGCTCTATGCAATTGTCATCACAATACTCCATTTCCATGGTCATCACAATCCTCCATGAACTTTGGGATCACATTGCTTCATGCCCCTGTCATCACAATGCTCCATGCTCCTTGAAATCAAAATGATCCATGACCTCTGTCATCACAATGCTCCAAACCCTTGTGATCACAATGTTCCATAACACTTGTCCTCACAACGCTCCATGATGCCTTTCATCACAATAATCATGCGCTTTTCATCACAATGCTCCATGACCCTTGTCATCACAATTCTCAATACACTTGTCATCACAATGCTCCCTGACACTTGTCGTCAGAATGCTCCTTGAACCCTGTCACGAAAAGGTTCCATGCCTTTTTCATCACAAAGCCCCATGCCCTTTTCATCCCAATGCTCCATGCCATTGTCATCAAAATACTCCACAAGCTTGTCATCAGAATGCTCCATGACCCTTGTCATCACAATTCTCCATGCACTTGTCAGCACAATGCTCCCTGACACTTGTCATCACAATGCTCCAAGCCATTGTCATCACAATGCTCCATTACCTTTGTGATCAGAATCCTCAATGGAAGTTTGCATCACAATGCTCCATGTCATTGTCATCACAATGGGCCATTACATATGTCATCACAATGCTCCCTGACACCTCTCTTTACAATACTGCATTACCTGGTCATCACAATGCTCCCTGCCATTCTCATCACAATGCACCACACCCTTGTCATCAAAATGCTCCATGACCTTTGTCATCACAAAGCTCCATGACCCTTGGCATCACAATGCTCCATGTCATTGTCATCACAATGCTCCATGAGCCCTCTCATCACATTGCTCCATGCCCTTGTCATCACAAAGCTCCATGGCACTTGTCATCACAATGCTCGATGCCCTTCTCATCACAATGCTCCATGCCCTTGTCATTACAATCCTCCATGACCCATGTATCACAGTGTACCGTGCCCTTGTCATCACAATGCGCCACGCCCACTCTCATCACAATAATCCATGAAATATTTCAGACCAATGCTCAATGCACTTCTCATCACAATGCTCCATTACCTCTGTCATAACATGCTCCATGACCCCTGCCATCACAATGTTCCACGGCCTTGTCATCACAAGGCTCCAGGACCCTTGTCAGCACAATGCTCCAAGACCCATGTAATCACAATGCTCCATGCCCTTGTCATCACAAAGCTCCATGACGCATGTCATCACTATGTTCCATGGCCTTCGCCTCACAATGCTCCATGCCCTTGTCATCACAATGCTTCAAGACCCCCGTAATCACAATGCTCCATGCCCCTTTTCATAAGAATGCTCCATTAGACTAGTCATCACAAGTCTCCATGGTCATCTCATCACAATGCTCCAAGACCTAGTCATCAACATGCTCCATTCCCTTGTCATCACAATGCTCCATGACCCCTGTCATCACAATACTCCATGCACATTTTCAGCCCAATGCTCCATGACCCTTGTCATCACAATGATCCATGCCCTTGTCATCACAAAGCTCCATGCACTTGTCAGCACAATGCTCCCTGATCCTTGTCATCACAATGCTCCAAACCATTGTCACCACAATGCTCCATTACCTTTGTCATCAGAATCCTCCATGACACTTGGCATCACAATGCTCCATGCCATTGTCATCACAATGCTCCATGACCCCTGTCATCACAATGCTCCGTGACTACAGTCATCACAATGCTTCATAACGTTTGTCATCACAACAATCCATGCCCACGTCATCACAAGTCTCTGTGACCTTTGTAACCACAATGCTCCATGAACTTTTCATCACAATGCTCCGTGACCCTTGTCATCACAATGCTCCAGGCCTTTGTCAGAACAATGCTCCATGACCCTTGTCATCAAATTGTGCCCTGCGCTTTTCACCACAATGATCCACAACCTTGTCATCGCTATGCTCCATAAACCTTGTAATCACAATGCTCCATGCACTTCTCATCCAAATACTCTCTCACATGAGATATCACAATGTTCCATCACTAGTCATCACAATCCTCCCTCACCCCTGTTATCACAATGTTCCATGACCCCTGTCATCACAATGCTACATCCCCTTATCAGCACAATGTTCCATGACCCCTGACATCACAATGTTCCATAACCCCTGTCATCAAAATGCTCCATGACCCTTTTCATCCCAAAGCTCCATGACCCCTGGCATCACAATGTTCTATAACCCCTGGCATCAAAATGTTCCATTACACTTTTCATCAAATTGCTGCATGACCCTGTCATCAAAATGATCCCTGCCCTTCTCCTCACAATGCACCACACACTTGTCATCAAAGTGCTCCGTGACCTTTGTCATCACAAAGCTCCATGACCCTTGGCATCACAATGCTCCATGTCATTGTCATCACAATGCTCCATGAACCCTCTCATCACATTGCTCCATGTCCTTGTCATCACAAAGCTCCATGACACTTGTCATCACAATGCTCGATGCCATTCTCATCACAATGCTCCATGACCTTGTCATTACAATCCTCCATGACCCATGTATCACAGTGTACCGTGCCCTTGTCATGACAAACCGCCATGCCCACTCTCATCACAGTAATCCATGAAACATTTCAGATCAATGCTCAATGCCCTTCTCATCACAATGCTCCGTTACCTCTGTCGTAACAATGCTCCATGACACCTGCCATCATAATATTCCACGGCCTTGTCATCACAAGGCTCCATGACCCTTGTCATCACAATGCTCCAAGATCCATGTAATCACAATGCTCCATGCCCTTGTCATCACAAAGCTCCATGACGCATGTCATCAGAATGTTCCATGGTCTTCTCCTCACAATGCTCCATGCCCTTGTCATCACAATGCTCGAAGACTCCAGTAATCACAATGTTCCATTCCCTTTTTCATCAGAATGCTCCATTAGATTTGTCATCACAAGTCTCCATGGTCATCTCCTCACAATGCTCCAAGACCTTGTCATCACCATGCTCCATTCCCTTGTCATCACAATGCTCCATGACCCCTGTCACCACAATACTCCATGAATATTTTCAGCCCAATTCTCTATGACCTTCTCATCACAATGCTCCATGACCAATATCATCACAATGCTCCATGACCACTGTCATCACAACACTCCATGACACCTGACAACACAATGATCCGGGACTCGTCATCACAATGCTCCAAGACCCCTGTCATCACAATACTCCATGAACATTTTCAGCCCAATGCTCCATGACCCTTGTCATCACAATGATCCATGCCCATGTTATCCCAATGTTCCATGACCCATGTATTCACAATGCTCCATGACGCTTGTCATCACAGTGCTCCATGACACCTGTCATCACAATGCTCCATGCCTTTGTCAGCAAAATGCTACATGATCTTGTCATTACAATGCTCTATGCACTTGTCATCACAATACTCCATTTCCATTGTCATCACAATCCTCCATGAACTTTGGGATCACATTGCTCCATGTCCTTGTCATCACAAAGCTCCATGACACTTGTCATCACAATGCTCGATGCCATTCTCATCACAATGCTCCATGACCTTTTCATTACAATCCTCCATGACCCATGTATCACAGTGTACCGTGCCCTTGTCATGACAAACCGCCATGCCCACTCTCATCACAGTAATCCATGAAACATTTCAGATCAATGCTCAATGCCCTTCTCATCACAGTGCTCCGTTACCTCTGTCGTAACAATGCTCCATGACACCTGCCATCATAATATTCCACGGCCTTGTCATTCCAACGCTCCATGACCCTTGTCATCACAATGCTCCAAGATCCATGTAATCACAATGCTCCATGCCCTTGTCATCACAAAGCTCCATGACGCATGTCATCAGAATGTTCCATGGTCTTCTCCTCACAATGCTCCATGCCCTTGTCATCACAATGCTCGAAGACTCCAGTAATCACAATGTTCCATTCCCTTTTTCATCAGAATGCTCCATTAGATTTGTCATCACAAGACTCCATGGTCATCTCCTCACAATGCTCCAAGACCTTGTCATCACCATGCTCCATTCCCTTGTCATCACAATGCTCCATGACCCCTGTCACCACAATACTCCATGAATATTTTCAGCCCAATTCTCTATGACCTTCTCATCACAATGCTCCATGACCAATATCATCACAATGCTCCATGACCACTGTCATCACAACACTCCATGACACCTGACAACACAATGATCCGGGACTCTTGTCATCACAATGCTCAAAGACCCCTGTAATCACAATGCTCCATGACCCCTGTCATCACAATACTCCATGAACATTTTCAGCCCAATGTTCCATGACCCTTGTCATCACAATGATCCATGCCCATGTTATCACAATGTTCCATGACCCATGTATTCACAATGCACCATGACGCTTGTCATCACAGTGCTCCATGACACCTGGCATCACAATGCTCCATGCCTTTGTCAGCAAAATGCTACATGACCTTGTCATTACAATACTCCATTTCCATTGTCATCACAATCCTCCATGAACTTTGGGATCACATTGCTTCATGCCCTTGTCATCAAAATGCTCCATGCTCCTTGAAATCAAAATGATCCATGACCTCTGTCATCACAATGCTCCAAACCCTTGTGATCACAATGTTCCATAACACTTGTCCTCACAACGCTCCATGATGCCTGTCATCACAATAATCCATGCCCTTTTCAACACAATGCTCCATGACCTTTGTCATCACAATTCTCAATACACTTGTCATCACAATGCTCCCTGACACTTGTCGTCAGAATGCTCCTTGAACCCTGTCACGAAAAGGCTCCATGCCTTTTTCTTCACAAAGCCCCATGTCCTTTTCATCCCAATGCTCCATGCCATTGTCATCCAAATACTCCACAAGCTTGTCATCAGAATGCTCCATGACCCTTGTCATCACAATTCTCCATGCACTTGTCAGCACAATGCTCCCTGACACTTGTCATCACAATGCTCCAAGCCATTGTCATCACAATGCTCCATTACCTTTGTGATCAGAATCCTCAATGGAAGTTTGCATCACAATGCTCCATGCCATTGTCATCACAATGGGCCATTACTATGTCATCACAATGCTCCCTGACACCTCTCTTTACAATACTGCATTACCTGGTCATCACAATGCTCCCTGCCGTTCTCATCACAATGCACCAAACACTTGTCATCAAAATGCTCCATGACCTTTGTCATCACAAAGCTCCATGACCCTTGGCATCACAATGCTCCATGTCATTGTCATCACAATGCTCCATGAACCCTCTCATCACATTGCTCCATGCCCTTGTCATCACAAAGCTCCATGGCACTTGTCATCACAATGCTCGATGCCCTTCTCATCACAATGCTCCATGCCCTTGTCATTACAATCCTCCATGACCCATGTATCACAGTGTACCGTGCCCTTGTCATCACAATGCACCATGCCCACTCTCATCACAATAATCCATGAAATATTTCAGACCAATGCTCAATGCACTTCTCATCACAATGCTCCATTACCTCTGTCATAACAAGCTCCATGACCCCTGCCATCACAATGTTCCACGGCCTTGTCATCACAAGGCTCCAGGACCCTTGTCAGCACAATGCTCCAAGACCCATATAATCACAATGCTCCATGCCCTTGTCATCACAAAGCTCCATGACGCATGTCATCACAATGTTCCATGGCCTTCGCCTCACAATGCTCCATGACCTTGTCATCACAATGCTTCAAGACCCCCGTAATCACAATGCTCCATGCCCCTTTTCAAAAGAATGCTCCATTAGACTTGTCATCACAAGTCTCCATGGTCATCTCATCACAATGCTCCAAGACCTTGTCATCAACATGCTCCATTCCCTTGTCATCACAATGCTCCATGACCCCTGTCATCACAATACTCCATGCACATTTTTACCCCAATGCTCCATGACCCTTGTCATCACAATGATCCATGCACTTGTCATCACAATGCTCCATGCACTTGTCAGCACAATGCTCCCTGATCCTTGTCATCACAATGCTCCAAACCATTTTCACCACAATGCTCCATTACCATTGTCATCAGAATCCTCCATGACACTTGGCATCACAATGCTCCATGCCATTGTCATCACAATGCTCCATGACCCCTGTCATCACAATGCTCCGTGACTACAGTCATCACAATGCTTCATAACGTTTGTCATCACAACAATCCATGCCCACGTCATCACAAGGCTCTGTGACTTTTGTAACCACAATGCTCCATGAACTTTTCATCACAATGCTCCGTGACCCTTGTCATCACAATGCTCCATGCCTTTGTCAGAACAATGCTCCATGACCCTTGTCATCAAATTGTGCCATGCGATTTTCACCACAATGATCCACAACCTTGTCATCGCTATGCTCCATAAACCTTGTAATCACAATGCTCCATGCACTTCTCATCCAAATACTCTCTCACATGAGATCTCACAATGTTCCATCACTAGTCATCACAATCCTCCCTCACCCCTGTTATCACAATGTTCCATGACCCCTGTCATCACAATGCTACATCCCCTTATCAGCACAATGTTCCATGACCCCTGACATCACAATGTTCCATAACACCTGTCATCAAAATGCTCCATGACCCTTTTCATCCCAAAGCTCCCTGACCCCTGGCATCACAATGTTCTATAACCCATGGCATCAAAATGTTCCATTACACTTTTCATCAAATTGCTGCATGACCCTGTCATCAAAATGCTCCCTGCCCTTCTCATCACAATGCAACACACACTTGTCATCAAAATGCTCCATGACCTTTGTCATCACAAAGCTCCATGACCCTTGGCATCACAATGCTCCATGTCATTGTCATCACAATGCTCCATGAACCCTCTCATCACATTGCTCCATGTCCTTGGCATCACAAAGCTCCATGACACTTGTCATCACAATGCTCGATGCCATTCTCATCACAATGCTCCATGACCTTGTCATTACAATCCTCCATGACCCATGTATCACAGTGTACCGTGCCATTGTCATGACAAACCGCCATGCCCACTCTCATCACAGTAATCCATGAAACATTTCAGATCAATGCTCAATGCCCTTCTCATCACAATGCTCCGTTACATCTGTCGTAACAATGCTCCATGACACCTGCCATCATAATATTCCACGGCCTTGTCATCACAAGGCTCCATGACCCTTGTCATCACAATGCTCCAAGATCCATGTAATCACAATGCTCCATGCCCTTGTCATCACAAAGCTCCATGACGCATGTCATCAGAATGTTCCATGGTCTTCTCCTCACAATGCTCCATGCCCTTGTCATCACAATGCTCGAAGACTCCAGTAATCACAATGTTCCATTCCCTTTTTCATCAGAATGCTCCATTAGATTTGTCATCACAAGTCTCCATGGTCATCTCCTTACAATGCTCCAAGACCTTGTCATCACCATGCTCCATTCCCTTGTCATCACAATGCTCCATGACCCCTGTCACCACAATACTCCATGAACATTTTCAGCCCAATTCTCTATGACCTTCTCATCACAATGCTCCATGACCACTGTCATCACAACACTCCATGACACCTGACAACACAATGATCCGGGACACTTGTCATCACAATGCTCCAAGACCCCTGTAATCACAATGCTCCATGACCCCTCTCATCACAATACTCCATGAACATTTTCAGCCCAATGCTCCATGACAATTGTCATCACAATGATCCATGCCCTTGTCATCCCAATGTTCCATGACACTTGTTTTCACAAGGCTCTGTGACGCTTGTCACCACAGTGCTCCATGACACCTGTCATCACAATGCTCCATTCCTTTGTCAGCAAAATGCTAAATGGCCTTGTCATTACAATGCGCTAGGCGCTTGTCATCACAATACTCCATTACTGTTGTCATCACAATTTCCCATGAACCTTGGGATCACATTGCTTCATGCCCTTGTCATCACAATTCTCCATGCTCCTTGAAATCAAAATGATCCATGACCTCTGTCATCACAATGCTCAAAACCCTTGTGATCACAATGTTCCATAACACTTGTCCTCACAACGCTCCATGATGCCTGTCATCACAATACTCCATGCCCTTTTCATCACAATGTTCCATGACCTTTGTCATCACAATTCTCAATACACTTGTGATCACAATGCTCCCTGACACTTGTCGTCAGCATGCTCCTTGAAACCTGTCACCAAAAGGCTACACACCTTTTTCATCTCAAAGCCCCATGCCGTTTTCATCCCAATGCTCCATGCCATTGTCATCTAAATATTCCACAAGCTTGTCATCAGAAAGCTCCATGACCCTTGTCATCACAATGCTCCATGCACTTGTCAGAACAATGCTCCCTGACCCTTGTCATCACAATGCTCCAAGCCATTGTCATTCACAATGCTCCATTACCTTTGTCATCAGAATCCTCCATGACACTTGGCATCACAATGCTCCATGACATTGTCATCACAATGGGCCATTACATATGTCATCACAATGCTCCCTGACACCTATCTTCACAATACTACATGACCTTTGTCATCACAAAGCTCCATGACCCTTGGCATCACAATGCTCCATGTCATTGTCATCACAATGCTCCATGAACCCTCTCATTACATTGCTCCATGCCCTTGTCATCACAAAGCTCCATGGCACTTGTCATCACAATGCTCGATGCCCTTCTCATCACAATGCTCCATGCCCTTGTCATTACAATCCTCCATGACCCATGTATCACAGTGTACTGTGCCCTTGTCATCACAATGCGCCATGCCCACTCTCATCACAATAATCCATGAAATATTCCAGACCAATGCTCAATGCACTTCTCATCACAATGCTCCATTACGTCTGCATAACAAGCTCCATGACCCCTGCCATCACAATGTTCCACGGCCTTGTCATCACAAGGCTCCAACACCCTTGTCAGCACAATGCTCCAAGACCCATGTAATCACAATGCTCCATGCCCTTGTCATCACAAAGCTCCATGACGCATGCCATCACAATGTTCCATGGCTTTGGCCTCACAATGCTCCATGCCCTTGTCATCACAATGCTTCAAAACCCCCGTAATCACAATGCTCCATGCCCCTTTTCATAAGAATGCTCCATTAGACTTGTCATCACAAGTCTCCATGGTCATCTCATCACAATGCTCCAAGACCTTGTCATCAACATGCTCCATTCCCTTGTCATCACAATGCTCCATGACCCCTTTCATCACAATACTCCATGCACATTTTTAGCCCAATGCTCCATGACCCTTGTCATCACAATGATCCATGCCCTTGTCATCACAATGCTCCATGCACTTGTCAGCACAATGCTCCAAACCATTGTCACCACAATGCTCCATTACATTTGTCATCAGAATCCTCCATGACAATTGGCATCACAATGCTCCATGCCATTGTCATCACAATGCTCCATGACCCCTGTCATCACAATGCTCCGTGACTACAGTCATCACAATGCTTCATAACGTTTGTCATCACAACAATCCATGCCCGCGTCATCACAAGGCTCTGTGACATTTGTAACCACAATGCTCCGTGACCCTTGTCATCACAATGCTCCATGCCTTTGTCAGAACAATGCTCCATGACCCTTGTCATCAAATTGTGCCATGCGCTTTTCACCACAATGATCCACAACCTTGTCATCGCTATGCTCCATAAACCTTGTAATCACAATGCTCCATGCACTTCTCATCCAAATACTCTCTCACATGAGATATCACAATGTTCCATCACTAGTCATCACAATCCTCCCTCACCCCTGTTATCACAATGTTCCATGACCCCTGTCATCACAATGCTACATCCCCTTATCAGCACAATGTTCCATGACCCCTGACATCACAATGTTCCATAACCCCTGTCATCAAAACGCTCCATGACCCTTTTCATCCCAAAGCTCCATGACCCCTGGCATCACAATGTTCTATAACCCCTGGCATCAAAATGTTCCATTACACTTTTCATCAAATTGCTGCATGACCCTGTCATCAAAATGCTCCCTGCCCTTCTCATCACAATGCACCACACTTGTCATCAAAATGCTCCATGATCTTTGTCATCACAAAGCTCCATGACCCTTGACATCACAATGCTCCATTCCCTTGTCATCACAATGCTCCATGAACCCTGTCATCACAATACTCCATGAACATTTTCAGCCCAATTCTCTATGACCTTCTCATCACAATGCTCCATGACCAATATCATCACAATGCTCCATGACCACTGTCATCACAACACTCCATGACACCTGACAACACAATGATCCGGGACTCTTGTCATCACAATGCTCCAAGACCCCTGTAATCACAGTGCTCCATGACCCCTGTCATCACAATACTCCATGAACATTTTCAGCCCAATGCTCCATGACCCTTGTCATCACAATGATCCATGCCCATGTTATCCCAATGTTCCATGACCCATGTATTCACAATGCTCCATGACGTTTGTCATCACAGAGCTCCATGACACCTGTCATCACAATGCTCCATGCCTTTGTCAGCAAAATGCTACATGACCTTTTCATTACAATGCTCTATGAACTTGTCATCACAATACTCCATTTCCATTGTCATCACAATCCTCCATGAACTTTGGGATCACATTGCTTCATGCCCTTGTCATCACAATGCTCCATGCTCCTTGAAATCAAAATGATCCATGACCTCTGTCATCACAATGCTCCAAACCCTTGTGATCACAATGTTCCATAACACTTGTCCTCACAACGCTCCATGATGCCTGTCATCACAATAATCCATGCCCTTTTCATCACAATGCTCCATGACCTTTGTCATCACAATTCTCAATACACTTGTCATCACAATGCTCCCTGACACTTGTCGTCAGAATGCTCCTTGAACCCTGTCACGAAAAGGCTCCATGCCTTTTTCATCACAAAGCCCCATGCCCTTTTCATCCCAATGCTCCATGCCATTGTCATCAAAATACTCCACAAGCTTGTCATCAGAATGCTCCATGACCCTTGTCATCACAATTCTCCATGCACTTGTCAGCACAATGCTCCCTGACACTTGTCATCACAATGCTCCAAGCCATTGTCATCACAATGCTCCTTTACCTTTGTGATCAGAATCCTCAATGGAAGTTTGCATCACAATGCTCCATGCCATTGTCATCACAATGGGCCATTACATATGTCATCACAATGTTCCCTGACACCTCTCTTTACAATACTGCATTACCTAGTCATCACAATGCTCCCTGCCTTTCTCATCACAATGCACCACACACTTGTCATCAAAATGCTCCATGACCTTTGTCATCACAAAGCTCCATGACCCTTGGCATCACAATGCTCCATGTCATTGTCATCACAATGCTCCATGAACCCTCTCATCACATTGCTCCATGCCCTTGTCATCACAAAGCTCCATGGCACTTGTCATCACAATGCTCGATGCCCTTGTCATTACAATCCTCCATGACCAATGTATCACAGTGTACCGTGCCCTTGTCATCACAATGCGCCATGCCCATTCTCATCACAATAATCCATGAAATATTTCATACCAATGCTCAATGCACTTCTCATCAAAATGCTCCATTACCTCTGTCATAACAAGCTCCATGACCCCTGCCATCACAATGTTCCACGGCCTTGTCATCACAAGGCTCCAGGACCCTTGTCAGCACAATGCTCCAAGACCCATGTAATCACAATGCTCCATGCCCTTGTCATCACAAAGCTCCATGGCGCATGTCATCACAATGTTCCATGGCCTTCGCCTCACAATGCTCCATGCCCTTGTCATCACAATGCTTCAAGACCCCCGTAATCACAATGCTCCATGCCCCTTTTCATAAGAATGCTCCATTAGACTTGTCATCACAAGTCTCCATGGTCATCTCATCACAATGCTCCAAGACCTTGTCATCAACATGCTCCATTCCCTTGTCATCACAATGCTCCATGACCCCTGTCATCACAATACTCCATGCACATTTTTACCCCAATGCTCCATGACCCTTGTCATCACAATGATCCATGCCCTTGTCATCACAATGCTCCATGCACTTGTCAGCACAATGCTCCCTGATCCTTGTCATCACAATTCTCCAAACCATTGTCACCACAATGCTCCATTACCTTTGTCATCAGAATCCTCCATGACATTTGGAATCACAATGCTCCATGCCATTGTCATCACAATGCTCCATGACCCCTGTCATCACAATGCTCCGTGCCTACAGTCATCACAATGCTTCATAACGTTTGTCATCACAACAATCCATGCCCGCGTCATCACAAGGCTCTGTGACCTTTGTAACCACAATGCTCCGTGACCCTTGTCATCACAATGCTCCATGCCTTTGTCAGAACAATGCTCCATGACCCTTGTCATCAAATTGTGCCATGCGCTTTTCACCACAATGATCCACAACCTTGTCATCGCTATGCTCCATAAAACTTGTAATCACAATGCTCCATGCACTTCTCATCCAAATACTCTCTCACATGAGATATCACAATGTTCCTTCACTAGTCATCACAATCCTCCCTCACCCCTGTTATCACAATGTTCCATGACCCCTGTCATCACAATGCTACATCCCCTTATCAGCACAATGTTCCATGACCCCTGACATCACAATGTTCCATAACCCCTGTCATCAAAATGCTCCATGACCCTTTTCATCCCAAAGCTCCATGACCGCTGGCATCACAATGTTCTATAACCCCTGGCATCAAAATGTTCCATTACACTTTTCATCAAATTGCTGCATGACCCTGCCATCAAAATGCTCCCTGCCCTTCTCATCACAATGCAACACACACTTGTCATCAAAATGCTCCATGACCTTTGTCATCACAAAGCTCCATGACCCTTGGCATCACAATGCTCCATGTCATTGTCATCACAATGCTCCATGAACCCTCTCATCACATTGCTCCATGTCCTTGTCATCACAAAGCTCCATGACACTTGTCATCACAATGCTTGATGCCATTCTCATCACAATGCTCCATGACCTTGTCATTACAATCCTCCATGACCCATGTATCACAGTGTACCGTGCCCTTGTCATGACAAACCGCCATGCCCACTCTCATCACAGTAATCCATGAAACATTTCAGATCAATGCTCAATGCCCTTCTCATCACAATGCTCCGTTACCTCTGTCGTAACAATGCTCCATGACACCTGCCATCATAATATTCCACGGCCTTGTCATCACAAGGCTCCATGACCCTTGTCATCACAATGCTCCAAGATCCATGTAATCACAATGCTCATTGCGCTTGTCATCACAAAGCTCCATGACGCATGTCATCAGAATGTTCCATGGTCTTCTCCTCACAATGCTCCATGCCCTTGTCATCACAATGCTCGAAGACTCCAGTAATCACAATGTTCCATTCCCTTTTTCATCAGAATGCTCCATTAGATTTGTCATCACAAGTCTCCATGGTCATCTCCTCACAATGCTCCAAGACCTTGTCATCACCATGCTCCAATCCCTTGTCATCACAATGCTCCATAACCCCTGTCACCACAATACTCCATGAATATTTTCAGCCCAATTCTCTATGACCTTCTCATCACAATGCTCCATGACCAATATCATCACAATGCTCCATGACGACTGTCATCAAAACACTCCATGACACCTGACAACACAATGATCCGGGACTCTTGTCATCACAATGCTCCAAGACCCCTGTAATCACAATGCTCCATGACCCCTGTCATCACAATACTCCATGAACATTTTCAGCCCAATGCTCCATGACCCTTGTCATCACAATGATCCATGCCCATGTTATCCAAATGTTCCATGATACATGTATTCACAATGCACCATGACGCTGGTCATCACAGTGCTCCATGACACCTGTCATCACAATGCTCCATGCCTTTGTCAGCAAAATGCTACATGACCTTGTCATTACAATGCTCTATGCACTTGTCATCACAATACTCCATTTCCATTGTCATCACAATCCTCCATGAACTTTGGGATCACATTGCTTCATGCCCTTGTCATCACAATGCTCCATGCTCCTTGAAATCAAAATGATCCATGACCTCTGTCATCACAATGCTCCAAACCCTTGTGATCACAATGTTCCATAACACTTGTCCTCACAACGCTCCATGATGCCTGTCATCACAATAATCCATGCCCCTTTCATCACAATGCTCCATGACCTTTGTCATCACAATTCTCAATACACTTGTCATCACAATGCTCCCTGACACTTGTCGTCAGAATGCTCCTTGAACCCTGTCACGAAAAGGCTCCATGCCTTTTTCATCACAAAGCCCCATGCCCTTTTCATCCCAATGCTCCATGCCATTGTCATTCAAATACTCCACAAGCTTGTCATCAGAATGCTACATGACCCTTGTCATCACAATTCTCCATGCACTTGTCATCACAATGCTCCAAGCCATTGTCATCACAATGCTCCATTACCTTTGTGATCAGAATCCTCAATGGAAGTTTGCATCACAGTGCTCCATGCCATTGTCATCACAATGGGCCATTACATATGTCATCACAATGCTCCCTGACACCTCTCTTTACAATACTGCATTACCTGGTCATCACAATGCTCCCTGCCGTTCTCATCACAATGCACCACACCCTTGTCATCAAACTGCTCCATGACCTTTGTCATCACAAAGCTCCATGGCCCTTGGCATCACAGTGCTCCATGTCATTGTCATCACAATGCTCCATGAACCCTCTCATCGCATTGCTCCATGCCCTTGTCATCACAACGCTCCATGGCACTTGTCATCACAATGCTCGATGCCCTTCTCATCACAATGCTCCATGCCCTTGTCATTACAATCCTCCATGACCCATGTATCACAGTGTACCGTGCCCTTGTCATCACAATGCGCCATGCCCACTCTCATCACAATAATCCATGAAATATTTCAGACCAATGCTCAATGCACTTCTCATCACAATGCTCCATTACCTCTGTCATAACAAGCTCCATGACCCCTGCCATCACAATGTTCCACGGCCTTGTCATCACAAGGCTCTAGGACCCTTGTCATCACAATGCTCCAAGACCCATGTAATCACAATGCTCCATGCCCTTGTCATCACAAAGCTCCATGACGCATGTCATCACAATGTTCCATGGCCTTCGCCTCACAATGCTCCATGCCCTTGTCATCACAATGCTTCAAGACCCCCGTAATCACAATGCTCCATGCCCCTTTTCATAAGAATGCTCCATTAGACTTGTCATCACAAGTCTCCATGGTCATCTCCTCACAATGCTCCAAGACCTTGTCATCACCATGCTCCATTCCCTTGTCATCACAATGCTCCAAGACCCCTGTCATCACAATACTCCATGAACATTTTCAGCCCAATTCTCTATGACCTTCTCATCACAATGCTCCATGACCAATATCATCACAATGCTCCATGACCACTGTCATCACAACACTCCATGACACCTGACAACACAATGATCCGGGACTCTTGTCATCACAATGCTCCAAGACCCCTGTAATCCCAATGCTCCATGACCCCTGTCATCACAATACTCCATGAACATTTTCAGCCCAAAGCTCCATGACACTTGTCATCACAATGATCCATGCCCATGTTATCCCAATGTTCCATGACCCATGTATTCACAATGCTCCATGACGCTTGTCATCACAGTGCTCCATGACACCTGTCATCACAATGCTCCATGCCTTTGTCAGCAAAATGCTACATGACCTTGTCATTACAATGCTCTATGCACTTGTCATCACAATACTCCATTTCCATTGTCATCACAATCCTCCATGAACTTTGGGATCACATTGCTTCATGCCCTTGTCATCACAATGCTCCATGCTCCTTGAAATCAAAATGATCCATGACCTCTGTCATCACAATGCTCCAAACACTTGTGATCACAATGTTCCATAACACTTGTCCTCACAACGATCCATGATGCCTGTCATCACAATAATCCATGCCCTTTTCATCACAATGCTCCATGACCTTTGTCATCACAATTCTCAATACACTTGTCATCACAATGCTCCCTGACACTTGTCGTCAGAATGCTCCTTGAACCCTGTCACGAAAAGGCTCCATGCCTTTTTCATCACAAAGCCCCATGCCCTTTTCATCACAATGCTCCATGCCATTGTCATCAAAATACTCCACAAGCTTGTCATCAGAAAGCTCCATGACCCTTGTCATCACAATGCTCCATGCACTTGTCAGCACAATGCTCCCTGACCCTTGTCATCACAATGCTCCAAGCCATTGTCATTCACAATGCTCCATTACCTTTGTCATCAGAATCCTCCATGATACTTGGCATCACAATGCTCCATGCCATTGTCATCACAATGTGCCATTACATATGTCATCACAATGCTCCCTGACACCTATCTTCACAATACTGCATGACCTGGTCATCACAATGCTCCATGCCCTTGTCATCATAATGCGCCTTTCCAAATGTCATGACAATAATCCATGAAACTTATTAGACCAATGTTCCGTGCCCTTGTCATCACAATGCTCTATGCCCTTGTTATCACAATGATCCCAGACCCCTGTAATCAGAATGCTCCATGCCCCTTTACATCAGTATGCTCCATGAGACTTGTCATCACAAGGCTCCATGGTTTTCTCATCACAATGCTCCAGGACCTTGTCATCACAATGCTTCACGACATTGTCATGAAAATTCCCAATGGCCCTTGTCATCATAATGCTCCAAGCCCTAGTCATCACAATGCTCCATTATATTTGTCATCACAATCCTTCATTATATTTGGCATCACAATGCTCTATGCCATTGTCATCGCAATGGACCATTACATATGTCATCACATTGCTCCCTTACACCTGTCTTCACAATATTCCATGCCCTTGTCATCACAAAGATCAATGCCCTTGTAATCACAATGCTCCATGCCTTTGTTTTCACAATGTTCCAAGAACCCTGTAATCAGAATGCTCCATGCCCCTTTTCATCAGTATGCTCCATGAGATTTGTCATCACAAGGCTCCATGGTTTTCTCATCACAATGCTCCAGGACCTTGTCATCACAATGCTTCAAGACATTGTCCTGAAAATTCTCAATGGCCCTTGTCATCATAATGCTCCAAGCCCTAGTCATCACAATGCTCCATTATATTTGTCATCACAATCCTCCATTACATTTGGCATCACAATGCTCCATGCCATATTTATCGCAATGGACTATGACATATGTCATCACAATGCTCCCTGACACCTGTCTTCAAAATACTCCATGCCCTTGACATCACAATGCTCCATGCCCTTGTCATCACAATGCACCATGTCCACTATCATCACAATAATCTATGAAACTTGTCAGACCAATTCTTCATGCCCCTGTCATCACAATGCTCCATGCCCTTGTCATCACAATGCTCCATGACACCTTTCATCACAATGCTCCGTGACTCCAATGCTCCATGACACCTTTCATCACAATGCTCCGTGACTCCAATCATCACAATGCTTCATGACCTTTGTCATCACAATTGTCCATGCCCTCGTCATCAACAGTCTCTGTGACCTTTTTAACCACAATGCTCAATGAACTTTTCATCACAATTCTCTGAGAAACTTGTCATCACAATGCTCCATGTCTTTGTAAAAACAATGCTCCATGACCATTGTCATCACAATGTGCCATGCACATTTCATCACAACGTTCCAAACCTTGTCATTGCAATGCTCCATAAACCTTGTAATCCCAATGGTCCATGCACTTCTCATCAAAATGCTCTCTCACCAGAGATATCACAATGTTCCATCACTAGTCATCACAATACACCCTCATCCTTGTAATCACAATGTTCCATGACACTGTCATCACAATGCTACATCCCCTTATCATCACAATGTTCCATGACCCCTGCCATCACAATGTTCCATAAGCCCTGTCATCAAAATGCTCCATGACACTTTCCATCCCAAAGCTCCAAGACCCCTGCCATCACAATGTTCTATAACCCCTGCCATCAAAAGGTTCCATTACACTTTTTATCAAATTGCTGCATGACCCGGTCATCAAAATGCTCCCTGCCCTTCTCATCAAAATGCACCATGCACTTGTCATTAAAATGCTCCATTACTTTTGTCATCACAATGTTCCAAGACCCTTTGCATCACAATTCTCCATGTCATTGTCATCACAATGCTCCATGAACCCTCTCATCACATTGCACCTTGCCCTTGTCATCACAAAGCTCCATGACACTTGTCATCACAATGCTCCCTGCCCTTGTCATTACAGTTCTGCATGACCCATGTATCACAGTGTTCCGTGCCCTTGTCATCACAATGCTCCATGCCCACTCTCATCACAATAATCCATGAAACATTTCAGTCATAAGTTCCATACCCTTCTCATCACAATGCTCCTTTACCCCTGTCATAACAATGCACCATGACCCCTACCATCACAATGTTCCACGGCCTAGTCATCACAAGGTTCCATGATACTTCTCATCACAATGCTCAAGACCCCGGAAATCACAATGCTCCATGCCCTTGTCATCACAAAGCTCCATGACGCATGTCATCAGAATGTTCCATGGGCTTCTCATCAAAATGCTCCATGCCCTTGTCATCACAATGCTTCAAGACCCTTGTAATCACAATGCTCCATGCCCCTTTTCATCTCAATGCTCCATGAACCCTGTCATCACAATGCACCATGCCCATCATCATAATGCTTCAGGCTATTGTCAGCACAATGAAATCAAAATTATCCATGACCTCTATCATCACAATGCTCCATGACCCCTGTCATCACAATACTCCATGAACGTTTTCAGCCCCATGCTCCATGACACTTGTTACCACAATGATCCATGCCCTTGTCATCACAATGCTCCATGACCCCTGTATTCACAATGCTCCGTGACGCTTGTCATCACAGTGCTCCATGTCACCTGTCATCACAATGCTCCATGCTTTTGTCAGCAAAATACTACATGACCTTGTCATTACAATGCTCTATGCGCTTGTCATCACAGTACTCCATTACCATTGTCATCAAAATCCTCCATGAACATTGGGATCTCTTTGCTTCATTCCCTTTGTCATCACAATCCTCCATGCTCCTTGAAATCAAAATGATTCATGACCTCTGTCATCACAGTGCTCCAAAACCTTGTGATCACAATGTTCCATAACACTTGTCATCACAACGCTCCATGATGCCTTTTTCATCACTATTCTTTATGCCGTTTTCATCACAATGCTCCATGCCATTGTCATCAAAATACTCCACAAGCTTTTCATCAGAATGCTCCATGACGCTTGTCATCACAATTCTCCATGCACTTGTCAGCACAATGCTCCCTGACTCTTGTCATCACAATGCTCCATGTGCTTGTCAGGACAATGCTCCATGACACATGTCATCACAATGCACCATACGCTTGTCATCACAGTGCTCCACAATCTCGTCATCATAATTCTCCATAAAACTTCTCATCACAGTGCTCCATGCACTTCTCATCAAAATGATCTCTCACCCCTGATATTACAAAGTTACATCACTATTCGTCACTATACACCCTCACCCCTGTCATCACAATGTTCCATGACTCCTGTCATCACAATGCTACATGCACTTATCATCACAATGTTTGATGACCTCTGACATCACATTATTCCAATACCCCTGTCATCAAAATGCTCCATGACCCTTTTCATCAAAATGCTCTATGACTCCTGACATCACAATGTTCCATAACACATTTCATCAAAATGTTCCATGACACTTTTCATCAAATTGCTCAATGACCCTGTCATCACACTGCTCCCGGCCCTTCTCATCACAATGCACAACGCCCTTGTCATCAAAATGCTCCATGATCTTTGTCATCACAAAGATCCATTACCCTTGCCATCACAATGCTCCATGTCATTGTCATCACAGTGCTCCATGAACGCTCTCATCACGTTGCTCCATGCCCTTGTCATCACAAAGCTCCATAACACATGTCATCAGAATGCTCCATGGCTTCTCATCATAATGCTCTATGCCCTTGCCATCACAATGCTCCATTACCCCTGTCATAACAATGCTCCATGACCCCTGCCATCACGATGTTCCATGGCCTTGTTATCACAAGGCTCCATGACCCTTCTCATCACAATGCTCCAAGAACACTGTAATCACAATGCTCTATGCCCCTTTTCATCTCAATGATCCATGAACCCTGTCATCACAATGCACCATGCCCATCATCATAATGATTCATGCTATTGTCATCACAAAGAAATAAAAATGCTCCATGAACTCTGTCATAAGAATGCTCCATACCCTTGTGATCACAATATTCCATAACACTTGTCATCACAATGCCCCATGATACTCGTCATCACAATTATCCGTGGTCTTCTCATCACAATGCTCCATGAACTTTTTCATCACAATGCTCAATACCCTCGTCATCAAAATGCTCCCTGACACTTGTTATCTGTATGCTCCTTGAATCCTGTCATGAGAAGGCTCCATGGATTTTTCATCACAATGATCCATGCCCTTTTCATCACAGTGCTCCAAGACCCCTGTAATCACAATGTTCCATGCCCTTTTCATCACAAAGCTAAATGACGCATGTCATTAGAATGCTCCTTGGCCTTCTCCTCACAAATCTCCATTCCCTTGTCAGCACAGTCTTCCAAGACCCCTATAATCTCAGTGGTACATGCCCCTTTTCATCAGTATGCTCCATGAGATTTGTCGTCACAAGGCTCCATGGTTTTCTTATCACAATGCTCAAGAACATTGTCATCACAATGCTTCACGACCTTGTCATGAAAATTCTCAATGGCCCTTGTCATCATAATGCTCCAGTCCCTAGTCATCACAATGCTCCATTATATTTGTCATCAAAATCCTCCATTACATTTGGCATCACAATGCTCCATGCCATTGTCATCGAAATGGACCGTGACATATTTCATCAAAATGCTCCCTGACACCTTTCTTCAAAATACTCCATTTACTATTTATCACAATGCTCCATGCCCCTGTCATCACAATGCTCCATGCCCTTGTCATCACAATGCTCCATGACCCCTGTCATCACAATGCTCCGTGACTCCAGTCATCACAATGCTTCATAGTATTTGTCATCACAATGGTCCATGCCCGCATCCTCACAAGGCTCTGTGTCCTTTTTAACCACAATGCTCCATGAACTTTTCATCACAATTCTCCGTGACCCTTATCATCACAATGCTCCATGCCTTTGTCAGAAAAATGCTCCATGACCCTTGTCATTACATTGTGCCACCTGCTTTTCATCCCATCGGTCCTCAAATTTGTCATCGCAATGCTCCATAAACCTTGTAATCACAATGCTCCTTGGCTTTCTCATCACAATGCTCCATTACACCTGTCATAACAATGATCCATGACCCCTGCCATCACAATGTTCCACGGCCGTGTCATCACAAGGCTCCATGACACTTGACATCACAATGTTCCAAGACCCCTGTAATCACAATGCTCCATGCCCCTTTTCATCAGTATGCTTCATTAGATTTGTCATCACAAGCCGCCATGGTTTCTCATCACAGTGCTCTAGGACCTTATAATCACAATGTTTCACGACTTGTCATGAAAATACTCAATGGCCCTTGTCATCATAATGCTCCAATCCCTAGCCATCACAATGCTCCTTTAAATTTGTCATCACAATCCTCCATTACATTTGGCATCACAATGCTCCCTGCCATTGTCATCGCAATGGAACATGACATATGTCATCACAATGCTCCTTGACACCTGTCTTCACAATACTCCATGACCTTCTCATCACCATGATCCATGCCCTTGTCATCACAATGCACCATGTCCACTCTCATCACAATAATCTATGAAGCTTGTCAGACAAATGCACCATACCCCTGACAACACAATGCTCCATGGCCTTGTCATCACAATACTCCATTACCATTGTCATCACAATCCTCCATGAACCTTGGGATCACATTGCTTCATGCCTTTGTCATCACAATGTGCAAAGACCACTGTAATCACAATGGTCCATGCCCCTTTTCATCAGTATGCTCGATGAGATTTGTCATCACAAGGCTCCATGGTTTCTCATCACAATGCTCCAGGACCTTGTCATCACGTTGCTTCACGACTTGTCATGAAAATTCTCAATGGCCCGTTTCATCATAATGCTCCAAGCCCTAGTCATCACAATGCTCCTTTAAATTTGTCATCACAATCCTCCATTACATTTGGCATCACAATGCTCTATGCCATTGTCATCGCAATGGACCATGACATATGTCATCACAATGCTCCCTGACACCTGTCTTCACAATACTCCATGACCTTCTCATCACCATGATCCATGCCCTTGTCATCACAATGCACCATGTCCACTCTCATGACAATAATCTATGAAACTTGTCAGACCAATGTTCCATGCCCCTGACATCACAATGCTCCATGCCCTTGTCTTCACAATGCTCCATTACCCCTGTCATCACAATGCTCCTTAACTCCAGTCATCACAATGCTTCATTATATTTGTCATCACCATGGTCCATGCCTGCGTCATCAGAAGGCTCTGTGACCTTTGTAACCACAATGCTCCATGAACTTTCCATCACAATGCTCCGTGACTCCTGTCATCACAGTGCTCCATGCCTTTGTCAGAAAAATGCTCCATGACACTTGTCATCTCAATGTGCCACGCGCTTTTCATAACAACGGTCCAAAAATTTGTCATGGCAATGCTCCATAAACTTTGTAATCACAATGCTCCATGTCCTTCTCATCACAATGCTGCATTACCCCTGTCATAACAATGCTCCGTGACCCCTGCCATCACAATGTTCCACGGCCTTGTCATCACAATGCTCCATGACACTTGTCATCACAATGCTCGAAGACCCCTGTAATCACAATGCTCCATGGCCTTGTCATCACAAACCTCCATGACACATGTCATCAGAATGTTCCATGGCCTTCTCATCAAAATGCTCCATGCCCTTGTTTTCAAATTGCTTAATGACCGCTGTAATCACAATGCTACATGCCCGTTTTCATCTCAATGCTCCATGAACCCTGTCATCACAATGCATCATGCCCATAATCATAATGCTTAAGGCAATTGTCATCACAATGAAATCAAAATGCTACATAACCTCTGTCATCACAATGCTCCACATCGTTGTGATCACAATATTCCATAACACTTATCATCACAACACCCCATGACGCTCATAATCACAATTATCCATGGTCTTCTCATCACTATGCTCCATAAAATTTGTCATCACAATGCTCAATACACTTGTCATCACAATGCTCCCTGACGCTTGTCGTCAGTATACTCCTTGAACACTGTCATGACAAGGGTCCATGCCTTTTTCATCACAATGATCCATGCCCTTTACATCAAAATGCTCCAAGACACCTGTAATCACATTGTTCCATACACTTCTCATCACAGTGCTCCATGACACATTCATCAGAATGCTCCATGTCCTGCTCTTCAAAATGCTCCATGCCCTTGTCATAACAATGCTCAAAGACGCCTGTCATCACAATGCTCCATGCCCCTTTTCATCAGAATACTCCATGAGACTTGTCATCACAAGTCTCCATGGTCTTCTCATCACAATGCTCCAAGACTTTGTCATCACCATGCTCCATTACCTTGTCATCACAATGTTCCATGACCCCTGTCATCACAGTACTCCATGATCATTTTCAGCCTAATGCACCATGACCTTCTCATCACAATGCTCCATGATCAATATCATCACAATGCTCCAGGACCACTGTCATCACAACACTCCATTACCCCTGACAACACAGTATTCGGGGACTCTTGTCATCACAATGCTCCATGACACCTGTCATCACAATACTCCATGAACATTTTCAGCCCAATGTTCCATGACACTTGTCATCACAATGATCCATGCCCTTGTCATCCCAATGCTCCATGACCCCTGTATTCACAATGCTATGTGACGCATGTCATCACAGTGGTCCATGACACCTGTCATCACAATGCTCCATGCCTTTGTCAGCAAAATGCTACATGACATTGTCATTACAATGTTCTATGTGCTTGTCATCACAATACTCCATTACCATTGTCTTCAAAATCCTCCATGAACCTTGGGATAACATTGTTTCATGCCCTTGTCATCACAGTGCTCCATGATCCTTGAAATCAAAATGATTCATGACCGGTTTCATCACAATGCTCCAAACACTTGTGATCACAATGTTCCATAACACTTGTCATCACAACGCTCCATGATGCCTGTCATCACAATACTCCATGCCCTTTTCATCACAATGCTCCATGACCTTTGCCACCACAATTCTCAATACACTTGTCATCACAATGCTCCCTGACACTTGTCGTCAGAATGCTCCATGAAACCTGTCACAAAAAGGCTCCATGCCTTTTTCATCACAATGCCACATGCAGTTTTCATCCCAATGCTCCATGCCATTGTCATCCAAATACTCCACAAGCTTGTCATCAGAATGCTCCATGACCCTTGTCATCACAATTCTCCATGCACTTACCAGCACTATGCTCCCTGACTCTTTTCATCACAATGCTCCAAGCCATTGTCATCACAATGTTCCATTACATTTGTCATCAGAATCCTCCATGACACTTGCATCACAATGCTCCATGCCATTGTAATCACAATGGGCCATTACATATGTCCTCACAATGCTCCCTGACACCTGTCTTCCAATACTGTATGACCTGGTCTTCACAATGCTCCATCCCCTTGTCATCACAATGCGCCATTCCAACTGTCATTGCAATAATCCATGAAACATATTAGACCAATGATCCATGCCCTTGTCATCACAATGCTCCATGCCCTTGTTATCACAATGCTCCATGACCCCTGTCATCACAATGCTCCGTGACTCCAGTCATCACAGTGCTTCATGACCTTTGCCATCACAATGGTCCATGCCCTCGTCATCAACAGTCTCTGTGACCTTTTTAACCATAATGCTCCATGAACTTTTCATCACAATGCTCTTTGACCCTTGTCATCACAATACTCTATGCCTTTCTCAGCACAATGCTCCAAGACCGTTGTTATTACAATGCTCCATGTGCTTGTCAGCACAATGCTCCATGACACATATCATCACAATTTGCCATGCGCTTGTCATCAAGTGCTCCACAATCTTGTCATCACAATGCTCCATAAACCTTGTCATCACAATGCTCCATGCACTTCTCAACAAAATGCTCTCTCTCAACTGATATCACAATGTTTCATCACTATTCATCACAATACTCCCTCAGCCCTGTCATCACAATGTTCTATGACTCCTGTCATCACAATGCTACATGCACTTATCATCACAATGTTCGATGACCCCTGACATCACATTGTTCCATAACCCCTGTCATCAAAATGCTCCATGACCCTATTCATCAAAACGTTCCATGTCCCCTGACATCACAATGTTCCATGACCCCTGTCATGACAATGCTCCATGCCCTTTTCATCACAATGCTCCATGCCATTGTCATCACAATAATCCATAAGCTTGTCATCCGAATGCTCCGTGACACTTGTCATCACAATGCTCTATATGCACTGTCATCACAATGCTCCATACCCCTTGTCATTACAGTGCTCCATGACGCTCGTCATTCACAATTATCCATGGTCTTCTCATCACAATGCTCCACGCCCTTGTCATCTACATGCTCCATGACACTTGTCATCTCAATGCTCCATGGCCCCTCTCATCACAATGCTCCATACCCCTTGTCATTATAGCGCTCCATGACGCTCGTCATCACAATTATCCATGGTCTTCTCATCACAATGCTCCACGGTCTTGCCATCACAATGCTCCATGCCCTTGTCATCACAATGCTCCATGACCCTTGTCATCACAATGCTCCAAGCCCTTATCATCACAATGCACCATTACCTTTGTCATCACAATCCTCCATAACACTTGGCATCACAATGCTCCATGCAATTGTCATCACAATGGAACATGAAATATGCTATCACAATGCTCCCTGACACCTGTCTTCACAATACTCCATGACCTTGTCATCACAATGCTCCATGCCCTTGTCATCACAAAGTGCTATGCCCACTGTAAACACAATTATCCATGAAACTTGTCAGACCAATGCTCCATGCCCCTGTCATCACAATGCTACATGACACCATTCATCAAAATGCTCCGTGTGTCCCATCATCACAAGGCTTCATGACCTGTGTCATCACAATGGTCAATGCCCTCATCATCACAAGGCTCTGTGAAATTTGTCACCACAATGCTCCATGAACTTTTCATCACAATGCTCCATGTCATTGTCATCACAATTCTCCATGAACGCTCTCATCACATTGCTCCATGACCTTGTCATCACAAAGCTCCATGATGCATGTCATCAGAATGCTCCATGGCCTTCTCATCACAATGTTCCATGCCCTTGCCATCACAAAGCTCCATTAGCCCTATCATAACAATGCTCCATGACCCCTGCCATCACGATGTTCCATGGACTTGTCATCACAAGGCTCCATGACGATTCTCATCACAATGCTCCAAGACCCCTGTAATCACAATGCTCCATGCCCCTTTTCATTTCAATGATCCATGAACCCTGTCATCACAATGCACCATGCCCATCATCATAATGCTTCATGCTATTGTCATCACAATGAAATCAGAATTCTCCATGACCTCTGTCATCATAATGCTCCAAACCATTGTGATCACGATGTTCCATAACACTTATCATCACAACACCCCATGACGCTCGTCATCACAATTATCCATGGTCTTCTCATCACAATGCTCCATGACCTTTGTCATCACAATGCTCAATACACTTGTCATCACAATGCTCCTTGACACTTGTCGTCAGTATGCTCCATGAACCCTGTCATGACAAGGTTCCATGCCTTTTTCATCACAATATTTCATGCCCTTGTAATCACAAAGCTCCATGATGCATGTCATCAGAACGCTCCATGGCCATCTCATCCCAATGCTCGATGCCCTTGTCATCAGAATGCTCCACGACTCCTGTAATCACAATGCTCCATGCTCCTTTTCATCAGAATATTCCATGAGACTTGTCATCACAAGTTTCCATGGTCTTCTCATCACAATGCTTCAGTACCTTGTCATCACAATCCTCCAGGATCCCTGTCATCACAATACTCCATGAACATTTTCAGCCCAATGCTCCTTGACCTTCTCATCACAATGCTCCATGACCCCTGTGATCTCAATGCTCCATGACCCCCGTCATCACAACGATCCATGAACCCTGACAACAAAATGATCCGGGACTCTTGTCATCAAAATCCTCCATGCCCTTGTCATCCCAATGCTCCATGACCCCTGTAATCACAATGCTCCATGACACTTGTCATCACAGTGCTCCATGAACCTTGTCATCACAATGCTCCATGCCTTTGTCAGCAATATGCTAAATAATCTTTTCTTCAAAATGCTCCATGCGCTTGTCATCACAATCCTTCATGACCCTTGGGATCACATTGCTTCATGCCCTTGTCATCTCCCTCTTGCCGTTCTGGTTTTTACAGATTTTCAGATGTCCCTTTTGACCCGTGGGAAGTGACAATTCTTTGTAGTGTGGATTTGCATTGCACTCTTGCTAGATTGACCAAAAAGGGCATATGCGTTTTCTCCTGAATATATTCAGGAGAAAAGGCATACGCCCTTTTTGGCCAAGTGCATCATTGTCAAAGTTGTGATTATTTTCCTGTGCTTTAAAGGTGATTCCAATTTACCTCTTGAAATATGTTTTGTGCAATTCTGCCTCATTTTCAAGTCAGCTTCGTTGCCTTCCCTAAACAGATTTTTGGAAGAGAGTAGTCCTTTATAACTCTGTAGTTTTGTGAATTGCTGTGCCCGTGAGCTCCAATTTTCAAATCCCATTTTTGGGAGCTGACCGCAAATCCACAATTTTGCTTCAGGACCTATACTTGTACCAAGGCTGGCTATACTGTTCCCTGTGGGTGGCTGAGGCTTTGGTTAATTCTTCTTCCTGACGGGAAATTAGAGTGACATGTGCCCGTCGAAATGCCTACGTCTACTCTCTGATTTGTTCTCCCTCTTCCCTTTCATCCTTTGCACAATTAGCAAACTGTGCGAACGAGGAGGTTATAGGGGCTGGCTCTCCTAAGTTGGGAGATTGATAGTAAAGCAGTTGCAATGCCAAACTTGAGCACAAGGAGTGGAAAAATTAGGAGACTTTTAGAAACCTTTCGCCATCACAGGGTGTCCATGCTCTAGGTTTCCCATACACGTTATAACTGTAGTGATATTCCTTTCTACCTGGAGATTTGGGATCCATGGAATGGTGGCATGCATTACTACTTTAAAGGGTCTGCATTTTCTCTCCCAATCTCCAGTCCTCTCAGTCCCAAGTGTCCAGCCTTATGTCTCATCCAGCTGTCTTTGCAGAGAGGGTCATTCCCGGTTTCATCAGAACCCCTGAAGGAATTGTGTAAGAATTTCACTTTTTTTGTGTGTGTGTTTTTGAAATTCATTTTTATAATGGGGTTGAGCTGATTTTCACTGACGTATTTATGCCGGTCTAGACACACTTGATTCCCTTACGGAGACATATCAATACATAGGTTTTAAGATTCTTACTAGTCAGATATATTCCTCTGCAGGGAATAGGGGTTTTGAGTCCCGTTCACTGAGGAAGGGGTAGGTCTCGTCTATTCTGTATTTGGTTTATGGAATGGTACCTGTGCTAATATCAAACTCTGGTTTTATGCATCACCCCACCTCTCCTTTCCCATTGAACAGGCATAAGAGTGTTTTCTAAATGTGAGACTCTGTTCTCTTTCTTAATTCAGTTCATGTGTTTTGATGTTGACATTCCCTCTGTAAGTGATATCTTATGATAAGATTCTTTTTCTGTGTGACTAATTTCACTTAGAATCATCATACCTAAATCCACTCTTTATGCTGCTACTGGCCTTATGACATTGATTTCACGTCTGAGTGATATTCCATTGTACAAAATTACCACAAGTTATTTATGCATTTCTCTTTTTCCTGGGATATTTAAGGTGTACCGAAGTTGAGGTTCTTGTATGCAGAGCAGCCCTAAATTTTGGGGTGCCTGTGTCTTGTCAATATTTAGTCTTCCCAAGTTATATGCCCATGAGTTGAAGTCCCCTTTCCTCCGGGGCTTTGTATTTAAATGTTTTAGGAAACAGCATACACTTCTTCAGAGTGGCTCTTGGATATTTATACCCCACCCATCAGCGTGACTAGGCTCCCTGTTCTCCATGACCTCTCCAGCATTTCTGGTTTGTACACATTTTTTGGATGGCCTTTCTGATCAGTGGACATTGAGACTTCTTTGTTGTGCGGATTTGCATTTACCGCTTGCTTGGTTGGCCAAAAACTCTGTATGCGTTTTTTTCCTAAAGATATTCACGAAAAAAATGCATACACCCTTTTGCCCAACTGCATCATTTGAGAAATTCTGCTGCTTTCCATATGCTTTAAATGTGAGTACAATCTACCTTTTGAAATCTGTTTCCTGCAATTCTGCCTCTCATTCAGATCCTCTTCGTTGCCTTACCTGAATATATTTTTCGACGTTGGTTATCATTTATATCTTTGCACGTCTTTGAATTGTCTGCCCCTGAGCTCCATTTTGCAACTCGTTGTTTTTGTGAGCTGGCCGCCAAACCTTTGGATTGCTTCTGGCCCTATTCTGGTTCTGAGGAGGCAGGCTGAGCCTTTGGTTAATTCTTCTTCCTAATGGGAAATTAGAGTGACATGTGCCTGTCAAAACTCCTACAGCTAATCTCTCATTGGTTCCCCCCTTCCCATTTATCCTCTGCACAAATTGCAAACTGTGTGAAACAGGAGGTTAAAGGTGCTTATTCTCCAAGTGGGGAGATTGTTAGTAATGTGGCTGGAATGGCGAACCCCAGCACCAGGAGATCAAAAATGAGGTGCATTTTAGACACCTTTCCTGAGCACACGGTGTACATTCATCTCGGTTTCCCAGGCATGTTTTTGCTGTCAGAAGATTCCCTTGAACCTGCCTATTTGGGACCCATGGAATGGGTACCAGGCAGTATTAATTTAAAAGGTCTGCATTTCCTCACACAGCCTCTCTAACATCTCTTAGCCTGTATAGCTTCCAGCCTTATATATCATCCTGCTGTGGGTCTACATGTGTTCAATCCCTGTTACATTGTAGCCCTTCAACAACTGTTGTAAGAATTTTTGTCTGTCTCACTGTTTTTATAAATATTTTAAAATTTATTTTTATATTGGTTACAGCTGATTTTCAAAGCTCTGTTTTTTGCTGCTGTACATCCACTTGATTCATGTACTGAGAGACAACAATAAATTATTTTTCAGATGCTTACGAGTCATATGTATTATTGTCCACTGACTTGAGTGGGCTGAGTGCAGTTCTTTGAGGTACTGTGTAGGCCTTGTCAGTTATTCAATTCGGTACTTGGAATGGTATCTTTGCTTATTTCAACCTCCTGGATAATACCTCACCATTCCCCACCTTTCCCATTTAGCAGCCTTATGTCTATTTTCTACATATTTGACTATGTTTCTGTTTTGTAGTTTATTTCATGTGTAGCCATTTTTGATTCCACCTTTAAGTGACATCTTATGATATGTGTCTTTTTCTTTCTGACATATGTCACTTAGAATGATCGTATGTAACTCCTCCAGAGTTGTTACAACTGGCCTTATTTCATGGATTTCTGGATGAGTAATATTCCACTCTACATAAGTACCCCATCTCTTTTATCCATTTTATCCTTCCAGGGACATTTAGGTTATATCCAAGTGGAGGCCCTTTTTAACAGAGAGGTGGTAAACGTTGGCGTGCCTGTTTTCTGTCCATTTTTGTTTTTCCCAAGGTATACGCCCATGAGTGCAAGTGCCCTATGCTCTGTAGCTCATTTTTTAGATGTTTTAGCAAACACAATAAACTTCTCCAGAGTGGCTGTTGGCAAATTACATTTCCACTATCAACCTCACAGTGCTCCCTTTTCTCCTCGCCCTGTCCTGCATTTCTGGTGTTTACACTTTATGAGGATGGCCCTTCTGACTGATGTGAAGTGATACATTTTGTAGTATTGATTTCCAGTGCCCACCTGTTTGGTTGGATAAAAAGTGTGTATGGCCTTTACTTGAATATATTCAGAAAAAAATGCATACGCCCTTTTGGGCAAACTGCATCATTGGCGATGTTCAGCCCCTTTTCTTGTGCTTTAATGGGGAGTCCTTTCTACCTCTTCAAATCTGTTTCCTGCCACTCTCCCTTGCTTACAAGTCCTTTTCTGTGACTTACCTCAATATATTTTTCGACAATAGATATTTTCAACTCTGCAGTTTCATGAATTTTAGTGCCCCTGAGTTCCATTATTCAACTTGTGTTTTTGGAAACTGGACACAAAACAGCAGGATTTCCTCTAGCCCTATTCTGTTTCCGTGGGCAATTCTAGCCTTTGATGAATTTGTCTTCCGGATTGGAAATTAGAGTGGCATGTGCCTGTCCGAACAACTAAGACTTGCCTCTAATTTTTTCTCATCCTTCCGCTTCATCCTCTGGACAAATTCCAAACTGTGTGCAACAGGATGTTTACGGTGCTGATATCCCCAAGTGAGGAGATTGTCAGGAAAGATGCTGGAGGGGTGAACCCGAGCACCAGGCGATGAGGAGATGAGGTGCCTTTTCCAAACTCTTTACGATCAAACGGTGTACCATCCTCTAGGTGTGACAGGCATGTTTTAGCTGTAGGAAGGGTCCCGTGCATGTAAGGAGAACACCAGGGATTTTTCCAAATCAGTGTCTCCCCGAACCCCAAATTGGGGAATTTTTAAGCTACGGCTACACGTATGTCCATTAAGGGCCTTGGGAAATAGGCAGAGCCCAAACTTTAGATGATTGAAATCTTCAGGGTCAGAAGTGTTCACCATCGGCCTTGCTTAGGTTACATTTTATCTGTCATTGATAGATGCTGTCAATAAAAATATCGATTCTTTTTCAGATTATTTCCCCTTATAGGTTATTGCAAAATATTCAGTGTAGTTCCCTGTGCTATACAGTAGTTCCTTGTTGATGATCTATTTTATACATAGCAGTGTGTATGTGTTAATCCCAAACTGTTAATATATCCCTTCTCCTACCTTTCCCCTTTGGTAATAATAAATTATAAGATTTTATACTTCTCAGAAACGGGGGAGCTGAAAGAGAGGTATCCTTTTCAATGGAAAAGCATTCAAAACAAGATTGAAGCTTCAGCCAAGAGTATTCGATGTACATCCATGGAAATCAATCACTTCATTTCTCTAATGTTGACCTGACAAATACGACAGACGTCTTCACTGAACTTGCTTATAGTAAAGTGATGGAAATATCAAAGGTAAGTCTTAGAAACATCTTATTTTACCCGAGCATTATACACTGCTCTATGTAAACTACAGTTTGGCTCACACATCTGTTCATTGAAGTTACAATGTTCTCAATTTCTGTTACTGATCCTCCAGAGTGGACCCCAACAGGAGTCCCCATGCCCAGTGTCATTGGAACCAACAGATCAAGACTGAGTTTGGTTCAGAAGCAAAGGAAACATTATTTTTAAAACAGAATGGAGGGGTGAGAGCGTGCACTCCCACAAGGGCTGTGGGATGGGATGCTGTGTAGGGATCCCGGCAGCATCCTTGGGTGGGAGGGGATGGAGCTCTCGAGGGCTGGGTTGGCTGCAGCTCAGGCTCTAAGCCATGGAGTCTGCATGGGAACCCGCTAGCTGAGGTGTCGACCCAGCCATTCTGCACTAGGAAATCGGGTCTGAAGTGCCGGGTGTGGGACCTCTGCATGCGGAACCCTAGGAGCACGTGAAATTAGACAAAGCACAAAGAAAAAACAGGTTAGACTTTATTTTATTGCCCAGATTCTCTTTTTATCTCCCAGGAATTTTTAATGAATGTTGCCGGAGACAAACACCTCCTCTGCTTTTTGTTCCGTTCCTCATTCTTGGGGTGTTGACTGTGCAGACCCCTCTTTTGTAAGTGCTTCATGCTGTGGTGGGAGCCCTGATACCTGGGGGGAGGGGCAAAACATCTCCCCACCAGCCTCCAGGTGAGGTTGATTGTCCCAAGGCCTCCTGCCCAACTTCTCGTCTGCCTGAGCACCAGCACTGGAAGTGTTACAGATTCTAATGACCTTTAATGGTCCAGGAAAGAGATGAGCAGAGATGCAGCAGTGGCAGGTTTCACCCCACCCCACATTTGTTTGGCGACCTTAGGCTGACGGTTTTTGCCAGCCTAGATGCTCTGACCAGTAGTCTGTGCTTTCTTTAATTAGGTCCCTGAATTAATGTACAAACAGCACCATGTGTCAGAACGCTGGCCGCGCAACTCCCAGACAGTCCAGGGTCAGTTGTGATCCAGGACCATGACGTCCACTGAGTCAACGGCCTTTATAAGTAGCCAGCAGTCCAGCCGGTCATATTGGCCACCATCATCGCGGTGTCTGTAGGGTTTTCTATGGTGAAAGCGTGATATACGTTTCCCCCGCCAAGCTTATTAGCTCCCCTCTGGGTGCAGGAAGTCCTGCAAGCAGTAGTCTGCTCTTTCGGGGCACAGCCTTGTTGTTTTCTGAGAGAAACTCCAGGTCAAGTGATGGTCACACGAGTCATCTTGGTGGCCCGTTGCTCCCGTTTGTCTCTCTGGAGGTTGGAGTTGGAGGGCCTCCTCACTCGAGGTCAGTGTGCCCAAAGAGTGACCCCTGCAACTTCAGGGCATGATGGGTGGTTAGGATCACCACGTGGGGTCCTTTTCCCTTAGGAGGGAGCTGGCCTTGCGGGCTGCTGATTTCCAGCTTTGTAGATACCCCAGTATCCTGGCCTGATGAGTCGGTGGGCAAAGCCCTTGGTGACCATAGTTTATCATACCTGAAGGGCATTCTTGTGTTGCTCCATTTCAAGTGGTCCCAGTTTTTGCACTAAGGCTCCAAGGACGATTAACCTTTGACCGGGTATGTAAAGGTCAAAAGGTTTAGCTAAATTAGGGAGTTCCTTGGCAAGGGTCTGAATTGACTGCTCTTTCCATTCTTGAAAGGCTGCTTCTGGATTCTATACAAAAGGATCATCATCTTTCTGTGTCAGTGTTTCATGTAGAGGCCCAGCTATTAGACTGTAGTTAGGGATCCAGATGCAGAAAACCTTGGCCTCCGCAGGAACCCCTAAGCTGTCTTCTAGTTTTAGAAGAGGTAAGGCTGCAAATGGCTTCTTCCCTATCCTGGGATGCGTTTCTCCGAATATCTGTGAGAATGAAGCCCAGACATGTCACCTTAGCCTGGGATATTTGAGCCTTTTTCTTGGACACCTTTTATCCTTTCTTGGCTAGGTAGTTCAGAGGCGTCTTTAGTAGGCCTGGGGATCAGAATGTCATCTGCATATTGAAAGAGGGTTCCCTTTTACAGAGGTAGAACGTTTAGGTCTTTAGAGGACATTTCCCCAATGATGGTTTGGGGATTTTTGAACCATTGGGGCAGGACGGCCCAGCATTATTGCTTGTGTTGCATGTTGTTTCCTGCCACTCACAAGCCGAAAATTCTTGTGACTCTGAGATGAATGGAATACAGAAGAAGGCATCATTGAAGTCTAATACAGAATGCCATGGCCTGCTGGATGGTAGAATGAGCAGCAGGGTGTAGGAAATAGGAGCTACTGGATGTATATCCTCGGTGGCTTCACTGACTGTCCTGATATCCTTTACCAGGTCTCCAGCAGCCCATGGGGCTCTCGTCGTCAGGCCAATCCCAGGATATGGAGCTCACCTGGGCTGCACCCCCCACCCCACCGCCTACGGGGCTCTCGTGGTCAAGTCCCTCCCAGGGTATGGAGCTCACCTGTGCAGCTACCCAGCAGCCCATTGGGCTCTCATAGTCAGGCCCTTACCAGGATACAGAGCTCCCCTGGGCAGGTACCCCAGCAGGGCTGGACACACAGGAAATGTGCACATAGCCCACCTTGCAGAGAATCCCCAGCTCACCTGTCGCTCACAGCTGACACAGAACACCTCAGAGCAGGACTTGAACTAACAAACAGCAGCTCTGACAGGTCTGTGACCCTGGTTATCACTCTGTGCAGCCTCTCTCTGCCTGGTCTTCCAGACACTTCCAGTGCAGCCAGGGCACCAGGCCTCTGTCTCCACCCACCATCACTCCTCTCCCTGACTCCTGGGTTCCTCTCATTAGGATAGGGTCTTCTTGAAGTTGTTTTCCACTCATGGACCAGATAAAATGATAAGAAAACAAGCCGCAGCTGCAGCCCCTTGTCTAGCCTGACTCTCAAGGGCCCACACCTGTTCCTTGGGCCTGGCCCGTTTAGCAAAATTCAGTTTCTGCAACTGTGAGCCCCTGAGGGGTGAGGATTGGCTGATTTGGCAGCCTGACACTGCCTGCCAGCCCTCTCCAGGTGTGCCTGGGTTGAGGTCAATATAAACACCTCTCCAGTCATTAAGACCCCCTGTAGCTGTGCCTGACGCCATATTCTCTGCCCCGTCAGCAGTGTCGGGGCTGGGGTGGTGGGAGGGAGTGAGGGGCCGTGGCTTTGTGGGTGGCCCAGTGTGAGTGGGGCTCTCCTGGACTTTAAGCAGGAGTTGCCAGGCTGCCACCTGCTAAAGAAGAGGATGTGTCACCCATACCTGCCGCTGGACTTTCTCCCCAGGCAGAGGTGAGGAAGTAAAAAACAGTGGGGGCCGTGGCAGGAGAGGAATCTCAGGCAGGGAAATGGAAAGCTTCCAGAAGAGCATCTGGGGCCAGGACCATCCTAACTGGCCAGCAGGCACCAAGTCGGCCTACGTGCTGTCGCTGGTGTAGCTCCACAGCCCTTCCTCTAGGCTTGCAAGTGCTTGTACATATTCAGGTGTTTTACCTGGAAAGGGTGGGAAGAGTTCAGCTGCAGCAGGACTCGGGCTCAGCTCACATTTACTCACAGATGCCTCGACACAGTTCCCCAGCTTTGCAATGAGGATGCTCCTTGTGGGGGGGAGCGCTGCTGACTGCATGGGAGACGATTTCCCACCTCTGACCAACTTAAGAATTTTTTACCACTGGAGCTAGTGCCCTTATACGATTTTCCTCTGTATAACTCGTGGGTTCTGTTTTTTTTTTTTTTTTCTTTTTTTTCTTTTTGGTTCAAGGTAGATTTTATTTATTCCTCTTTTTTTAAATTTGGAGATATAAACATGGAAATAATGCATTAATATAAAGACATCTATGTGAAGGGAAAACTTTTATTCTGTTTTATTTTATTAAATGTTATTTATATATTTTTAATTTTTAAAAAATTATGTATTTCTTTTATACAGCAGGTTCTTATTGGATATCTATTTTATACATATAAGTGTGCACATGTGAATCCCAGTCTCCCAATTCATCCCACCACCACCCTCACATGGTGTTCCCCCCTTGGTGTCCATATGTTTGTTCTCTACATCTGTGTCTCTCTCTCTGCCCTGCAAACCGGTTCATCTGTATCATTTTTCTAGGTTCCACATATATGCATTAATATACAATATTTGTTTTTCTCTTTCTGACTTACTTCACTCCGTATGACAGTCTCTAGATCCATCAAGGTCTCTACAAATGACCCAATTTCATTCCTATGTATGGCTGTGTAATATTCCATTGTATATAAGTACCACATCTTTATCCATTCGTCTGTCTGTGGGCACTTAGGTTGCTTTCATTACCTGGCTATTGTAAATAGTGCTGCAATGAACACTGTGTTGAATGTGTCTTTTTGATTTATGGTTTTCTCTGGGTATATGCCCAGTAGTGGGATTGCTGGATTATATGGTAATTCTATTTTTAGTTTTTTAAGGAACCTCCATACTGTTCTCCATAGAGACTGTATCGATTTACATTCCCAACAATAGTGGAAGAAAGTTCCTTTTCTCCACACCCTCTCCAGCATTTGTTGTTTGTAGATTTTCTGATGATGTGACGTGATACCTCATTGTACTTTCGATTTCCATTTCTCTAATAATTAGTGATGTTGAGCAGATTTTCATGTGCGTACTGGCCATCTCTATGTCTTCTTGGAAGAAATGTCTATTTAGATCTTCCATTTTTGTATCGGGTTGTTTGTTTTATTAATATTGAGCTGCATGAGCTGTTTATATATATTGGAGATTAATCATTTGTCCATTGATTCGTTTGCAAATATTTTCTGCCATTCTGAGGGTTGTCTTTTTGTCTTGTTTGAAGTTTCCTTTGCTTTGCAAAAGCTTTTACGTTTCATTAGGTCCCATCTGTTTAGTTTTCTTTTTTATTTCATTACTATAGGAGGTGGATCAAAAAAGATCTTGCTGTGATTTATGTCAGAGTATCCTTCGTAAGTTTTCCTCTCAGAGTTTTATACTGTCCGGTCTTACATTAAGGTCTCTAATCCATTTTGAATATATTTTTATGTATGGTGTTGGGGAGTGTTCTAACTTCTTTCTTTTACATGTAGCTGTCCATATTTCCCAGCACCAATGATTGAAGAGACTGTCTTATCTCCATTGTATAGTCTTTCCTCCTTTGTCATAGATTAGTTGACCATAGGTGTGTAGGTTTATCCTTGGGCTTTCTTTTTTTTTTTTTTTTCCTTTTACACGTTTATTGGAGTATAATTGCTTTACAATGGAGTGTTCGTTTCTGCTTTATAACAAAGTGAATCAGCTATACATATACAAATATCACCAGATCCCCTCCCTCTTGCATCTCCCTCCCACACTCCATATCCCACCCCTTTATGTGGTCACAAAGCACCGAGCTGATCTCCCTGTTCTATGTGGCTGCTTCCCAGTAGCTATCGGTGTTACATTTGGTAATGTATTTATGTCCATGCCACTCTCTCACTTCGTCCCAGCTTACCCATCCCCCTTCCGGTGTCCTCAAGTCCTTTCTCTATGTCTGTGTCCTTAATCCTGTCTGCCACTAGGTTCTTCAAAATCTTTTTTTTTTCTTCATTAGATTCCGTATATCTCTGTTAACATACAGTATTTGTTTTTCCCTTTCTGACTTACTTCACTGTGTAGGACAGATTCTAAGTCCATCCAACTCAGTACAAATAACTCAGTTTTGCTTCTTTTTATGGCTGAGTAATATTCCATTGTATATATGTGCCAGATCTTCTTTATCCATTCATCTGTCGATGGACACTTACGTTGCTTCCATGTCCTGGCTAATGCAAATAGAGCTGCAATGAACATTTTTGTACATAACTCTTTGAATTATGGTTTTCGCAAGGCAAATGCCCAGTAGTTGGATTGTTGTGTCGTATGGTACTTCTATTGTTAGTTATTTAAAGGAACCTCCATACAGTTCTCCCTAGTGCCCATATCAATTTAAATTCCCACCCACAGTGCAAATTTGTTCCCTTTTCTCCAATAAAGGCCTCTCCAGCATTTATTGTTTTGTAGATTTTTTTGATGATTGCCACTCTGACTGCTGTGAGGTGATACCTCATGGTAGTTTTGATTTGCATTTCTCTAATGATTAATGATGTTCAGCATCCTTTCATGTGTTTCTTGGTAATCTGTATATCTTCTTTGGAGAAATGTCTATTTAGGTCTTCTGCCCTTTTTTGGATTGGGTTGTTTGTTTTTGTGATATTGAGCTACATGTGGTGCTTGTAAAGTTTGGAGATTAATCCTTTGTCAATTGCTTCATTTGAAAATATTTTCTCCCATTCTGAGGGTTGTTTTTGCATCTTGTTTATGTTTTCCTGTACTATGTAAAAGCTTTTAAGTTTCATTAGGTCCCATTTGTTGATTTCTGTTTTTATTTCCATTTCTCTAGGAGGTGGGTCAAAAAGGAACTTGCTGTGATTTATGTCATAGAGTGTTCTGCCTATGGTTTCCTCTAAGTGTTTTATAATGTCTGGTCTTATATTTAGATCTCTAATCAACTTAGAGTTTATTTTTGTGTATGGTGTTATGGAGTGTTCTAATTTCATTCTTATATGTGTAGGGGTCCAGTTTTCCCAGCACCAATTACTGAAGAGACTGTCTTTTCTCCATTGTATATCCTTAGCTCCTTTGTCATAGATGAGATAGCCATAGGTATGTAGGTTTATCTCTGGGCTTTCTGTCCTGTTCCATTGATCTGTGTTTATGCCAGTCTACATACACTTGATTCCATTATGGAGACATATAAATACATAGGTTTCAAGGTTATTACCAGTCAGATGTATTCCTCTTCAGTGAATAGGGTGTTTTGTGTCCAGTTCATTGAGAAAGGAGTAGGTCTTATCTATTATATATTTGGTATATGGAATGGGATCTGTGCTAATTTCAAACTCTGCTTTTACACATCACCCCACGTCACCTTTCCCCTTAAGGAGGCATAAGTGTGTTTTCTAAATGTATAACTCTGTTCTCTTTTGAAATTCAGTTCATGTGTAGCCATGTTTACATTCCCTCTATAAGTGATATATAACAATAAGTTTCTTTCTCTTTGTGGCTCATTTCACTTAGCATCATCATACCTAAAGCCACTCATTAAGCTGCTATTGGCCTTATGACATTGATTTTATGTCTGAGTGACATTCCATTGTATATAAGTACCACAACATCTAAATCCATTTTTTTTCCTTTCCTGGGGTATTTAAAGTGTACCGAAGTCGAATTTCTTGTAAACAGAGCAGCCCTAAACTTTGGGCTGGCTGTGTGTTGTGGATTTTTAGTTTTCCCAAAATACACGCCCATGAGTGGAAGTGTGCTATGCTCTGTAGCTCTGTTTTGGAAAACAACATACAGTTCTCCAGAGGGGCTGTTGGCAATTTACATCCTGTCCATCAGCGTAACCAGGCTCCCTTTTCTCCATGGCCTGTCCTGCATTTGTGGTTTTTACACTATTTGCGGATGGCCCTTTTGATTGGAGGTAAGGCATACTTCTCTGTAGTGTGGAATTGCAATGCCTGATGGCTTGCTTAGCCAAAAAGGGCATATGCATTTTTCCCGAATATATTCAAGAAAATACACATACTCCCTTTTCAGCTAAGGGCAACATTGTCGAAGTTCTTTCGCTTTTCATGTGCTTTAAAGACGACTCCAATCTACCTCTTGAAATCTGTTTCCTTCAATTCTGCCTTGCATTCAAATCATCTTCACTGTCTTACCTCAATATATATCTGGATGATAGTTGTCCTTTATAACTCTGCAAGTTTGTGAATTGCTGTGCCCCTGATTTCCATTTTTCAACTCGCCTATTTGTGAGCTGGCTGCAATACCGCAGGATGGCTTTAGGCCCTAGTCTGGTTCCAGGGCTTCAGGCTGAGCCTTTGGTTAATTCTTCTTCCTGATGGGAAACTAGAGTGACATGTGCCCATGCAAACACCTACAGCTAATCTCTCATTTATTCCCCCTCTTCCTGTTCATCCTCTGCACAGTTTGCAAACTGTGCATAACAGGAGGGTAAAGGTGCTGACACTCCAAGTGGGGATGTTTTTAGTAATTCAGATGGAATGGTGAAGCCGAGCACGACAAAAGGAAAAATGAGGTACCTTTTAGAAAACGTTCCCAATTACACAGTGTACCATCCACTGGTTTTCCCATGCATGTTTTAACTGTAGGAAGATTCCCTTAAAAATGGAGAGTTGGGACCACTAGAACGGGTAGCACACAGTATTGCTCTAAGTGGTGTTCTTTTGCTCACACAACCTCAGCAATCTTGTCAGCCCCAAGTGTCCAGTCTTACGTCTCATCCAGCTGTGGGTGTAAAGATGGTCAATCCAGGTTGCATCACAGGCCCTGAAAGTAATTTTTAAAACTTTCTCACTGTTTCACTGTTTTTGCAATTTGCTTTTGAAATTTATTTTTATAAGTGGGTTTAACTGAATTTCAGTGCTGTGTTCATGCGGTTATACATAGACAGGATTCCTTTATGGAGACATGAGAATACATATGTTTTAAAATACTTAGAGTCAGACATATTCCTCTGCAATGAATAGGGGGTGTTGGGTCCAGTTCACTGTGCCAGGAGTAGGTGTTGTGTATTACATACATGGTTTATATAACGGTATCTATGCTAATTTAAAACTGTGGTTTTATGCATCACCCCACCTCGGGTTTCCCCTTAAGGAGGCTGGAGATGTTTTCTAAATGTGTGACACTGTTGTGTTTGTAATTCAGTTCATGTGTAGTCATGTGTACATTCCCGATATGAGTGATATGTTATGATAAGATTAGTTACATTGTTATCTTTCCTAACTCAGTTCATATGTAGCCATGTTTACAGGACCTTTATAAGTGATATCTTATGATAAGTTTCTTTTTCTATGTGAATTATTTCAATTAGAATCATCGTACCTGAATCCACTCATTTTGCTGCTACTGGCCTTATGACATTGATTTCATGGCTGTGGGATATTCCATCGTATGTAAGTACCACAATTTCTTGAACCATTTTTGTCTTTCCTAGGATATTTAAGGTGTACCCAAGATGAGGTTCTTGTAAGCAGTGCAGCCGTAAATATTGTGGTGGCTCAGGCTTATTGATTTTCACTTTTCCCAAAGTATATTCCCTAGACTGGAAGTGCCCTTGGCTCTGTAGCTCTGTTGTTTACTTGTTTTAGGGAACACAATGCACTATTCCAGAGAGGCAGTTGGCAATTTACATCCCGCCCATCAGCATAACAATGCTCCCTGTTCTCCAGGGCCTGTCTTGCCTTTCTGGTTTTCACACATTTTGTGGATGTCCCTTTTGACCGGTGGGAAGTGATACTTCGTTGTAGTGCAGATTTGCATTGCCCGCTTCATTGCTTGGCCAAAAAGGGTGTATGCGTTTTCTCCTAAATATATTCAGGAGAAAACACATACGCCCTTTCTGGCCAAGTGCATCATTGTTAAAGTTGTGTCCCTCTTCCTGTGCTTTACAGGCAATTCCAAAGTACCTCTTGAAATCTGTTTCCTGCTATGCTGTCTCGCTTTCAGGTCGGCCTCGTTGCCTTCCATCAACAGATTTTTGGACGAGAGTTGTCCTTTATTACTCTGCCAGTTTGTGAATTGCTGTGCCCCTGAGCTCCATTTTTCAACTCGTTATTTGTAAGCTGACCGCAAGTCCAAAATTTCGTTGCAGGACCTATACCAGTTCCCGGCAGGGGGATGAGTCTTGGTTAATTCTTCCTCCCGTGCAATTAGAGTGACATGTGCCAGTCCAAATGCCTAACAGCTAATCTCTCATTGGTTCTCCCTCTTCCCTTCAATCCTCTGCCAAATTGCCAACCTGTGGGAACCAGGAGGTTAAAGGGGCTGTCTCTGCAAGTTGGGAGATTGATAGTATAGCAGTTGGAAAGTGAAACTGCAGCACAAGGAGAGGGATTATTAGTTAGGTTTTAGAAACCTTTCGTATTCACAGTGTTTCTATTCTCTACGTTTCCCGTATATGTTAAAGCTGTAGTAATATTCACTTCAACTTGGAGATTTGGGACCCATGGAATGGTGGCCACACATTTTTGCTTTAAAAGGTCTGCATTTGCTCACCCAATCTCACCAATCTTCTCAGAGCCAAATGTCCAGCCTTATGCCACATCCAGCTGTCGTTGTAAATATGTTCATTCCAGGTTTCATCAGAGACCCTGAATGAATTGTAAAGAAATTCCTTGTTTTTTTGTTTTGTGTTTGAAATTCCTTTTTATAGTGGGTTGTAGCTGATTCTCACTGACATGTTTAAGCCAGTCTAGACACACTTGATTCCCTTACGGAGACATATCAATACATAGGTTTTAAGGTTATTACTAGTCAGATATATACCTCTGCGGGAAGTATGGGAGGTTGAGTCCCTTTCACTGATGAATGTGTAGGTCTTGCCTATTCCATATTTGGTTTTTGGAATAGTACCTGTACTACTATCAAACTCTGGTTTTACGCATCAACCCACCTCTGCTTCCCCCTTAAGAAGGCATAAGAGTGTTTTCTAAATGTGAGAGTCTGTTCTTTTTCCTAACTCAGTTCCTGTGTAGCCTTGTTTACAGGACCTTCATAATGATATCTTAGTATAAGTTTCTTTTACTTTGTGACTTATTTCACTTAGAATCATCATACCTGAATCCACTCATTTTGCTGCTACTGGCCTTATGACATTGATTTTATGGCTGACGGGTATTCCATCGTACATAAGTACCAAAATTTTAAAACCATTTTTGTCTTTCCTGGTATATTAAAGGTGTAGCCAAGTTGAGGTTCTTGTAAGCAGTGCAGCCCTAAACTTTGGGGTGGCTCTGTCTTATTGATATTCAGTTTTCCCAAGGTATATTCCCGAGACTGGAAGTGCCCTTGGCTCTGTAGCTCTGTTGTTAACTTGTTTTATGGAACACAGTGCACTCATCCAGTGAGGCAGTTGGCAATTTACATCCCGCCCATCAGCATAACAAGGCAACTTGTTCTCCAGGGCCTGTCTTGCCTTTCTGGTTTTTACACATTTTGTGGATGTCCCTTTGGACCGGTGGGAAGTGATACTTCTTTGTAGTGCAGATTTGCATTGCCTGCTTGCTTGCTTGGCCAAAAACGGCGTATGCGTTTTCTCCTGAATATATTCAGGAGAAAACGCATACGCCCTTTTTGGCCAAGTGCATCATTGTCGAAGTTGTGCCCCTCTTCCTGTGCTTTACAGGCGATTCCTACGTACCTCTTGAAATCTGTTTCCTGCTATTCTGCATCGCTTTCACGTCGGCCTCATTGCCTTCCATCAACAGATTTTTGGACGATAGTTGTCCTTTATTACTCTGACAGTTTGTGAATTGCTATGCCCCTGAGCTCCATTTTTCAACTCGTTTTCTGTGAGCTGAACACAAGTCCAAAATTTTGGTTCAGGACCTATACTGGTTCCCGATGGGTGGCTGAGACTTTGGTTAATTCTTCTTCCTGCCGGGAAATTAGAGTGACATGTGCCCGTCCAAATGCCTAACAGCTACTCTCTCATTAGTTCTCCCTATTCCCTTACATCCTCTGCAAAATTGGCAACCTGTGTGAACCATGAGGTTAAAGGGGTTGTCTCTCCACGTTGGGAGATTGATAGTAAAGCAGTTGGAAAGTCAAACCGGAGCACCAGCAGAGGGACTATTCGTTGAGTTTTAGAAACCTTTCGTATTCGCAGTGTGTCCATTCTCTAGGTTTCCCGTACATGTTATAGCTGTAGTAATATTCCCTTCAACCTGCAGAGTTGGGACCCATGGAATGGGGGCCATGCATTATTTCTTTAAATGGTCTGCATTTGCTCACCCAACCTCATCAATCCTCTCAGTCCCAAGTGTCCAGCCTTATTGCACATCCAGCTGTCATTGTAGATAGGGTCATTCAAGGTTTCATCAGATACGCTGAAGGAATTGTAAAGAATTTCCCTGTTTTTTTGTTTTGTTTTTGAAATTCCTTTTTATAGTGGGTTTGAGCTGATTCTCGCTGCCATGTTTATGCCAGTCTAGGCACACTTTATTCCCTTATGGAGACATATCAATACATAGGTTTTAAGATTCTTACTAGTTAGATCTATTCCTCTGCGGGAAATATGGGTATTGAGTCCCTTTCACTGAGGAAGGTGTAGGTCTTGTATATTCCATAGTTGGTTTTTGGAACAGTAACTGTGCTTATATCAAACTCTGGTTTTATGCATCACCCCACGACTCCTTCCCCCTTAAGCAGGCATAAGAGTGTTTTCTAAATGTGAGACTGTATTCTCTTTCCCAACTCAGTTCATGTGTAGCCATGTTTACAGGATCTTCATAAGTTATATCTTATGATAAGTTTCTTTTTGTGTGTGACTTATTTCACTTAGAATCTTCGTACCTGAATCCACTCTCTTTGCTGCTACTGGTCTTATGACATTGACTTCATGGCTGAGGGGTATTCCATCGTACGTAATTACCACAATGTTTTGATCCATTTTTATATTTCCTGGGATATTTAAGGTGTACCCAAGTTGAGGTTCTTGTAAGCAGTGCAGCCCTAAATTTGGGGGTGGCTCTATCTTATTGATATTCAGTTTTCCCAAGGTATATTCCCGAGACTGAAAGTGCCCTTGGCTCTGTAGGTCTGTTGTTAACTTGTTTTATGGAAGACAATGCACTCCTCCAGTGAGGCAGTTGGCAATTTACATCCCGCCCATCAGCATAACAACGCAACTTGTTCTCCAGGGCCTGTCTTGCCTTTCTGGTTTTTACACATTTTGTGGATGTCCCTTTGGACCGGTGGGAAGTGATACTTCTTTGTAGTGCAGATTTGCATTGCCTGCTTGCTTGCTTGGCCAAAAAGGGCGTATGCGTTTTCTCCTGAATATATTCAGGAGAAAACGCATATGCCCTTTTTGGCCAAGTGCATCATTGTCGAAGTTGTGCCCCTCTTCCTGTGCTTTACAGGCGATTCCTACGTACCTCTTGAAATCTGTTTCCTGCTATTCTGCATCGTTTTCACGTCGGCCTCATTGCCTTCCATCAACAGATTTTTGGACGATAGTTGTCCTTTATTACTCTGCCAGTTTGTGAATTGCTATGCCCCTGAGCTCCATTTTTCAACTCGTTTTCTGTGAGCTGAACACAAGTCCAAAATTTTGGTTCAGGACCTATACTCGTTCCCTATGGGTGGCTGAGACTTTGGTTAATTCTTCTTCCTGCCGGGAAATTAGAGTGACAGATGCCCGTCCAAATGCCTAACAGCTACTATCTCATTGGTTCTCCCTATTCCCTTCCATCCTCTGCCAAATTGGCAACCTTTGCGAACCAGGAGGTAAAAGGGGCTGTCTCTCCAAGTTGGGAGATGGATAGTAAAGCAGTTGGAAAGTCAAACCAGAGTACCAAGAGAGGGACTATTTGTTGAGTTTTAGAAACCTTTCGTATTCACAGTGTGTACATTCTCTAGGTTTCCCGTACATGTTATAGCTGTAGTAATACTCCGTTCAACCTAGAGAGTTAGGACCCATGGAATGGGTGCCATGCATTGTTGCTTTAAAGGGTCTGCATTTGCTCAACCAATCTCACCAATCCTCTCAGTCCCAAGGTTCCAGCCTTATGCCACATCCAGCTGTCATTGTAGATAGGGTCATTCCAGGTTTCATCAGAGACCCTGAAGGAATTGTAAAGAATTTCCCTGTTTTTTTTGGTTTGTTTTTGAAATTCCTTTTTATACTGGGTTTGAGCTGATTCTCGTTGCCATGTTTATGCCAGTCTAGACACACTTGATTCCCTTACGGAGACATATCAATACATAGGTTTTAAGATTCTTACTAGTCAGATCTATTCCTCTGTGGGAAATATGGGGTTTTGCGTCCCTTTCACTGAGGAAGGTGTAGGTTTTGTCTATTCCACATTTGGTTTTTGGAACGGTACCTGAGCTTATATCAAACTGTGGTTTTATGCATCACGCCACCTCTCCTTCCCCATTAAGCAGGCATAAGTGTGTTTTCTAAATATGAGACTCTGTTCTCTTTCCTAACTCAGTTCATGTGTAGCCATGTTTACAGGAACTTCATAAATGATATCTTATGCTAAGTTTCTTTTTCTGTGTGACTTATTTCACTTAGAATCATCGTACCTGAATCCACTCACTTTGCTGCTACTGGTCTTATGACATTGATTTCATGGCTGAGGGATATTCCATCGTACGTAATTACCACAATTTTTTGAACCATTTTTTAATTTCCTGGGATATTTAAGGTGTACCCAAGTTGAGGTTCTTGTAAGCAGTGTAGCCGTAAATTTGGGGTGGCTCTGTCTTATTGATTTTCAGTTTTACCGAGGTATATTCCCTAGACTGGAAGTGCCCTTGGCTCTGTAGCTCTGTTGTTTACTTGTTTTAGGGAACACAATGCACTCCTCCAGTGAGGCAGTTGGCAATTTACATCCCGCCCATCAGCATAACAAGGCTCCCTGTTCTCCAGGGCCTCTCTGGCCTTTCTGGTTTGTACACATTTTGTGGATGTCCCTTTGGACCGGTGGGAAGTGATACTTCTTTGTAGTGCAGATTTGCATTGCCTGCTTGCTTGTTTGGCCAAAAAGGGCGTATGCGTTTTCTCCTGAATATATTCACGAGAAAACGCATACGCCCTTTTTGGCCAAGTGCATCATTGTCGAAGTTGTGCCCCTCTTCCTGTGGTTTACAGGCCATCCCTACGTACCTCTTGAAATCTCTTTCCTGCTATTCTGCCTCGCTTTCAAGTCGGCCTCTTTGCCTTTCCGCAACAGATTTTTGGACGATAGTTGTCCTTTATTACTCTGCCAGTTTGTGTATTGCTGTGCCGCTGAGCTCCTTTTTTCAACTAGTTTTTTGTTAGCTGAATGCAAGTCCAAAATTTTGGTTCAGGACGTATACTGGTTCCCGGTGGGTGGCTGAGACTTTGGTTAATTCTTCTTCCTGCCTGGAAATTAGAGTGACATGTGTCCGTCCAAATGCCTAACAGCTACTCTCTCATTGGTTCTCCCTCTTCCCTTCCATACTCTGCCAAATTGGCAACCTGTGCGAAACAGTAGGTTAAAGGGGCTGTATCTCAAAGTTGGGAGATTGATAGTAAAGCAGTTGGAAAGTCAAACCGGAGCACCACGAGAGGGACTATTCGTTGAGTTTTAGAAACCTTTTGTATTCACAGTGTGTCCATTCTCTAGGTTTCCCGTACATGTTATAGCTGTAGTAATATTCCCTTCAAAATGGAGAGTTGGAAACCATGGCATGGGGGCCTTGCATTATTGCTTTAAAGGGTATGCATTTGCTCACCAAATCTCACCAATCCTCTCAGTCCCAAGTGTCCAGCCTTATGCCACATCCAGCTGCCATTGTAGATAGGGTCATTCCCGGTTTCATCAGATACCCTGAAGGAATTGTAAAGAATTTCCCTGTTTTTTTGTTTTGTTTTTGAAATTCCTTTTTACAGTGGGTTTGAGCTGATTTACGCTGCCATGTTTATGCCAGTCTAGACACCCTTCATTCCTTTATGGAGACATATCAATACATGGGTATTAAGATTCTTACTGGTCAGATATATTCCTCTGCAGGAAATATGGGGTTTTGCGTCCCTTTCACTGAGGAAGGTGTAGGTCTTGTCTATTCCATAATTGGTTTTTGGAATGGTTCCTGTGCTTATATCAAACTCTGGTTTTCTGCATCACCCCACCTCTCCTTCCCCCTTAAGCAGGCATAAGAGTGTTTTCTAAATGTGAGACTCTGTTCTATTTCCTAACTCAGTTCATGTGTAGCCATGTTTACAGGATCATCATAAGTGATATCTTATGATAAGTTTCTTTTTCTGTGTGACTTATTTCACTTAGAATCATCGTACCTGAATCCACTCACTTTGCTGCTACTGGTCTTATGACATTGATTTCATGGCTGAGGGATATTCCATCGTACGTAAGAACCACAATTTTTTGAACCATTTTTATATTTCCTGGGATATTTAAGGTGTACCCAAGTTGAGGTTCTTGTAAGCAGTGCAGCCCTAAATTTGGGGGTGGCTCTGTCTTATTGATTTTCAGTTTTCCCAATGTATATTCCCTAGACTGGAAGTGCCCTTGGCTCTGTAGCTCTGTTGTTTACTTGTTTTAGGGAACACAATGCACTCCTCCAGTGAGGCAGTTGGCAATTTATATCCCGCCCATCAGCATAACAAGGCTCCCTGTTCTCCAGGGCCTCTCTGGCCTTTCTGGTTTGTACACATTTTGTGGATGTCCCTTTGGACCGGTGGGAAGTGATACTTCTTTGTAGTGCAGATTTGCATTGCCAGCTTGCTTGCTTGGCCAAAAAGGGCGTATGTGTTTTCTCCTGAATATATTCATGGGAAAAGGCATACACCATTTTTGGCCAAGTGAATCATTGTCGAAGTTGTGCCCCTCTTCCTGTGCTTTACAGGCGATTCCTACGTACCTCTTGAAATCTGTTTCCTGCTATTCTGCCTCGCTTTCAAGTCGGCCTCGTTGCCTTCCCTCAACAGATTTTGGGACGATAGTTGTCCTTTATTACTCTGCCAGTTTGTGAATTGCTGTGCCCCTGAGCTCCATTTTTCAACTCATTATTTGTGAGCTGAACGCAACTCCAAAATTTTGGTTGAGGACCTATACTGGTTCCCGATGGGTGACTACGAATTTGGTTAATTCTTCTTCCTGCCGGGATATTAGAGTGACATGTGCCCGTCCAAATGCCTAACAGCTACTCTCTCATTGGTTCTGTCTCTTCCCTTCCATCCTCTGCCAAATTGGCAACCTGTGCGAATCAGGAGGTTAAAGGGGCTGTATTTCCAAGTTGGGAGATTGATAGTAAAGCAGTAGGAAAGTCAAACTGGAGCACCAGGAGACGGACTATTCGTTGAGTTTAGAAACCTTTTGTATTCACAGTGTGTCCATTCACTAGGTTTCCCGTACATGTTATAGCTGTAGTAATATTCCCTTCAACTTGGAGTGTTGGGACCCATGGCATAGGGGTCTTGCATTATTGCTTTAAAGGGTCTGCATTTGCTCACCCAATCTCACCAATCCTCTCAGTCCCAAGTGTCCAGCGTTATGCCACATCCAGCTGTCATTGTAGATAGGGTCATTCCAGGTTTCATCAGAGACCCTGAAGGACTTGTAAAGAATTTCCCTGTTTTTTGTTTTGTTTTTGAAATTCATTTTTATACTGGGTTTGTGCTGATTCTCGCTGCCATGTTTATGCCAGTCTAGACACACTTGATTCCCTTAGGGAGACATATCAATACATAGGTTTTATGATTCTTACTAGTCAGATATATTCCTCTCTGGGAAATATGGGGTTTTGAGTCCCTTTCACTGAGGAAGGAGTAGGTCTTGCCTATTCCATAGTTGGTTTTTGGAACGGTACCTGTGCTTATATCAAACTCTGGTTTTCTGCATCACCCCACCTCTCCTTCCCCCTTAAGCAGGCATAAGAGTGTTTTCTAAATGTGAGACTCTGTTCTCTTTCCTAACTCAGTTCATGTGTAGCCATGTTTACAGGATCTTCATAAGTGATATCTTATGATAAGTTTCTTTTTCTGTGTGACTTATTTCACTTAGAATAATCCTACCTGAATCCACTCACTTTGCTGCTACTGGTCTTATGATATTGATTTCATGGCTGAGGGATATTCCATCGTATGTAAGTACCACAATTTTTTGAACCATTTTTATATTTCCTGGGATATTTAAGGTGTACCCAAGTTGAGGTTCTTGTAAGCAGTGTAGCCCTTAATTTGGGGGTGGCTCTCTCTTATTGATTTTCAGTTTTCCCAAGGTATATTCCCTAGACTGGAAGTGCCATTGGCTCTGTAGCTCTGTTGTTTACTTGTTTTAGGGAACACAATGCACTCCTCCAGTGAGGCAGTTGGCAATTTACATCCCGCCCATCAGCATAACAAGGCTCCCAGTTCTCCAGGGCCTGTCTTGCCTTTCTGGTTTTTACACATTTTGTGGATGTCCCTTTTGACCGGTGGGAAATGATACTTCTTTGTAGTGCAGATTTGCATTGCCCGCTTGCTTGCTTGGCCAAAAAGGGCGTATGCGTTTTCTCCTGAATATATTCAGGAGAAAACGCATACGCCCTTTTTGGCCAAGTGCACCATTGTCGCAGTTGTGCCCCTCTTCCTGTTCTTTACAGGCGATTCCTACGTACCTCTTGAAATCTGTTTCCTGCTATTCTGCCTCGCATTCAAGGTGGCCTCGTTGCCTTCCCTCAACAGATTTTTGGATGATAGTTGTCCTTTATTACTCTGACACTTTGTGAATTGCTGTGCCCCTGAGCTCCATTTTTCAACTCGTTTTTTGTGAGCTGAACGCAAGTCCAAATTTCTGGTTCAGGACCTATACTCGTTCCCGACGGGTGTCTGAGACTTTGGTTAATTCTTCTTTCTGCCGGGATATTAGAGTGACATGTCCCCGTCCAAATGCCTAACAGCTACTCTCTCATTGGTTCTCCCTCTTCCCTTTCATCCTCTGCCAAATTGGCAACCTGTGCGAACCAGGAGGTTAAAGGGACTGTCTCTCCAAGTTGGGAGATTGATAGTAAAGCAGTTGGAAAGTCAAACCGGAAAAAAAGGAGAGGGAATATTCTTTGAGTTTTAGAAACCTTTCGTATTCACAGTGTGTCCATTCTCTAGGTTTCCCGTACATGTTAGAGCTGTAGTAATATTCCCTTTAACCTGGAGAGTTGGGAAACATGGAATGGGGGCCATGCGTTATTGCTTTATAGTGTCTGCAATTTCTCACCCAATCTCAACAATCCTCTCAGTCCCAAGTGTCCAGCCTTATGCCACATCCAGCTGTCATTGTAGATAGGGTCATTCCAGGTTTCATCAGAGACCCTGAAGGAATTGTAAACAATTTCCCTGTTTTTTGTTTTGTTTTTGAAATTCATTTTTATAGTGGGTTTTTGCTGATTCTCGCTGCCATGTTTATGCCAGTCTAGACACACTTGATTCCCTTAGGGAGACATATCAATACATAGGTTTTATGATTCTTACTAGTCAGATATATTCCTCTCTGGGAAATATGGGGTTTTGAGTCCCTTTCACTGAGGAAGGAGTAGGTCTTGCCTATTCCATAGTTGGTTTTTGGAACGGTACCTGTGCTTATATCAAACTCTGGTTTTCTGCATCACCCCACCTCTCCTTCCCCCTTAAGCAGGCATAAGAGTGTTTTCTAAATGTGAGACTCTGTTCTCTTTCCTAACTCAGTTCATGTGTAGCCATGTTTACAGGATCTTCATAAGTGATATCTTATGATAAGTTTCTTTTTCTGTGTGACTTATTTCACTTAGAATCATCCTACCTGAATCCACTCACTTTGCTGCTACTGGTCTTATGATATTGATTTCATGGCTGAGGGATATTCCATCGTATGTAAGTACCACAATTTTTTGAACCATTTTTATATTTCCTGGGATATTTAAGGTGTTCCCAAGTTGAGGTTCTTGTAAGCAGTGTAGCCCTTAATTTGGGGGTGGCTCTCTCTTATTGATTTTCAGTTTTCCCAAGGTATATTCCCTAGACTGGAAGTGCCATTGGCTCTGTAGCTCTGTTGTTTACTTGTTTTAGGGAACACAATGCACTCCTCCAGTGAGGCAGTTGGCAATTTACATCCCGCCCATCAGCATAACAAGGCTCCCAGTTCTCCAGGGCCTGTCTTGCCTTTCTGGTTTTTACACATTTTGTGGATGTCCCTTTTGACCGGTGGGAAATGATACTTCTTTGTAGTGCAGATTTGCATTGCCCGCTTGCTTGCTTGGCCAAAAAGGTCGTATGCGTTTTCTCCTGAATATATTCAGGAGAAAACGCATACGCCCTTTTTGGCCAAGTGCACCATTGTCGCAGTTGTGCCCCTCTTCCTGTTCTTTACAGGCGATTCCTACGTACCTCTTGAAATCTGTTTCCTGTAATTCTGCCTCGCATTCAAGGTGGCCTCGTTGCCTTCCCTCAACAGATTTTTGGATGATAGTTGTCCTTTATTACTCTGACACTTTGTGAATTGCTGTGCCCCTGAGCTACATTTTTCAACTCGTTTTTTGTGAGCTGAACGCAAGTCCAAATTTCTGGTTCAGGACCTATACTCGTTCCCGACGGGTGTCTGAGACTTTGGTTAATTCTTCTTTCTGCCGGGAAATTAGAGTGACATGTCCCCGTCCAAATGCCTAACAGCTACTCTCTCATTGGTTCTCCCTCTTCCCTTACATCCTCTGCCAAATTGGCAAACTGTGCGAACCAGGATGTTAAAGGGGCTGTCTCTCCAAGTTGGGAGATTGATAGTAAAGCAGTTGGAAAGTCAAAATGGAACAAAAGGAGAGGGACTATTCGTTGAGTTTTAGAAACCTTTCATATTCACAGTGTGCCCATTCTCTAGGTCTCCCGTACATGTTATAGCTGTAGTAATATTCCCTTCAACCTGGAGAGTTGGGACCCATGGAATGGGGCCCAAGCATTATTGCTTTAAAGGGTCTGCATTTGCTCACCCAATCTCACCAATCCTCTCAGTCCCAAGTGTCCAGCCTTATGCCACATCCAGCTGTCATTGTAGATAGGGTCATTCCATGTTTCATCAGAGACCCTGAAGGAATTTTAAAGAATTTCCCTGTTTTTTTGTTTTGATTTTGAAATTCCTTTTTATAGTGGGTTTGAGCTGATTCTCGCTGCCATGTTTATGTCAGTCTAGACACCTTGATTCCCTTACGGAGACATATCAATACATAGGTTTTAAGATTCATACTAGTCAGATCTATTCCTCTGCGGGAAATATGGGGTTTTGAGTCCCTTTCACTGAGGAAGGTGTGGGTCTTGTCTATTCCATAGTTGGTTTTTGGAACGGTACCTGTGCTTATATCAAACTCTGATTTTATGCATCACCCCACCTCTCCTTCCCCCTTAAGCAGGCATAAGAGTGTTTTCTAAATGTGAGACTCTGTTCTCTTTCCAAACTCAGTTCATGTATAGCCATGTTTACAGGATCTTCATAATTGATATCTTATGCTAAGTTTCTTTTCTGTGTGACTTATTTCACTTAGAATCATCGTACCTGAAACACTCACTTTGCTGCTACTGGTCTTATGACATTGATTTGATGGCTGAGCGATATTCCATCGTATGTAAGTACTAAAATTTTTTAAACCATTTTTATATTTCCTGGGATATTTAAGGTGTACCCAAGTTGAGGTTCTTGTAAGCAGTGCATCCCTAAATTTGGGGGTGGCTCTATCTTATTGATTTTCATTTTACCCAAGGAATATTCCCTAGACTGGAAGTGCCCTTGGCTCTGTAGCTCTGTTGTTTACTTGTTTTAGGGAACACAATGCACTCCTCCAGTGAGGCAGTTAGCAATTTACATCCCGCCCATCAGCATAACAAGGCTCCCTGTTCTCCAGGGCCTCTCTGACCTTTCTTGTTTTTACACATTTTGTGGTTGTTTCTTTTGACCGTTGGGAAGTGATACTTCTTTGTAGTGCAGATTTGCATTGCCCGCTTGCTTGCTTGGCCAAAAAGGGCGTATGTGTTTTCCCCTGAATATATTCAGTAGAAAACACATACGCCCATTTCAGCCAAGTGAATCATTGTCGAAGTTGTGCCCTTCTTCCTGTGCTTTAAAGGTGATTCCTACGTACCTCTTGAAATCTGTTTCCTGCTTTCTGCCTCACTTTCAAGTAGGCCTCGTTGCCTTCCCTCAACAGATTTTTGGACGATAGTTGTCCTTTATTAATCTGCCTGTTTGTGAATTACTGTGGCCCTGAGCTCCATTTTTCAACTCATTTTTTGTGACCTGAATGCAAGTCCAAAATTTTGGTTTTTGGACCTATACTGGTGCCCGATGGGTGGCTGAGTCTTTGGTTAATTCTTCTTCCTGCCGGGAAATTAGAGTGACAGGTGCCCGTCCAAATGCCTAACAGCTACTCTCTAATTGGTTCTCCCTCTTCCCTTCCATCCTCTGCCAAATTGGCAACCTGTGCGAACCAGGAGGTTAAAGGGGCTGTCTCTCCAAGTTGGGAGATTGATAGGAAAGCTGATGTAAAGTCAAAACGGAGCACCACGAGAGGGACTATTCGTTGAGTTTTAGAAACGTTTCATATTCACAGCGTATCCATTCTGTAGGTTTCCCGTACATGTTATAGCTGTAGTAATATTCCCTTCAACCTGGAGCATTGTGACCCATGGAATGGGTGCCATGAATTATTGCTTTAAAGGGTCTGCATTTGCTCACCCAATCTCACGTATCTTCTCAGTCCCAAGTGTCCAGCCTTATACCACATCCAGCTGTCATTGCAGATAGGGTCATTCAGGTTTCAACAGACACCCTGAAGGAATTGTAAAGAATTTCCCTGTTTTTTTGTTTTGTTTTTGAAATTCCTTTTTATGGTGGGTTTGAGCTGATTCTTGCTGCCATGTTTATGCCAGTCTAGACACACTTGATTCCCTTATGGAGACATATCAATACATAGGTTTTAAGATTCTTACTAGTCAGATCTATTCCTCTGAGGGAAATATGTGTTTTTGAGTCCCTTTCACTGAGGAAGGTGTAGGTCTTGTCTATTCCATAGTTGGTTTTTGGAACGGTACCTGTGCTTATATCAAACTCTGGTTTTATGTATCACACCATCTCTCCTTCCCCCTTAAGCAGGCATAAGAGTGTTTTCTAAATGTAAGACTCTGTTCTCTTTCCTAACTCAGTTCATGTGTAGCCATGTTTACAGGATCTTCATAAGTGATATCTTATGATAAGTTTCTTTTTCTGTGTGACTTATTTCACTTAGAATCATCGTACCTGAATCCACTCACTTTGCTGCTACTGGTCGTATGACATTGATTTCATGGCTGAGGGATATTCCATCTTACGTAAGTACCACAATGTTTTGAACCATTTTTATATTTCCTGGGATATTTAAGGTGTGCCCAAGTTGAGGCTCTTGTAAGCAGTGTAGCCCTAAATTTGGGGGTGGCTCTGTCTTATTGATTTTCAGTTTTCCCAAGGTATATTCCCTTGACTGGAAGTGCCCTTGGCCCTGTAGCTCTGTTGTTTACTTGTTTTAGGGAACACAATGCATTCCTCCAGTGAGGCAGTTGGCAATTTACATCCCGCCAATCATCATAACAAGGCTACCTGTTCTCCAGGGCCTGTCTTGCCTTTCTGGTTTTTACACATTTTGTGGATGTCCCTTTGGACTGGTGGGAAGTGATACTTCATTGTAGTGCATATCTGCATTGCCTGCTTGCTTGCTTGGCCAAAAAGGGCGTATGCGTTTTCTCCTGAATATATTCAGTAGAAAAAGCATACGCCCTTTTTGGCCAAGTGCATCATTGTCGAAGTTGTGCCCCTCTTCCTGTGCTTTACAGGTGATTCCTTGGTACCTCTTGAAATCTGTTTCCTGCTATTCTGCCTAGCTTTCAATTCGGCCTCGTTGCCTTCCCTCAACAGATTTTAGGACGATAGTTGTCCTTTATTAATCTGCCAGTTTGTGAATTGCTGTGCCCCTGAGCTCCATTTTTCAACTCGTTTTTTGTGAGCTGAACGCAAGTCCAAAATTTTGGTTCAGGACGTATACTGGTTCGCTGTGGGTGGCTGAGACTTTGGTTAATTCTTCTTCCTGTCGGGAAATTAGAGTGACATGTGCCCGTCCAAATGCCTAACAGCTACTCTCTCATTGGTTCTCCCTCTTCCCTTCCATCCTCTGCCAAGAGGCAACCTGTGTGAACCAGTAGGTTAAAAGGGCTGTCTCTCCAAGTTAGGAGATTGATCGTAAAGCAGTTGGAATGTCAAACCGGAGCACCAGTAGAGGGACTATTCATTGAGTATTTAAAAACTTTCATATTCACAGTGTGTCCATTCTCTAGGTTTCCCGTACATGTTATAGTTGTAGTAATATTCCCTTTAACCTGGAGAGTTGGGAAACATGGAATGGGGGCCATGCATTATGGCTTTATACTGTCTGCAATTTCTCACCCAATCTCACCAGTCCTCTCAGTCCCAAGTGTCAAGCCTTATGCCACACCCAGCTGTCATTGTAGATTGGGTCACTCCAGGTTTCATCAGAGACCCTGAAAGATTTGTAAAGAATTATCCAGTTTTTATGTTTTGTTTTTGAAATTCCTTTTTATAGTGGGTTTGAGCTGATTCTCGCTCCCATGTTTATGCCAGTCTAGACACACTTGATTCCCTTACGGAGACATATCAATACATAGGTTTTAAGATTCTTACTAGTCAGATCTATTCTTCTGTGGGAAATATGGGGTTTTGAGTCCCTTTCACTGAGGAAGGTGTAGTTCTTGTCTATTTCATAGTTGGTTTTTGGAAAGGTACCTGTGCTTATATCAAACTCTGGTTTTATGCATCACCCCACCTCTCTTTCGCCCTTAAGCAGGCATAAGAGTGTTTTCTCAATGTGAGACTCTCTTCTCTTTCCTAACTCAGTTCATGTGTAGCCATGTTTACAGGAACTTCATAAGTGATATCTTATGATAAGTTTATTTTTATGTGTGACTTATTTCACTTAGAATCATCGTACCTGAACCACTCACTTTGCTGCTACTGGTCTTATGACATTGATTTCATGGCTGAGGGATATTGCATTGTACATAAGTACCACAATTTTTTGAACCATTTTTATATTTCTTGGGATATTTAAGGTGTACACAAGTTGAGGTTCTTGTAAGCAGTCCAGCCCTAAATTTGGGGCTGGCTCTGTCTCATTGATTTTCAGTTTTCCCAAGGTATATTCCCTAGAGTGGAAGTGCCCTTGGCTCTGTAGCTCTGTTGTTTACTTGTTTTAGGGCACACAATGCACTCCTCCAGTGAGGCAGTTGGCAATTTACATCCCGCCCATCAGCATAACAAGACTCCCTGTTCTCCATGGCCTGTCTTGCCTTTCTGGATTTTACACATTTTGCAGATATCCCTTTTGACCGGTGGGAAGTGATACTACTTTGTAGTGCAGATTTGCATTGCCCACTTGCTTTGTTGTCAAAAAGGGCGTATGCGTTTTCTCCTGAATATATTCAGGAGAAAACACATACGCCCTTTTTGGCCATGTGCATCATTGTCGAAGTTTTGCCCCTCTTCCTGTGCTTTATAGGTGATTCCTACGTAACTCTTGAAATCTGTTTCCTGCTATTCGGCCTTGCATTCAAGTCCGCCTCGGTGCCTTCCCTCAACAGATTTGTGGACGATAGTTGTCCTTTATACTCTGCCAGTTTGTGAATTGCTGTGCCCCTGTGGTCCAGTTTTCAACTCGTTTTTTGTGAGCTGAACGCAAGTCCAAAATATTGCTTCACGACCTATGCTGGTACATAGTGCGTGGCTGAGACTTTGGTTAATTCTGCTTCCGGCCGGGAAATTAGAGTGACATGTGCCCGTCCAAATGCCTAACAGCTACTCTCTCATTGGTTCTCCCTCTTCCCTTTCATCCTCTGCCAATTTGGCAACCTGTGAGAAGCAGGAGGTTAAAGGGGCAGTCTCTCTAAGTTGGGAGATTGATAGTAATGCAGTTGGAAATTCAAACCCGAGCACTAGGAGAGGGACTATTCGTTGAGTTTTAGAAACCTTTCGTATTCACAGTGTGTCCATTCCCTAGGTTTCCCGTACATGTTATACCTGTAGTAATATTCCCTTCAACCAGCAGAGTTGGGACAAATGGAATGGGTGCCACTCATTATTGATTTAAAGGGTCTGCATTTGCTCACCCAATCTCACCAATCCTCTCAGTCCCAAGTGTCCAGCCTTATGCCACATCCAGCTGTCATTGTAGATAGGGTCATTCCCAGTTTCATCAGATACCCTGAAGGAATTGTAAGAAATTTCCCTGTTTTTTTGTTTTGTTTTTGAAATTGCTTTATATAGTGGGTTTGAGCTGATTCTCACTGCCATGTTTATGCCAGTCTAGACACACTTGTTTCCCTTATGGAGACATATCAATACATAGGTATTAAGATTCTTACTAGTAAGATATATTACTCTGCTGTGAATATGAGGTGTTGAGTCCCTTTCACTGAGGAAGGAGTAGGTCTTGTCTATTCCATATTTGGTTTTTGGAACGGTACCTGTACTAATATCAAACTCTGGTTTTATGCATCACCCCACCTCTCCTTCCCCCTTAAGAAGACAAAAGGGTGTTTTCTAAATGTGAGACTCTCTTTTCTTTCCTAACTCAGTTCATGTGTAGCCATGTTTACAGGATCTTCATAAGTGATATTTTATGATAAGTTTCTTTTTCTGTGTGACTTATTTCACCTAGAATCATCGTACCTGAATCCACTCATTTTGCTGCTACTGGCCTTATGACATTGATTTTATGGCTCAGGGATAATCCATCATACGTAAGTACCACAATTTCCTGAACCATTTTTGTCTTTCCTGGGATATTTAAGGTGTACCCAAGTTGAGGTTTTTGTAAGCAGTGCAGCCCTGAATTTTTGTGTGGATCTGTCTTATTGATTTCAGTTTTCCCAAGGTATATTCCCTAGATTGGAAGTGCTCTTGGCTCCATAGCTTTGTTGTTTACTTGTTTTAGGGAACACAATGCACTCCTCCAGAGAGGCAGTTGGCAATTTACATCCCGCCCATCAGCCTAACAGGGCACCCTGTTCTCCAGGGCCTGTCTTGCCTTTCTGGTTTTTACACATTTTGTGGATGTCCTGTTTGACCGGTGGGAAGTGATACTTCATTGTAGTGCAGATTTGCATTGCCCGCTTGCTTGCTTGTCTGAAAAGGTCATAAGCGTTTTCTCCTGAATATATTCACGTGAAATCCCATATGCCCTTTATGGCCATTTCCATAATTTTCGAAGTTGTGATGCTTTTCCTGTGTTTAAAGGCGATTCCAATGTACCTCTTGAAATCTGTTACATGCCATTCTGCCTCATTTTCGCTTCCGCCTCGTGGCTTTCCGTCAACAGATTTTTGGAAGAGAGTACTCCTTTATAACTCTGCAGGTTAGTGAATTGCTGTGGCCCTGAGCTCCATTTTTCAACTTGCGTTTTTGTTAGCTGACCACAGATCCACAGTTTTGCTTCTGGAACTATCCTTGTTCTGGGGGGGAAGGCTGAGACTTTGGTTAATTCCTCTTCGTGACGGGAAATTAGAGTGACATGTGGCCATCCAAATGCCTACAGCTACTCTCTCTTTGGTTCTCTCTCATCCCTTATATCCTCTGCAGAATTTGCCAACTGTGTGAACCATGAGGTTATAGGGGCTGACTCTCCAAGTTGTGAGAGTGATAGTAAAGCAGTTGGAATGTCAAACTGGAGCACAAGGAGAGAAAAAAAGTAGTAGAGTTTTAAAAACCTTTCACCATAAGTCAGTTTCCATTCTCTAGGTTCCCATACATGTTATAATTGTAGTGATATTCCCTTCTACCTGGAGAGATGGGAACCATGGAATGGGTGGCAGGCATTATTGCTTTAAAGGGTCGGCATTTTTTCACCCAATCTCACCAATCCTCTCAGTCCCAAGTGACCAGCCTTATGCCACATCCAGCTGTCATTGTAGATAGGGTCATTCCAGGTTTCATCAGAACCCCTGAAGGTATTGTGTAAGAATTTTACTGTTTTTATCTTTTGTTTTGAAATTTATTTTTATAGTGGGTTTGAGTTGATTTTCACTGCCATGTTTATGTCGTTCTAGACACACTTCGTTCCCTTATGGAGACATATCAATACATAGGTGTTAAAATTCTTACTAGTCAGATATATTTCTCTGCGGGGAATAGGGATGTTGAGTTCCATTCACTGAGGAAGGAGTAGGGCTTGTCTCTTCTGTTTTTGGATTATGGAACATTACCTGAGCTAATATCAAACTTCTGTTTTGTGCATCTCCCCACCTCTCTTTCCCCTTAAGCAAGCGTTAGAGTGTTTTCTAAATCTGAGACTCTGTTCTCTTCCCTAATTCATTTCATATTTAGCCATGTTTACATTCCCTTCATAAGTGATATCTTATGTCAGAATGCACTATGGCTCTTGTCATAATAATGCTCCATGACCCCTGTCATCACAATGCTCCACGCTCTGGTTATCACAATGCTCCATGTCCCTTGTCATCACAATTCTCCACGTCCTTGACATCACAATGCTACATGACACTTCTCATCACAACGTTTCATGCTCTTGTCATCACAATTCTCCATGCACTTGACATTTCAATGCTCCATGCACTTGTCATCACAATGCTCCATGAACCCTGTGATCACAATGCTCCGTGAAACCTGTCATCACAATGCTTCATGCCCCTTGTCATTACAGTGCTCCATGATGCTCGACATCACAATTACCCAAGGTCTTCTCATCACAATGCTCCAAGGTTTTGCCATCACCATGCTCCATGCCTTGTCATCTCAAAGCTCAATGTCCCTTGTCCTCAAAATTCTCCATGTCCTTGTCATTACAATGCTCCACGGCACTTCACATAACAATGTTATATGCTCTTGTCATCACAATACTCCATGCACTTGTCACAGCATTGCTCCATGACCCCTGTCATAGGAAGCTCCAAGCGATTGTCATCACAATGTTTCATGACCTGGACATTAAAATTATCAATGGCCCTTGATATCACAATTCTCCATGCCCTTGATATCACAATGCTCCTTTACTTTGTCACAACAATCCTCCATGACACTTGGCATCACAGTGCTCCATGATATTGTCATCAAACTGGAACATGACATATTTCATCACAATGCTCCCTGACAACTTTCTTCACCATAATCTACGACCTTGTTATCACAGTGCACCATGCCCTTGTCATCACAATGTGCCATGTCCACTCTTATCACAATAATCCATGAAACTTGTCAGACTAATGCTCCATGCCACTTTTCATCTCAATGCTCCATGAACGCTGTCATCACAATGCACCATGCCCATCATCATAATGCTTCATGCTATTGTCATCACAATTAAATCAAAATGCTCCATGACCTCTGTCAACACAATGCTCCAAACCCTTGTGATCAGAATGTTCCATAACACTTGTCATCACAATGCCCCATGACGCTGGTCAGCACAATTATCCATGGTCTTCTCATCACAATGCACCATGACTTTTGTCATCACAATGCTCAATACACTTGTCATCACAATGCTCTCTGACTATTGCCGTCAGTATGCACATTGAAATCTTTCATGACAAGGCTCCATGCCTTTTTCATCACAATGCTCCAAGACCGCTCTGATCACAATGTTCCTTGTACTTGTCATCACAAATCTCCATGACGCATGTCATCAGAATGCTCCATGACATTCTCATCATAATGTTCCATGCCCTTATCATCACAATGCTCCAAGACCCCTGTAATCACAATGATCCCTGCGTCTTTTCATCAGAATGCTCCATGACACATGTCATCACAAAGTACCATGGTCTTCACATCACAGTGCTCCAGGACCTTGTCATCACAGTGCTCCATTCCCTTCTCATCACAATGCTCCATGACCCCAGTCATCACAATACTCCATGAACATTTTCAGCCAAATGTGCCATGACACTTCTCATCACAATGATGCATGCCCTTTTCATCCCAATGCTCCATGACCCCTGTATTCACTATGCTCCGTGACGCTTGTCATCACAGTGCTCCATGACACATGTCATCACAATGCTCCATGCCTTTGTCAGCAAAATGCTACATGACCTTGTCATTACAATTCTCTATGCGCTTGTCATCACAATACTCCATTTCCATTGTCATCACAATCCTCCATGAATATTGCGCTCACATTGCTTCATGCCCTTGTCATCACAATGTTCCATGCTCCTTGAAATCAAAATGATCCATGACCTCTGTCATCACAATGCTCCAAACCCTTGTGATCACAATGTTCCATAACACTGGTCATCACAACGCTCCATGATGCCTGTCATCACAATACACCATACCCTTTTCATCATAATGGTCCATTACCTTTGTGATCACAATTCTCAATACACTTGTCATCACAATGCTCCCTGACACTTGTCATCAGAATGCTCCTTGAACCCTGTCACGAAAAGGCTCCATGCCTTTTACATCACAATGCCCCATGCCGTTTTCATCACAATGCTGCATGCCATTGTCATCAAAATACTCCACAAGCTTGTCATCAGAATGCTCCATGACCCTTGTCATCACAATTCTCCATGCACTTGTCAGCACAATGCTCCCTGAACCTTGTCAAAACAATGCTCCAAGCCATTGTCATCACAATGCTCCATTACCTTTGTCATCAGTATCCTCCATGACACTTGGCCTCACAATGCTCCATGCCATCCTCATCACAATGGGCCATTACAAATGTCATCACAATGCTCCCTGACACCTCTCTTAACAATACGGCATGACCTGGTCATCACAATGCTCCATGCCCCCTGACATTACAATGTTTCATAACACCTGTCATCAAAATTTTCCATAAAACTTTTCATTAAATTGCTCCATGACCCTGTCCTCAGGATGCTCCCTGCCCTTCTCATCCCAATGCACAACGCCCTTGCCATCAAAATGCTCCTGGCCTTTGTCATCACAAAGATCAATGACACTTGGCATCACACTGCTCCAAGTCATTGTCATCACAGTGCTCCAAGAATGCTCTCATCACATTGATCCATGCCTATGTGTTCACAAAGCTCCATGACACATGTCATCAGAATGCTCCATTGCCTTCTCATCACAATGCTCCATGTCCTTGCCATCACAATGCTCCATTACAACAGTAATAACAATGCTCCATGACCCCTGCCATCACAATGTTCCATGGCCTTGTCATCACAAAGCTCCATGACCCTTCTCATCACAATGCTCCAAGAACCCTGTAATCACAATGCTCTATGCCGCTTTTCATCTCAATGATCCATGAAGCCTGTCATCACAATTCACCATGCCCATCATCATAATGCTTCATGCTATTGTCATCACAACAAAATTAAAATGCTCCATGACCTCTGTCATCACAATGCTCCAAGACCCCTGTAATCACAATACTCCATGCCCCTTTTAATCAGAATGCTCCATGAGACTTGTCTTCACAAGTCTCCATGGTCTTCTCATCACAATGCTCCAGGACCTTGTCATCACCATGCTCCATTCCCTTGTCATCACAATTCTCCATGACCCCTGTCATCACAATAATCCATGAACATTTTTAGCCCAATGATCCACGACCTTCTCATCACAATGCTCCATGGCGAATATCATCACAATGCTCCATGACCACTGTCATCACAACACTCCATGACACCTGACAACACAATGATCCGGGACTCTTCTCATCACAATGCTCCATTCCCTAGTCATCAAAATGCTCCATGACCCCTGTCATCACAACACTCCATGAACATTTTCACCCCAGTGCTCCATGACCCTTGTCATCACAATGATCCATGCCCTTGTCATCCCAATGCTCCATGACCCCTGTATTCACAATAATCCGTGAAGCTTGTCCTCACAGTTCTCCATGACACATGTCATCACAGTGCTCCATGCCTTTGTCAGGAAAGTGCTACAAGACCTTGTCATTACAGTCCTCTATGCGCTTGTCATCACAATACTCCATTTCCATTGTCATCACAATCCTCCATGAACCTTGGGATCACATTGCTTCATGCCCTTGTCATCACAATGCTCCATGCTCCTTGAAGTCAAAATGATCCAAACCTCTGTCATCACAATGCTCCAAACACTTGTGATCACAATGTTCCATAACACTTGTCATCACAACGCTCCATGATGCCTGTCATCACAATACTCCATGCCCTTTTCATTACAAAGCTCCATGACCTTTGTCATCACAATTCTCAATACACATGTCATCACAATGCTCTATGCCTTTCTCAGCACAATGCTCCATGACCCTTGTCAGCACAATGCTCCATGCGCTTTTCAGCACAATGCTCCTTGACACATGTCATCACAATGCACCATGCGCTTGTCATCACAATGCTCCACAATCTTGTCATCACAATTCCCCATAAAATTTGTCATCACAATGCTCCATGCACTTCTCATCAAAATGCTCTCTCACCACTGATATCACAATGCTACATCAGTTTTGTCACAATACTCCGTCACCCCTGTCATCACAATGTTCCATGACTCCTGTCATCACAATGCTACATGCACTTATCATCAAAATGTTCGATGACCCATGACATCACAATGTTCCATAACACCTGTCATTAAAATGTTCCATGACACTTTTCATCAACTTTCTCCATGACCCTGTCATCACAATGCTCCATGCCCTTCTCATCACAATGAACAACGCCCTTGCGATCAAAATGCTCCATGACATTTGTCGTCACAAATATCCATGACGCTTGGCATCACAGTTCTCCATGTCATTGTCATCACAATGCACCATGCCCACTCTCAGCACAATAATCTATGAAACTTGTCAGACCAATGCTCCATGCCCCTGTCATCACAATCCACCATGACCTTGTCATCACAGTGCTCCATGACCCGTGTCATCACAATGCTCCTTGACTCCAGTCATCACAATTCTTCATAACGTTTTTCATCACAATGGTCCATGCCTGCATCATCACAAGGCTCTGTGACCTTTGTAACCAAAATGCTCCATGAACTTTTCATCACAATTCTCAGTGACCCTTGTCATCACAATGCTCCATGTCTTTGTCAGAATAATGCTCCATGACCATTGTCATCACAATGTGCCATGCGCATTTCATCACAAGTGTCCACAACCTTGTAATTGCAATGCTCCATAAACCTTGTAATCACAATGGTCCATGCACTTCTCATCAAAATGCTCTCTCACCAGAGATATCACAGTGTTCCATCACTAGTCATCACAATACTCCCTCACCCCTGGAATCACAATGATCCATGACCCTGTCATCACAATGTTACATCCACTTATCATCACAATGTTCCATGACCCCTGCCATCACAATGTTCCATAAGCCCTGTCATCAAAATGCTCCATGACCCTTTCCATCCCAATGCTTCAAGACCCCTGACATCAGAATGTTCTATAACCCCTGTCATCTAAATGTTCCATTACAATTTTTATCAAATTGCTGCATGAACCGGTCATCAAAATGCTCCCTGCCCTTCTCATCACAATGCACCATGCCCTTTTCATCAAAATGCTCCATGACTTGTCATCACAAAGCTCCATGACTCTTGGCATCACAATGCTCCATGTCATTGGCATCACGATGCTCCATGTAACCTCTCATAACATTGCTCCATGCCCTTGTCATCACAAAGCTCCATGACACTTGTGATCACAATGCTCCATGACCTTCTAATCACAATGTTCCATGCCCTTGTCATTACAATCCTGCATGACCCATGTGTCACAGTGTTCTGTGCCCTTGTCATCACAATGCTCCATACCCACTCTCATCAAAATAATCCATGAAACATTTCAGACCAAAGTTCCATACCCTTCTCATCACAATTCTCGATTACCCCGGTCATAACAATGCACCATGACCCCTGCCATCACAATATTCCACGGCCTAGTCATCACCAGGTTCCATGACACTTCTCATCACAATGCTCAAGACCCCTGAAATCACAATGCTAAATTCCCTTGTCATCACAAAGCTCCATGACGCATGTCATCAGAATGTTCCATGGCCTTCTCATCACAATGCTCCATACCGTTGTCATCACAATGCTCCAAGACCCCTGTAATCACAATGCTCCATGCCCCTTTTCATCTCAATGCTTCATGAAACCTGTCATCACAATGAAGCATGCCCATCATCATAATGCTTCAGGCTATTGACATCACAATTAAATCAATATTCTCCATGACCTCTGTGATCATAATGCTACAAACCCTTGTGATCACAATGTTGCATAACACTTATCATCACAAAGCTCCATGACACTTGTCATCACAATGCTCGATGCCCTTCTAATCACAATGCTCCATGCCCTTGTCATTACAGTCCTGCATGACCCATGTATCACAGTGTTCCGAGCCCTTGTCATCACAATGCTCCATGCCCACTCTCATCACAATAATCCAAGAAACATTTCAGACCAAAGTTCCTACCCTTCTCAGCCCAATGCTCCATTACCCCTGTCATAACAATGCACCATGACCCCTGCCATCACAATGTTCCACGGCCTAGTCATCACAAGGTTCCATGACACTTCTCATCACAATGCTCAAGACCCCTGAAATCACAATGCTACATTCCCTTGTCATCACAAAGCTCCATGACGCATGTCATCAGAATGTTCCATGGCCTTCTCATCACAATGCTCCATGCCCTTGTCATCACAATGCTCCAAGACCCCTGTAATCACAATGCTCCATGCCCCTTTTCATCTCAATGCTTCATGAACCTAGTCATCACAATGAACCATGCCCATCATCATAAAGCTTCAGTCTATTGTCACAACAATTAAATCAATATTCTCCATGACCTCTGTGATCATAATGCTCCAAACCCTTGTGATCACAATGTTGCATAACACTTATCATCACAACACCCCATGACTCTCATCATCTCAATTATCCATGGTCTTCTCATCACAATGCTCCATGAACTTTGTCATCACAATGCTCAATACACTTGTCATCACAATGCTCCCTGACCCTTGTCATCAGTATGCTCCTTGAACCCTGTCATGACAAGGCTCCATGCCTTTTTCATCACAATGATCCATGACCTTTTCATCGCAATCCTCCAAGATCCCTGTAATCACAATGCTCCATGCCCTTGTCATCACAAAACTCCATGACGCATGTCATCAGAATGCTCCATGGCATTCTCATCACAATGCCCCATGCCCTTGTCATCACAATGCTCCAAGACTCCTGTAATCACAATGCTCTATGCCCCTTTTCTTCAGAATGCTCCATGAGACTTGTCATGACAAGTCTCCATGGTCATCTCATCACAATGCTCCAGGACCTTGTCATCACCATGCTCCATTCCCTTGTCATCACAATGCTCCATGAGCCCTGTCATCACAATAATCCATGATCATTTTCAGCCCAATGCTCCACGACGTTCTCATCACAATGCCCCATGGCCAATATCATCAAAATGCTCCATGACCACTGTCATCACAACACTCCATGACACCTGACAACACAATGATCCGGGAGTCTTCTCATCACAATGCTCCATTCCCTATTCATCACAATGCTCCATGACCCCTGTCATCACAACACTCCATGAACATTTTCAGCCCAGTGCTCCATGACCCTTGTCATCAAAATGATCCATGCCCTTGTCATCCCAATGCTCCATGACCCTTGTATTTACAATGCTCCGTGAAGCTTGTCATCACAGTGCTCCATGACACATGTCATCACAATGCTCCATGCATTTGTCAGCAAAATGCTACAAGACCTTGTCATTACAGTCCTCTATGCACTTGTCATCACAATACTCCATTTCCATTGTCATCACAATATTCCATGATCCTTGGGATCACATTGCTTCATGCCCTTGTCATCACAATGCTCCATGCTCCTTGAAGTCAAAATGATCCAAACCTCTGTCATCACAATGCTCCAAACACTTGTGATCACAATGTTCCATAACACTTGTCATCACAACGCTACATTATGCCTGTCATCACAATCCTCCATGCCCTTTTCATTACAAAGCTCCATGAACTTTGTCATCACAATTCTCAATACAATTGTCATCACAATGCTCCCTGACAATTGTCATCAGAATGCTCCTTGAACCCTGTCACAAAAAGGCTTCATGCCTTTTTCATCACAATGCCCATTCCATTTTCATCACAATACTCCATGCCATTGTCATCAAAATACTCCACAAGCTTGTCATCAGAATGCTCCATGACCCTTGTCATCACAATTCTCCATGCACTTGTGAGCACAATGCTCCCTGAAACTTGTCACCACAATGCTCCAAGCCATTGTCATTACAATGCTCCATTACCTTTGTCATAAGAATCCTCCATGACAATTGGCATCACAATGCTCCATGCCGTCGTCATCACAATGTGCCATTACATATGTCATCACAATGATCCGTTACACCTGACTTCACAATACTGCATGACCTAGTCATCAGAATGCTCCATGCCCTTGTCATCACAATGCGACATTACAACTGTCATCGCAATAATCCATGAAAATTATTAGACCAATGTTCCATGCCCTTGTCATCACAATGCTCCATGCCCTTGTTATCACAATGCTCCATGACCCCTGTCATCACAATGCTCCGTGACTCCAGTCATCACAGTGCTTCATGACCTTTGTCATCACAATGGTCCATGCCCTCGTCATCAACAGTCTCTGTGACCATTTTTACCACAATGCTCCATGAACTTTTCATCACAATGCTCTTTGACCCTTTTCATCACAATGCTCTATGCCTTTCTCAGCACAATGCTCCATGACCCTTGTCATCACAATGCTCCATGCGCTTGTCAGCACAATGATCCTTGACACATGTCATTACAGTGCACCATGCGCTTGTCATCACAGTGCTCCACAATCTTGTCATCACAATTCCCCATAAAATTTATAATCACAATGCTCCGTGACACCAGTCATCACAATGCTTCATAACGTTTGCCATCACAATGGTCCATGCCCGCGTCATCACAAGGCTCTGTGACCTTTGTAACAACAATGCTCCATGAACATTTCATCACAATTCTCTGTGACCCTTGTCATCACAATGCTCCATGCCTTTGTCAGAACAATGCTCCATGACCATTGTCATCACAATGTGCCACGTGTATTTCATCACAACTGTCCACAACCATTTAATTGCTATGCTCCATAAACCTTGTAATCACTATGGTACATGCACTTCTCATCAAAATGCTCTCTCACCAGAGATAGCACAATGTTCCATCACTAGTCATCACAATACTCCCTCACCCCTGGAATCACAATGTTCCATGACCCTCTCATCACACTGCTACATCCCCTTATCATCAGAATATTCCATGACCCCTGCCATCACAGTGTTCCATAACCCGTGTCATCAAAATGCTCCATGACCCTTTCCATCCCAAAGCTCCAAGACCCCTGACATCACAATGTTCTATAACCACTGCCATCAAAATATTCCTTTACACTTTTTATCAAATTGCTGCATCACCACGTCATCAAAATTCTCCCTGCCCTTCTCTACACAATGCACCATGCCCTTGTCATCAAAATGCTACATGACTTGTCATCACAAAGCTCCATGACCCTTGGAATCACAATGCTCAATGTCATTGTAATCACAATGCTCCATGAACCATCTCATAACATTGCTCAATACCCTTGTCATCACAAAGCTCCATGACACCTGTCATCACAATGCTCGATGCCCTTCTCATCACAATGCTCCATGCCCTTGTCATTACAGTCCTGCATGACACATGTTTCACAGTGTTCCGTGCCCTTGTCATCACAATGCTCCATGCCCACTCTCATCACAATAATCCATGAAACATTTCAGACCAAAGTTCCATACCCTTCTCATCACAATGCTCCATTACCCCTGTCATAACAATGCACCATGACACCTGCCATCACAATATTCCACGGCCTAGTCATCACAAGGTTCCATGATACTTCTCATCACAATACTCAAGACCCCTGATATCACAATGCTCAATGCCCTTGTCATCACAATGCTTCATGACTTGTCATCACAAAGATACATGACCCTTGGCATCACAATGCTCCATGTCATTGTCATCACAATGCTCTATGAACCCTCTCATCACATTGCTCCATGCCCTTGTCTTCACATAGCTCCATGACACATGTCATCAGAATGCTCCATGGTCTTCTCATCACAATGCTCCATGCCCTTGCCATCACAATGCTCCATTACACCTGTCATAACAATGCTCCATGACCCCTGCCATCACGATGTTCCATGGCCTTGTCATCACAAGGATCCATGACCATGCTCATCACAATGCTCCAAGAACACTGTAATCATAATGCTCTATGCCCCTTTTCATCTCAATGAACCATGAACCCTGTCATCACAATGCACCATGCCCATCATCATAATGCTTCATGCTATTGTCATAACAATGAAATCAAAATGTTCCATGACGTCTGTCATAACAATGCTCCAAACCCTTGTGATCACAATATTCCATAACACTTGTCATCAAAATGCCCCATGACGCTCGTCATCACAATTATCCATGGCCTTCTCATCACAATGCTCCATGACCTTCGTCATCACAATGCTCAATACACTTGTCATCAATCTGCTCCCTGACACTTGATGTCTGTATGCTCCTTGAACCCTGTCATGACAAGGCTCCATGCCATTTTCATCACAATGCTCCATACCCTTTTCATCACAATGCCCCAAGACCCCTGTAATCACAATGCTCCATGCCCTTGTCATCACAAAGCTCAATGACGCATGACATCAGAGTGCTCCTTGGTCTTCTCCTCACAATGCTCCATGCCCTTGTCATCAAAATGTTCCAAGACCCCAGTAATCACAATGCTCCATGTCCCTGTTCATCAGTATGCTCCATGAGACTTGTCATCACAAGGCTCCATTGTTTTGTCATCACAATGCTCCAGGACATTGTCATCACAATGCTTCCCTACATTTTCCTGAAAATTTTCAATGGCCCTTGTCATCATAATGCTCCAAGCCCTAATCATCACAATGCTCCATTATATTTGTTATCACAATCCTCCATTACATTTGGTATCACAATGCTCCATGCCATTGTCTTCGCAATGGACCATGGCATATTTCATCACAATGCTCCCTGACAACTGTCTTCACAATACTCCATGACCTTATTATCAAAATGCTCCATGCCCTTGTCATTACAATGCACCATTCCCACTCTCATCACAATAATCTATGAAAATTGTCAGACCAATGCTCCATGCCACTGTCATCCCAATGTTCCATGCCCTTGTCATCACAATGCTCCATGACCCATGTCATCACAATGCTCCATGAATCCACTCATCACAATGCTTCTTAACGTTTGTCATCACAATGGTCCATGCCCACGTCATCACAAGGCTCTGTGACGTTTGTAACCACAATGCTCCATGAACTTTTCATCACAATTCTCTGTGAAACTTGTCATCACAATGCGCCATTCCAAATGTCATTGCAATAATCCATGAAACTTATTAGACAAATGATCCATGCCCTTGTCATCACAATGCTCCATGCCCTTGTTATCACAATGCTCCATGACCCCTGTCATCACAGTGCTCCGTGACTCCAGTCATCACAATGCTTCATGACCTTTGTCATCACAATGGTCCATGCCCTTGTCATCAACAGTCTCTGTGACCTTTTTAACCACAATTCTCCATGAACTTTTTATCACAATGCTCTTTGACCCTTGTCATCACAATGCTCTATGCCTTTCTCAGCACAATGCTCCATGACCCTTGTCATCACAATGCTCCATGCGCTTGTCAGCCCAATGCTCCATGACACATGTCATCACAATGCACCATGCGCTTGTCATCACAGTGCTCCACAACATTCTCATCACAATGCTCCATAAAATTTGTCATCACAATGCTCCATGCACTTCTCATCAAAATGCTCACTCACCACTGATATCACAATGCTACATCACTATTTGTCACAATACTCCCTCACCCCTGTCATCACAATGTTCCATGGCTCCTGTCATCACAATGCTACATGCACTTATCATCACAATGTTCGATGACCCCTGAAATCACAATGTTCCATAACACCTGTCATCAAAATGTTCCATGACACTTTTCATCAAATTGCTCCATGACCCTGTCATCAGAATGCGCCCTGCCCTTCTCATCACAATGCACAAAGCCATTGCCATCACAATGCTCCATGACCTTTGTCATCACAAAGATCCATGACCCTTGGCATCACAATGCTCCATGTCATTGTCATCACAATGCTCCATGAACGCTCTCATCACATTGCTCCATGCCCTTGTCTTCACATAGCTCCATGACACATGTCATCAGAATGCTCCATGACAGGGGCTTCCTTTGTGCCGCAGTGGTTGAGAGTCCGCGTGCCGATGCAGGGGATACGGGTTCGTGCCCCGGTCTGGGAGGAGCCCACATGGCCTGGAGCGGCTGGGCCTGTGAGCCATGGCCGCTGAGCCTGCGCGTCCGGAGCCTGTGCTCCTCAATGGGAGAGGCCACAACAGTGAGAGGCCCGTGTACCGCAAAAAAAAAAAAAAAATGCTCCCTGACACTTGTTGTCTGTATGCTCCTTGAACCCTGTCATGACAAGGCTCCATGCCGTTTTCATCACAATGATCCATGCCCTTTTCATCACAATGCTCCAAGACCCCTGTAATCACAATGGTCCATGCCCTTGTCATCACAAATCTCAATGACGCATGCCATCAGAATGCTCCTTGGTCTTCTCCTCACAATGCTCCATGCCCTTGTCATCACAATGTTCCAAGACCCCTGTAATCACAATGCTCCATGCCCCTATTCATCAGTATGCTCCATGAGACTTGTCCTCACAAGGCTCCATGGTTTTGTCATCACAATGCTCCAGGACCTTGTCATCACAATGCTTCACGGCCTTGTCATCAAAATTTTCAATGGCCCTTGTCATCATAATGCTCCAAGCCCTAATCATCACCATGCTCCATTATATTTGTCATCACAATCCTCCATTACATTTGGTATCACAATGCTCCATGCCATTGTCTTCGCAATGGACAATAACATATTTCATCAGAATGCTCCCTGACACCTGTCTTCACAATACTCCATGACCTTATTATCACAATGCTCCATGCCATTGTCATTACAATGCACCATTTCCACTCTCATCACAATAATCTATGAAACTTGTCAGACCAATGCTCCATGCCACTCTCATCACAATGTTCCATGCCCTTGTCATCACAATGCTCCATGACCCCTGTCATCACAATGCTTCATAACGTTTTTCATCACAATGGTCCATCCCGCATCATCACAAGGATCTGTGACCTTTGTAACCACAATACTCCATGAACTTTACATCACAATTCTCTGTGAAACTTGTCATCACAATGCTCCATGTCTTTGTCAGAACAATGCTCCATGACCACTGTCATCACAATGTGCCATGTGCATTTCATCACAACGGTCCACAACTTTGTCATTGCAATGCTCCATAAACCTTGTAATCACAATGGTCCATGCACTTCTCATCAAAATGCTCTCTCACCAGAGATATCACAATGTTCCATCACTAGTCATCACAATATTCCCTCACCCTTGTAATCACAATATTCCATGACGCTGTCATCACAATGCTACATCCCCTTATAATCACAATGTTCCATGACCCCTGCCATCACAATGTTCCATAACCCCTGTAAACAAAATGCTCCATGACCCATTCCATCCCAAAGCTCCAAGACCCCTGACATCACAATGTTCTATAACCCCTGCCATCAAAATATTACATTACACTTTTTATCAAATTGCTGCATGACCCGGTCATCAAAATGCTCCCTGGCCTTCTCATCACAATGCACCATGCCCTTGTCATCAAAATGCTCCATGACATTTGTCATCACAAAGCTCCAAGACACTTGGAATCACAATGCTCCATGTCATTGTCATCACAATGCTCCATGATCCCTCTCATCACATTGCTCCATGCCTTTGTCATCACAAATCTCCATGACACTTGTCATCACAATGCTCGATGCCCTTCTCATCACAATGCTCCATGCCCTTGTTATTACAGTCCTGCATGACCCATGTATCACAGTGTTCCGTGCCTTGGTCATCACAATTTTCCCTGCCCACTCTCATCACAATAATCCATGAAACATTTCAGCCCAAAGTTCCATACCCTTTTCATCACAATGCTCCATTACCCCTGTCATAACAATTCACCATGACCTCTGCCACCACAATGTTCCACGGCCTAGTCATCACAAGGTTCCATGATACTTCTCATCACAATGCTCAAGACCCCTGAAATCACAATGCTCCATGCCCTTGTCATCACAATGCACCATGTCCACTGTCATCACAATAATCTATGAAACTTTTCAGACGAATGCTCCATGACCCTGTCATCACAATGCTCCAAGCCCTTGTCATCACAAAGCTCCATTACGCATGTGATCAGAATGTTCCATGGCCTTCACATCACAATGCTCCATACCTTAGTCATCATAATGCTCTAAGACCCCTGTAAACACAATGCTCCATGCACCTTTTCATCTCAATGCTCCATGAACCCTGTCATCACAATGCACCATGCCCATCATCATAATGCTTCAGGCTATTGTCATCACAATAAAATCAATATTCTCCATGACCTCTGTCATCATAATTCTCCAAATCCTTGTGATCACAATGTTCCATAACACGTATCATCACAACACCCCATAACGCACATCATCACAATTATCCATGGCCTTCTCATCACAATGCTCCATGATCTTTGTCATCACAATGCTCAATACACTTGTCATCACAATGCTCCCTGACACTTGTCGTCAGTATGCTCCTTGAACCCTGTCATGACAAGGCTCCATGCCTTTTTCATCACAATGATCCATGAACATTTCATCACAATGCTCCGTGAGCCTTGTTATCACAATGCTCCATGCCTTTGTCAGAACAGTGCTCCATAACCCCTGTCATCACAAGTCTCCATGACACTTCTCATCACAATGCTCCAAACTCCTGTATTCACAATGCTCCATGCCCCTTTTCATCACAATGGTCCATGAACCCTCTCATCACAATGAACCATGCCCATCATCATAATGCTTCAGGCTATTGTCATCACAATGAAATCAAAGTGCTCCATGACCTCTGTCATCACAATGCTCCAAACCCTGGTGATCACAGTGTTGCATAACACTTATCATCACAGAACCCCATGATGCTAATCATCACTATTATCCATGGTCTTCTCATCACAAGGCTCCATGACTTTGTCATCACAATTCTCAATACTCTTTTCATCACAATACTCCCTGACACTTGTCGTCAGTATGCTCCATGAACTCTTTCATGACAAGGCTCCATGCCATTTTCATCACATTGATCCATGCGCTTTACATCACAGTGCTCCAAGACCCCTGTAATCATAATGCTCCTTGCCCTTGTCATCACAAAGCTCCATGATGCATATCATCAGAATGTTCCATGCACTTCTCATAACAATGCTCCATGCCCTTGTCATCACAATGCTCCAAGACACCTGTAATCACAATGCTCCATTCCCCTTTTCATCTCAATGCTCCATGAACACTGTCATAACAATGCACCATGTCCATCATCATAATGCTTCAGTCTATTGTCATCACAGTGAAATCAAAATGCTCCATTACCTCTGTCATCACAATGCTCCAAACCCTGGTGATCACAATGTTGCAAAACACTTATCATCACAACACCCCATGACGCTCTTCATCAAAATTATCCATGGTCTTCTCATCAAAATGCACCATGACTTTGTCATCACAATTCTCAATACACTTGTCTTCACAATGCTCCCTGACACTTGTCGTCAGAATGCTCCTTGAACCCTGTCATGAAAAGGCTCCATGCCTTTTTCATCACAAAGCCCCATGCTGTTTTCATCCCAATGCTCCATGCAATTGTCATCAAAATACTCCACAAGCTTGTCATCAGAATGCTCCATGACCCTTGTCATCACTATTCTCCATGCACTTGTCAGAACAATGCTCCCTGACCCTTGTCATCACAATGATCCAAGCCATTGTCATCACAATGCTCCATTACCTTTGTCATTAGAATCCTCCATGACACTTGGCATCACAATGCTCCAAGCCATTGTCATCACAATGGGCCATTACATATGTAATCACAATGCTCCCTGACAACTCTCTTCACAATACTGCATGACCGGGTCATCACAATGCTCCATGCTCTTGTCTTCACAATGCGCCATTCCAACTGTCATCACAATAATCCATGAAACTTATTAGACCAATGCTCCATGCCCTTGTCATCACATTGCTCCATGCTCTTGTTATCACAATGTTCCAAGACCCCTGTAATCAAAATGCCCCATGCCGCTTTTCATCAGTATGCTCCATGAGACTTGTCATCGCAAGGCTCCATGGTTTTCTCATCACAATGCTCCAGGACCTTGTCATCACAATGGTTCATGACATTGTCATGAAAATTCTCAATGGCCCTTGTCTTCATAATGCTCCAAGCCCTAGTCATCACAGTGCTCCATTATATTTGTCATCACAATCCTCCCTTGCATTTGGCATCACTATGCTCCATGCTATTGTCATCGCAATGGACCATGACGTATTTCATCACAATGCCCCCTGACACCTGTCTTCACAATATTCCATGCCCTTGTCATCACAATGCTCCCTGCCCTTCTCATCACAATGCACCACACCCTTGTCATCAAAATGCTCCATGACCATTGTCATCACTAAGCTCCATGACCGTTGACATCACAATGCTCCATGTCATTGTCATCACAATGCTCCATGAACCCTCTAATCACATTGCTCCATGCCCTTGTCATCACACAGCTCCTGGACACTTGTCATCACAATGCTCGATGGCCTACTCATCACAATGCTCCATGCCCTTGTCATCACAATGCTCCATGAACCCTGTCAACACAATGCTCCGTGAGTCCAGTCATCACAATGCTTCATAACGTTTGTCAATAAAACGGTCCATGCCCGCGTCATCACAAGGCTCTGTGACCTTTTTAACCACAATGCTCCATGAACATTTCATCACAATGCTCCGTGAGCCTTGTTATCACAATGCTCCATGCCTTTGTCAGAACAATGCTCCATGACCCTTGTCATCACAATGTGCCATATGATTTTCATCACAATGATCCACAACCTTGTCATCACTCTGCTCCATCAACCTTGTAATCAGAATGTTCCATGCACTTCTCATCCAAATGCTCTCTCACATGAGATATCACAATGTTCCATCACTAGTCATCACAATCCTCCCTCACCATTGTTATCCCAATGTTCCATGACAACTGTCATCACAATGCTACATCCCCTTATCAGCACAATGTTCCATGACCCCTGACATCACAATGCTCCATGACCACTGTCATCACAACACTCCATAACACCTGACAACACAATGATCCGGGACTCTTGTCATCACAATGCTCCAAGACCCCTGTCATCACAATACTCCATGAACATTTTCAGCCCAGTGCTCATGACCCTTGTCATCACAATGATCCATGCCCTTGTCATCCCAATGTTCCATGACGCTTGTAATCACAGTGCTCCATGACATCTGTCATCACAATGCTCCATGCCTTTGTCAGCAAAATGTTAAATGACCTGGTCATTGCAATGCTCTATGCGCTTGTCATCACAATACTCCCTTACAATTGTCATCACAATCCTCCAGGAACCTTGGGATCACATTGCTTCAGGCCCTTGTCATCAAAATGCTCCATGCTCCTTGAAATCAAAATGATCCGTGACCTCTGTCATCACAATGCTCCAAACACTTGTGATCACAGTGTTCCATAAAACTTGTACTCACAACGCTCCATGATGCCTGTCATCACAATACTCCATGCCCTTTTCATCACAATGCTCCTTGACCATTTTCATCAAAATTCTCAATACACTTGTGATCACAATGCTCCCTGACACTTGTCATCAGAATGCTCCTTGAAACCTGTCACGAAAAGGCTCCATGCTTTTTTCATCACAATGCCCCATGCCATTTTCATCACAATGCTCCATGCCATTGTCATCAAAATACTCCACAAGCTTGTCATCAGAATGCTCCATGACGCTTGTCATCACAATTCTCCATGCACTTGTCAGCACAATGCTCCCTGACCCTTATCATCACAATGCTCCAAGCCATTGTCATGACAATGCTCCATTACCTTTGTCATCAGAATCCTCCATGACACTTGGCATCACAATGCTCCATGTCATTGTCATCACAATGGGCCATTACATATGTCATCACAATGCTCCCTGACACCTATCTTCACAATACTGCATGACCTGGTCATCACAATGCTCCATGCCCTTGTCATCACAATGTGCCTTTACAACTCTCATCACAATAATCCATGAAACTTATTAGACCAATGCTCCTTGCCCTTGTTATCACAATGTTCCATGACCCATGTAATCAGAATGCTCCATGCCCCTTTTCATCAGAATGCTCCATGAGACATGTCATCAGAAGGCTCCATGGATTTCTCTTCACAATGCTCCATGACCTTTGTCATCACAATGCTCCAAGACCCATGTAATCACAATGCTTCATGCCCCTGTCATCGCAATGGACCATGACATTTGGCATTACAATGCTCCAAGCCATTGTCTTTGAAATTGACCATGACATATGTTATCACAATGCCCCCTTACACCTGTCTTCACAATACTCCATGCCCTTGTCATCACAATGCTCCATGCCCTTGTCATCACAATGCACCATGTCCAATGTCATCACAATAATCTATTAAACTTGTCAGACCAATGCTCCATGCCCCTGTCATCACAATGTTCCATGCCCTTGTCATCACAATGCTCCATGGCCCTTGTCATCACAATGCTACGTGACTCCAGTCATCACAATGCTTCATAATGTTTCTCATCACAACGGTCCATGGCTGTGTCATCGCAAGGCTCTGTGACATTTGTAACCACAATGCTCCATGAAATTTTCATCACAATGCTCCGTGACCCTTGTCATCACAATGCTCCATGCCTTTTTCAGAACAATGCTCCATGACCCTTGTCATCACAATGTGCCATGTGCTTTTCATCACAATGATCCACAACCTTGTCATCGCTATGCTCCATAAACCTTGTAATCACAATGCTCCATGCACTTCTCATCCAAATGCTCTCTCACATGAGATATCACAATGTTCCATCACTAGTCATCACAATCCACCCTCACCCCTGTTATCACAATGTTCCATGACCCCTGTCATCACAATGCTACATCCACTTATCAGCACAATGTTCCATGATCCCTGACATCACAATGTTCCATAACCCCTGTCATCAAAATGCTCCATGACCCTTTTCATCCCAAAGCTCCATGACCCCTGGCAACACAATGTTCTGTAACCCCAGTCATCAAAATGTTCCATTACACTTTTCATCAAATTGCTGCATGACCCTGTCATCAAAATGCTCCCTGCCCTTCTCATCACAATGCACCACACCCTTGTCATCAAAATGCTCCATGACCATGGTCATCACTAAGCTCCATGACCCTTGGCATCACAGTGCTCCATGCCATGGACATCACAATGCTCCATGAACCCTCTCATCAAATTGCTCCATTCACTTGTCATCACAAAGCTCCATGACACTTGTCATCACAATGCTCGATGCCCTTCTCATCACAATGCTCCATGTCCTTGTCATTACAATCCTCCATCACCCATGTATCACAGTGTACCGAGCCCTTGTCATCACAATGCGCCATGCCCACTGTCATCACAATAATCCATGAAACATTTCAGACAAATGCTCAATGCACTTCTCATCACAATGCTCCATTACCACTGTCAACAATGCTCCGTGACCCCTGCCATCACAATGTTCCACGGCCTTGTGATCACAGGACACCATGACAATTGTCATCACAATGCTCCAAGACCCATGTAATCACAATGCTCCATGCTCTTGTCATCACAAAGCTCCATGACGCATGTCATCAGAATGTTCCATAGCTTTCTCCTCACAATGTTCCATGCCCTTGTCATCACAATGCTCCAAGACACTCGTAATCACAATGCTCCATGCCCCTTTTCTTCAGAAGGCTCCATGATATTTGTCATCACAAGTCTCCATGGTCAACTCATCACAATGCTCCAAGACCTTGTCATCACCATGCTCCATTTTCTTGTCATCACAATGCTCCATGACCCCTGTCATCACAATAATCCAGGAACATTTTCAGCCCAATGTTCCATGACCCCTGTATTCACAGTGCTCCATGACGCTTGTCATCACAGTGCTCCATGACACCTGTCTTCATAATGCTCCATGCCTTTGTCAGCAAAATGCTACATGACCTTGTCATTACAATGCTCTATGCACTTGTCATCAAAATACTCGATTACCATTGTCATCACAATCCTCCATGAACCTTGGGATCACATTGCTTCATGCCCTTGTCATCACAATGCTCCATGCTCCTTGAAATCAAAATGATCCATGACCTCTGTCATCACAATGCTCCAACCCTTGTGATCACAATGTTCCATAACACATGTCCTCACAATGCTCCATGATGCCTGTCTACACAATAATCCATACACTTTTCATCACAATGCTCCATGACCTTTGTCATCACAATTCTCAATACACTTGTCATCACAATGCTCCCTGACACTTGTCGTCAGTATGCTCCATGAAACCTGTCATGACAAGGCTCCATGCCTTCTTCATCACAATGATGCATGCCCTTTTCATCACAATGCTCCAAGACCCCTGGAATCACAATGCTCCATGCTCTTGCCATCCAAAGCTTCATGACGCATGTCATCAGAATGTTCCATGGACTTCTCATCACAATGCTCCCTGCTCTTGTCATCACAATGCTCTAAGACCCCTGTAATCACAATGCCCCATGCCCCTTTTCATCTCAATGCTCCATGAACCCTGTCATCACAATGAACAATGCCCATCATCATAATGCTTCAGGCTATTGTCATCAAAATCAAATCAAAATGCTCCATGACCTCTGTCATCACAATGCTCAAAATCCTGGTGATAACAATGTTGCATAACACTTATCATCACAACACCCCATGACGCTCATCATCACAATTATCCATGGTCTTCTCATCATAAGGCTCCATGAACTTTGTCATCAAAATTCTCAATACACTTGTCATCACAATGCTAGCTGACACTTGTCGTCAGAATGCTCCTTGAAACCTGTCACAAAAAGGCTCCCTGTCTTTTTCATCACAAAGACCCATGCCGTTTTCATCCCAATGCTGCATGCCATTGTCATCAAAATACACCACAGGCTTGTCATCAGAATGCTCCATGACCCTTGTCATCACTATTCTCCATGCACTTGTCAGAACAATGCTCCCTGACCCTTGTCATCACAATGATCCAAGCCATTGTCATCACAATGCTCCATTACCTTTGTCATTAGAATCCTCCATGACACTTGGCATCACAATGCTCCAAGACATTGTCATCACAATGGGCCATTACATATGTAATCACAATGCTCCCTGACAACTCTCTTCACAATACTGCATGACCTGGTCATCACAATGCTCCATGCTCTTGTCTTCACAATGCGCCATTCCAACTGTCATCACAATAATCCATGAAACTTATTAGACCAATGCTCCATGCCCTTGTCATCACATTGCTCCATGCTCTTGTTATCACAGTGTTCCAAGACCCCTGTAATCAGAATGCCCCATGCCCCTTTTCATCAGTATGCTCCATGAGACTTGTCATCGCAAGGCTCCATGGTTTTCTCATCACAATGCTCCAGGACCTTGTCATCACAATGGTTCATGACATTGTCATGAAAATTCTCAATGGCCCTTGTCTTCATAATGCTCCAAGCCCTAGTCATCACAGTGCTCCATTATATTTGTCATCACAATCCTCCCTTGCATTTGGCATCACTATGCTCCATGCTATTGTCATCGCAATGGACCATGACATATTTCATCACAATGCCCCCTGACACCTGTCTTCACAATATTCCATGCCCTTGTCATCACAATGCTCCCTGCCCTTCTCATCACAATGCACCACACCCTTGTCATCAAAATGCTCCATGACCATTGTCATCACTAAGCTCCATGACCGTTGACATCACAATGCTCCATGTCATTGTCATCACAATGCTCCATGAACCCTCTAATCACATTGCTCCATGCCCTTGTCATCACACAGCTCCTGGACACTTGTCATCACAATGCTCGATGGCCTACTCATCACAATGCTCCATGCCCTTGTCATCACAATGCTCCATGAACCCTGTCAACACAATGCTCCGTGACTCCAGTCATCACAATGCTTCATAACGTTTGTCAATACAACGGTCCATGCCCGCGTCATCACAAGGCTCTGTGACCTTTTTAACCACAATGCTCCATGAACATTTCATCACAATGCTCCGTGAGCCTTGTTATCACAATGCTCCATGCCTTTGTCAGAACAATGCTCCATGACCCTTGTCATCACAGTGTGCCATATGATTTTCATCACAATGATCCACAACCTTGTCATCACTCTGCTCCATCAACCTTGTAATCAGAATGCTCCATGCACTTCTCATCCAAATGCTCTCTCACATGAGATATCACAATGTTCCATCACTAGTCATCACAATCCTCCCTCACCATTGTTATCCCAATGTTCCATGACAACTGTCATCACAATGCTACATCCCCTTATCAGCACAATGTTCCATGCCCTTGTCATCCCAATGTTCCATGACGCTTGTAATCACAGTGCTCCATGACATCTGTCATCACAATGCTCCATGCCTTTGTCAGCAAAATGTTACATGACCTGGTCATTACAATGCTCTATGCGCTTGTCATCACAATACTCCCTTACAATTGTCATCACAATCCTCCAGGAAACTTGGGATCACATTGCTTCAGGCCCTTGTCATCAAAATGCCCCATGCTCCTTGAAATCAAAATGATCCGTGACCTCGGTCATCACAATGCTCCAAACCCTTGTGATCACAGTGTTCCATAACACTTGTCCTCACAACGCTCCATGATGCCTGTCATCACAATACTCCATGCCCTTTTCATCACAATGCTCCATGACCATTGTCATCAAAATTCTCAATACACATGTGATCACAATGCTCCCTGACACTTGTCATCAGAATGCTCCTTGAAACCTGTCACGAAAAGGCTCCATGCTTTTTTCATCACAATGCCCCATGCCATTTTCATCACAATGCTCCATGCCATTGTCATCAAAATACTCCACAAGCTTGTCATCAGAATGCTCCATGACCCTTGTCATCACAATTCTCCATGCACTTGTCAGCACAATGCTCCCTGACCCTTATCATCACAATGCTCCAAGCCATTGTCATGACAATGCTCCATTACCTTTGTCATCAGAATCCTCCATGACACTTGGCATCACAATGCTCCATGTCATTGTCATCACAATGGGCCATTACATATGTCATCACAATGCTCCCTGACACCTATCTTCACAATACTGCATGACCTGGTCATCACAATGCTCCATGCCCTTGTCATCACAATGTGCCTTTACAACTCTCATCACAATAATCCATGAAACTTATTAGACCAATGCTCCTTGCCCTTGTTATCACAATGTTCCATGACCCATGTAATCAGAATGCTCCATGCCCCTTTTCATCAGAATGCTCCATGAGACATGTCATCAGAAGGCTCCATGGATTTCTCTTCACAATGCTCCATGACCTTTGTCATCACAATGCTCAAAGTCCCATGTAATCACAATAGGCCATTCCAACTGTCATCGCAACAAACCATGAAACTTATTACACCAATGTTCCCTGCACTTGTCATCACAATGCTCCATGCCCTTGTTATCACAATGCTCCATGACCCCTGTCATCACAATGCTCCGTTACTCCAGTCATCACAATGCTTCATGAACTTTGTCATCACAATGGTCCATTCCCTCGTCATCAACAGTCTCTGTGACCATTTTAAACCCAATGCTCCATGAACTTTTCATCACAATGCTCTTTGACCCTTGTCATCATAATGCTCTATGCCTTTCTCAGCACAATGCTCCATGACCCTTGTCATCACAATGCTCCATGCACTTGTCAGCACAATGTTCCATGACACATGTCATCACAGTGCTCCATGACCCCTGTCATCACAATGCTCAGTGACTCCAGTCATCACAATGCTCCATAACATTTTTACTCAAAATCTTCCAAGCCCGCGTCATCACAAGGCTCTGTGATATTTGTTACCACAATGCTCCATGAACTTTTCATTACAATTCTCTGTGACCCTCGTCATCACAATGCTACATGTCTTTGTCAGAACAATGCTCCATGACCATTGTCATCACAATGTGCCACGCACATTTCATCACAACGGTCCACAACCTTGTCATTGCAATGCTCCATAAACCTTGTAATCATAATGCTCCATGCACTTCTCATCAAAATGCGCTGTTACCAGAGATATCACAGTATTCCATCACTAGTCATCACAATACTCCCTCACCCCTGTAATCACAATATTCCATGACCCTGTCATCACACTGCTACATCCCCTTATCAGCACAATGTTCCAAGACCCCTGACATCACAGTGTTCATAACCCATGTCATCAAAATGCTCCATGACCCTTTTCATCCCAAAGCTCCAAGACACCTGACATCACAATGTTCTATAACCCCTGCCATCAAAATGTTCCATTACAATTTTCATCAAATTGCTGCATGACCCGGTCATCAAAATTCTCCCTACACTTCTCATCACAATGCACCATGTCCTTGTCATCAAAATGCTCCATGACTGGTCAGCAGAAAGCTCCATGACCCCTGGCATCACAATGCTAAATGTCATTGTCATCACAATGCTCCATGAACCCTCTCATAACATTGCTCAATGCCCTTGTCATCACAAAGCTCCATGACACTTGTCATAACAATGCTCGATGCCCTTCTCATCACAATGCTCCATGCCCTTGTCATTACAATCCTGCATGACGAATGTATCATAGTGTTCCGTACCCTTGTCATAACAATGCTCCATGCCCACTCTCATCAAAAAAATACATGAAATATTTCAGACCAATATTCCATGCCCTTCTCATCACAATGCTCCATTACCTCTGTCATAACAATGCACCCTGACCCCTGCCATCACAATGTTCAACGGCCTAGTCTTCACAAGGTTCCATGACACTTGTCATCACAATGCTGAAAACCACTGTTATCACAATGCTCCATGCCCTTCTCATCACTAAGCTCCATGACGCATGTCATCAGAATGTTCCATGGCCTTCTCATCACAATGCTCCATGTCCTTGTCATCACAATGCCCCAAGACCCTTGTAACCACAATGCTCCATGCCCCTTTTCATCTCAATGCTCCCTGAACCCTGTCATCACAGTGCACGATGCCCATCATCATAATACTTCAGTCTATTGTCATCACAATGAAATTAATATTCTCCATGACCTCTGATATCATAATGCTACAAACCCTTGTGATCACAATGTTCCATAAAACTTATCATCACAACACCCAATGACGCTCATCATCACAATTATCCATGGTCTTATCATCACAATGCTCCATGATCTTTGTCATCACGATGCTCAATACACTTGTCATCACAATGCTCCCTGACACTTGTCGTCAGTATGCTCCTTGAAAACTGTCATGACAAGGATCCATGCCTTTTTCATCACAATAATCCATGTCCTTTCCATCACAGTGCTCCAAGATCCGTGTAATCATAATGCTCCATGGACTTGTCATCAAAAAGCTCCATGAGGCATGTCATCAGAATGTTTCCTGGCCTTCTCATCACAATGTTCCATGCCCTTTTCATCACAATGCTCCAAGACCCCTGTAATCACAATGCTCCATGCCCCTTTTCATCAGAATGCTCCATGAGATCTTTCATCACAAGTCTCAATGGTCTTCTCATCACAATGCTCCAGGACCTTGTCATCACCATGATCCATTCCCTTATCATCACAATGCTACATGACCCCTGTCATCTCAATTATCCATGAACATTTTCAGCCCAATGCTCCACGACCTTCTCATCACAATGCTCCATGGCCAATATCATCACAATGCTCCATGACCACAGTCATCACAACACTCCATGACAGCTGACAACACAATGATCCGGGACTCTTGTCATCACAATGCTCCATTCCCTAGTCGTCACAATGCTCTATGACCCCTGTCATCACAACACTCCATGGACATTTTCACCCCAGTGCTTCATGAAGCTTGTCATCACAAGGATCCATGCCCTTGTCATCCCAATGCTCCATGACCCCTGTATTCACAATGCTCCTTGACACTTGTCATCACAGAGCTCCATGACACATGTCATCACAATGCTCCATGCCTTTGTCAGCAAAATGCTACATGACCTTGTCATTATAATTCTCTATGCGCTTGTCATCACAATACTCCATTTCCATTGTCATCACAATCCTCCATGAACCTTGGGATCACATTGATTCATGCCCTTGTCATCACAATGCTCCATGCTCCTTGAAATCAAAATGATCCATGACCTCTGTCATCACAATGCTCCAAACCCTTGTGATCACAATGTTCCATAACACTTGTCATCACAACACTCCATGATGCCTGTCATCACAATACTCCATGCCCTTTTCATCACAATGCTCCATGACCTTTGTCAACATAATTCTCTTTACACTTGTCATCACAATGCTCGCTGACACATGTCATCAGAATGCTCCTTGAAACCTGTCACGAAAAGGCTCCATGCCTTTTTCATCACGATGCCCAATGCCGTTTTCATCACATTGCTCCATTCCATTTTCATTAAATACTCCACAAGCTTTTCATCAGAATGCTCCCTGACCCTTGTCATCACAATTCTCCATGCACTTGTCAGCACAATGCTCCCTGACCCTTGTCATCACAATGCTCCAAGCCATTGTCATCACTATGCTCCATGACCCCTGTCATCACAATAATCCATGAACATTTTCAGCCCAATGCTCCACGACCTTCTCATCACAATGCTCAATAGCCAATATCATCACAATGCTCCATGACCACTGTCATCACAACACTCCATGACACCTGACAACACAATGATCCGGGACTCTTGTCATCACAATGCTCCATACCCTAGTCATCACAATGCTCGATGACCCCTGTTATCACAACACTCCATGAACATTTTCAGCCAAGTGCTCCATGACCCTTGTCAACCCAATGCTCCATGACCCCTGTATTCACAAGGCTCCTTGACGCTTCTCATCACAGTGCTCCATGACACTTGTCATCACAATGCTCCCTGACCCTTGTCATCAGTATGCTCCTTGAACCCTGTCATGACAAGTTTCCATGCATTTTTCATCACAATGATCCATGACCGTTTCATCACAATGCTCCAAGTTCCCTGTAATCACAATGCTCCATGCCCTTGTCATCACAAAACTCCATGACGCATGACATAAGAATGCTCCATGGCCTTCTCATCACAGTGCTCTATGCCCTAGTCATAACAATGCTCCAAGATCCCTGTAATCACAATGCTCCATGTCTCTTTTCATCAGAATGCTCAATGAGACTTGCAATCACAAGTCTCCATGGTCTTCTCATCACAATGTTCCAGGACCTTGACATCACCATGATCCATTCCCTTGTCATCACAATGCTCCATGACCCCTGTCATCACAATAATCCATTAACATTTTCAGCCCAATGCTCCACGACCTTCTCATCACAATGCTCCATGCCCTTGCCATCACAATGCTCCATTACCCCTGTCATAACAATGCTCCATGACCCCTGCCATCACGATGTTCCATGGCCTTGTCATCACATGGCTCCATGACCCTTCTCATCACAATGCTCCAAGAACACTGTAATCACAATGCTCTATGCCCCTTTTCATCTCAATGATCCATGAACCCTGTCATCACAATGCACCCTGCCCATCATCATAATGCTTCATGCTATTGTCATAACAACGAAATAAAATGTTCCATGACCTCTGTCATAACAATGTTCCAAACCCTTGTGATCACAATATTCCATAACACTTGTCATCACAATGCCCCAGGATGCTCGTCATCACAATTATCCATGGTCTTCTCATCACAATGCTCCATGACCTTCGTCATCACAATGCTCAATACACTTGTCATCAACATGCTCCCTGCCACTTGTTGTCTGTATGCTCCTTGAACCCTGTCATGACTAGGCTCCATGCCTTTTTCATCACAATGATCCATGCCCTTTTCATCACAATGCTCCAAGTCCCATGTAATCACAATGGTCCATGCCATTGTCATCACAATGCACCATGCCCACTCTCATCACAATAATCTATGAAACTTGTCAGACCAATGCTCCATGCCACTGTCATCACAATGCTCCATGCCCATGTCATCACAATGCTCCATGACCCCTGTCATTAAAATGCTCCGTGACTCCAGTCATCACAATGCTTCATAACGTTTTTCATCACAGTGGTCCATTCCCGCGTCATCACAAGGCTCTGTGACCTTTGTAACAGCAATGCTCCATGAACTTTTCATCACAATTCTCTGAGAAACTTGTCATCACAATGCTCCATGTCTTTGTCAGAACAATGCTCCATGAACATTGTCATCACAATGTGCCACGCGCATTTCATCACAACGTTCCAAACCTTGTCATTGCAATGCTCCATAAACCTTGTAATCACAATGGTCCATGCACTTATCATCAAAATGCTCTCTCACCAGAGATATCACAATGTTCCATCACTAGTCATCACAATACACCCTCATCCTTGTAATCACAATGTTCCATGACACTGTTATCACAATGCTACATCCCCTTATCTGCACAATGTTCCATGACCCCTGCCATCAAAATGTTCCATAAGTCCTGTCATCAAAATGCTCCATGACCCGTTCCATCCCAAAGCTCCAAGACCCCTGCCATCACAATGTTCTATAACCCCTGCCATCAAAATGTTCCATTATACTTTTTATCAAATTGCTGCATGACGTGGTTATCAAAATGCTCCCTGCCCTTCTCATCAAAATGCTCCATGACATGTCATCACAAAGCTCCAAGACCCTTGGCATCACAATGCTCCATGTCACTGTCATCACAATGCTCCATGAACCATTTCATCACATTGCTCCATGCCCTTGTCATCACACAGCTCCATGACACTTCTCATCACAATGCTACATGCCCTTGTCATTACAGTCCTGCATGACCCATGTATCACAGTGTTCCGTGCCCTTGTCATCACAATGCTCCATGCCCACTCTCATCACAATAATCCATGAAACATTTCAGACCGAAGTTCCATACCCTTCTCATCACAATGCTCCATTACCCCTGTCATAACAATGCACCATGACACCTGCCATCACAATGATCCACGGCCTAGTCATCACAAGGTTCCATGATAATTCTCATCACAATGCTCAAGACCCCTGATATCACAATGCTCCATGCCCTTGTCATCACAAAGCTCCATGACGCATGTCATCAGAATGTTCCATGGCCTTCTCATCACAGTGCTCCATGCCCTTGTCATCACAATGCTCCAAGACCCTTGTCATCACAATGCTCCATGCCCCATTTCATCTCAATGCTCCATGAAATCTGTCATCACAATGCCCCAAGACCCTTGTAATCACAATGCTCCATGCCCCTTTTCATCTCAATGCTCCATGAACCCTGTCATCACAATGCACAATGCCCATCATCATAATGCTTCAGGCTATTGTCTTCACAATGAAATCAATATTCTGCATGACCTCTGTCATCATAATGCTCCAAATCCTTGTGATCACAGTGTTGCATAACACGTATCATCACAACACCCCATGACGCTCATCATCACAATTATCCATGGTCTTCTCATCACAATGCTCCATGATCTTTGTCATCACAATGCTCAATACACTTGTCATCACAATGCTCCCGGACCCTTTTCGTCAGTATGCTCCTTGAACCCTGTCATGACAAGTTTCCATGCATTTTTCATCACAATGATCCATGACCATTTCATCACAATGCTCCAAGGTCACTGTAATCACAATGCTCCATGCCCTTGTCATCACAAAACTCCATGATGCATGTCATCAGAATTCTCCATGGCCTTCTCATCACAATGCTCTATGCCCTAGTCATAACAATGCTCCAAGACCCCTGTAATCACAATGCTCCATGCCCCTTTTCATCAGAATGCTCCATGAGACTTGCCATCACAAGTCTCCATGGTCTTCTCATCACAATGATCCAGGACCTTGACATCACCAGGATCCATGCCCTTGTCATCACAATGCTCCATGACCCCTGTCATCACAATAATCCATGAACATTTTCAGCCCAATGCTCCACGACCTTCTCATCACAATGCTCCATTGCCAATATCATCACAATGCTCCATGACCACTGTCATCACAACACTCCATGACACCTGACAACACAATGATCCAGGACTCTTGTCATCACAATGATCCATTCCCTTGTCGTCACAATGTTACATGACACCTATCATCACAACTCTCCATGAACATTTTCAGCCCAGTGCTCCATGACACTTGTCATCACAATGATCCATGCCCTTGTCATCCCAATGCTCCATGACCCCTGTATTCACAATGCTCCTTGACGCTTGTCATCACAGTGCTCCATGACACATGTCATCACAATGCTCCATGCCTTTGTCAGCAAAATGCTACATGAACTTGACATTACAATGCTCTATGCGCTTGTCATCACAATACTCCATTTCCATTGTCATCACAATCCTCCATGAACTTTGGGATCACATTGCTTCATGCCCTTGTCATCACAATGCTCCATGCTCCTTGAAATCAAAATGATCCATGACCTCTGTCATCACAATGCTCCAAACCCTTGTGATCACAATGTTCCATAACACTTGTCATCACAACGCTCCATGATGCCTGTCATCACAATAATCCATGCCCTTTTCATCACAATGCTCCATGACCTTTGTCACCACAATTCTCAATACACTTGTCATCACAATCCTCCCTGACACTTGTCATCAGAATGCTCCTTGAACCCTGTCACGAAAAGGCTCCATGCCTTTTTCATCACAATGCCCCATGCCATTTTCATCAGAATGCTCCATGCCATTGTCATCAAAATACTCCACAAGCTTGTCATCAGAATGCTCCATGACCCTTGTCATCACAATTCTCCATGCACATTTCAGCACAATGCTCCGTGGCCCTTGTCTTCACAATGCTCCAAGCCATTGTCATAACAAGGCTCCATTACATTTGTCATCAGGATCCTCCCTGACACTTGGCATCACAGTGCTCCATGCCATCCTCATCACAATGGGCCATTACATATGTGATCACAATGCTCCCTGACACCTGTCTTCACAATACGGCATGACCTGGTCATCAAAATGCTCCATGCCCTTGTCATCACAGTGTGCCATACGAACTCTCATCGCAATACTCCATGAAATTATTAGACCAATGTTCCATGTCCTTGTCATCACAAAGCTCCATGCCCTTGTTACCACAATGCTCCATGACCCCTGTCATCACAATGCTCCGTGACTCCAGTCATCACAATGCTTCATGACCTTTGTCATCACAATGGTCCATGCCCTCGTCATCAACAGTCTCTGTGACCATTTTAACCACAATGCTCCATGAACTTTTCATCACAGTGCTCTTTGACCCTTGTCATCACAATGCTCTATGCCTTTCTCAGCACAATGCTCCCTGAACCTTGTCATCACAATGCTCCATTACCTTTGTCATCAGTATCCTCCATGACACTTGGCCTCACAATGCTCCATGCCATCCTCATCACAATGGGCCATTACAAATGTCATCACAATGCTCCCTGACACCTCTCTTAACAATACGGCATGACCTGGTCATCACAATGCTCCATGCCCCCTGATATTACAATGTTTCATAACACCTGTCATCAAAATTTTCCATAAAACTTTTCATTAAATTGCTCCATGACCCTGTCCTCAGGATGCACCCTGCCCTTCTCATCACAATGCACAACGCCCTTGCCATCAAAATGCTCCTGACCTTTGTCATCACAAAGATCAATGACACTTGGCATCACACTGCTCCAAGTCATTGTCATCACAGTGCTCCAAGAATGCTCTCATCACATTGATCCATGCCTATGTGTTCACAAAGCTCCATGACACATGTCATCACAATGCTCCATGTCCTTGCCATCACAATGCTCCATTACATCAGTAATAACAATGCTCCATGAACCCTGCCATCACAATGTTCCATGGCCTTGTCATCACAAAGCTCCATGACCCTTCTCATCACAATGCTCCAAGAACCCTGTAATCACAATGCTCTATGCCGCTTTTCATCTCAATGATCTATGAACCCTGTCATCACAATTCACCATGCCCATCATCATAATGCTTCATGCTATTGTCATCACAACAAAATTAAAATGCTCCATGACCTCTGTCATCACAATGCTCCAAGACCCCTGTAATCACAATGCTCCATGCCCCTTTTAATCAGAATGCTCCATGAGACTTGTCTTCACAAGTCTCTATGGTCTTCTCATCACAATGCTCCAGGACCTTGTCATCACCATGCTCCATTCCCTTGTCATCACAATTCTCCATGACCCCTGTCATCACAATAATCCATGAACATTTTTAGCCCAATGATCCACGACCTTCTCATCACAATGCTCCATGGCGAATATCATCACAATGCTCCATGACCACTGTCATCACAACACTCCATGACACCTGACAACACAATGATCCGGGACTCTTCTCATCACAATGCTCCATTCCCTAGTCATCACAATGCTCCATGACCCCTGTCATCACAACACTCCATGAACATTTTCACCCCAGTGCTCCATGACCCTTGTCATCACAATGATCCATTCCCTTGTCATCCCAATGCTCCATGACCCCTGTATTCACAATACTCCGTGAAGCTTGTCCTCACAGTTCTCCATGACACATGTCATCACAGTGCTCCATGCCTTTGTCAGGAAAATGCTACAAGACCTTGTCATTACAGTCCTCTATGCGCTTGTCATCACAATACTCCATTTCCATTGTCATCACAATCCTCCATGAACCTTGGGATCACATTGCTTCATGCCCTTGTCATCACAATGCTCCATGCTCCTTGAAGTCAAAATGATCCAAACCTCTGTCATCACAATGCTACAAACACTTGTGATCACAATGTTCCATAACACTTGTCATCACAACGCTCCATGATGCCTGTCATCACAATACTCCATGCCCTTTTCATTACAAAGCTCCATGACCTTTGTCATCACAATTCTCAATACACTTGTCATCACAATGCTCTATGCCTTTCTCAGCACAATGCTCCATGACCCTTGTCAGCACAATGCTCCATGCGCTTTTCAGCACAATGCTCCTTGACACATGTCATCACAATGCACCATGCGCTTGTCATCACAGTGCTCCACAATTTGTCATCACAATTCCCCATAAAATTTGTCATCACAATGCTCCATGCACTTCTCATCAAAATGCTCTCTCACCACTGATATCACAATGCTACATCAGTTTTGTCACAATACTCCGTCACCCCTGTCATCACAATGTTCCATGACGCCTGTCATCACAATGCTACATGCACTTATCATCAAAATGTTCGATGACCCATGACATCACAATGTTCCATAACACCTGTCATCAAAATGTTCCATGACACTTTTCATCAACTTGCTCCATGACCCTGTCATCACAATGCTCCATGCCCTTCTCATCACAATGAACAACGCCCTTGCGATCAAAATGCTCCATGACATTTGTCGTCACAAATATCCATGACGCTTGGCATCACAGTGCTCCATGTCATTGTCATCACAATGCACCATGCCCACTCTCAGCACAATAATCTATGAAACTTGTCAGACCAATGATCCATGCCCCTGTCATCACAATGCACCATGCCCTTGTCATCACAGTGCTCCATGACCCGTGTCATCACAATGCTCCTTGACTCCAGTCATCACAATTCTTCATAACGTTTTTCATCACAATGGTCCATGCCTGCATCATCACAAGGCTCTGTGACCTTTGTAACCAAAATGCTCCATGAACTTTTCATCACAATTCTCAGTGACCCTTGTCATCACAATGCTCCATGTCTTTGTCAGAATAATGCTCCATGACCATTGTCATCACAATGTGCCATGCGCATTTCATCACAACTGTCCACAACCTTGTAATTGCAATGCTCCATAAACCTTGTAATCACAATGGTCCATGCACTTCTCATCAAAATGCTCTCTCACCAGAGATATCACAGTGTTCCATCACTAGTCATCACAATACTCCCTAACCCCTGGAATCACAATGATCCATGACCCTGTCATCACAATGTTAAATCCACTTATCATCACAATGTTCCATGACCCCTGCCATCACAATGTTCCATAAGCCCTGTCATCAAAATGCTCCATGACCCTTTCCATCCCAAAGCTCCAAGACCCCTGACATCAGAATATTCTATAACCCCTGTCATCTAAATGTTCCATTACAATTTTTATCAAATTGCTGCATGAACCGGTCATCAAAATGCTCCCTGCACTTCTCATCACAATGCACCATGCCCTTTTCATCAAAATGCTCCATGACTTGTCATCACAAAGCTCCATGACTCTTGGCATCACAATGCTCCATGTCATTGGCATCACAATGCTCCATGTACCCTCTCATAACATTGCTCCATGCCCTTGTCATCACAAAGCTCCATGACACTTGTGATCACAATGCTCCATGTCCTTCTAATCACAATGTTCCATGCCCTTGTCATTACAGTCCTGCATGACCCATGTGTCACAGTGTTCTGTGCCCTTGTCATCACAATGCTCCATACCCACTCTCATCACAATAATCCATGAAACATTTCAGACCAAAGTTCCATACCCTTCTCATCACAATTCTCGATTACCCCGGTCATAACAATGCACCATGACCCCTGCCATCACAATATTCCACGGCCTAGTCATCACCAGGTTCCATGACACTTCTCATCACAATGCTCAAGACCCCTGAAATCACAATGCTACATTCCCTTGTCATCACAAAGCTCCATGACGCATGTCATCAGAATGTTCCATGGCCTTCTCATCACAATGCTCCATACCGTTGTCATCACAATGCTCCAAGACCCCTGTAATCACAATGCTCCATGCCCCTTTTCATCTCAATGCTTCATGAAACCTGTCATCACAATGAAGCATGCCCATCATCATAATGCTTCAGGCTATTGTCATCACAATTAAATCAATATTCTCCATGACCTCTGTGATCATAATGCTACAAACCCTTGTGATCACAATGTTGCATAACACTTATCATCACAAAGCTCCATGACACTTGTCATCACAATGCTCGATGCCCTTCTAATCACAATGCTCCATGCCCTTGTCATTACAGTCCTGCATGACCCATGTATCACAGTGTTCCGAGCCCTTGTCATCACAATGCTCCATGCCCACTCTCATCACAATAATCCAAGAAACATTTCAGACCAAAGTTCCTACCCTTCTCAGCACAATGCTCCATTACCCCTGTCATAACAGTGCACCATGACCCCTGCCATCACAATGTTCCACGGCCTAGTCATCACAAGGTTCCATGACACTTCTCATCACAATGCTCAAGACCACTGAAATCACAATGCTACATTCCCTTGTCATCACAAAGCTCCATGACGCATGTCATCTGAATGTTCCATGGCCTTCTCATCACAATGCTCCATGCCCTTGTCATCACAATGCTCCAAGACCCCTGTAATCACAATGCTCCATGCCCCTTTTCATCTCAATGCTTCATGAACCTAGTCATCACAATGAACCATGCCCATCATCATAAAGCTTCAGGCTATTGTCACAACAATTAAATCAATATTCTCCATGACCTCTGTGATCATAATGCTCCAAACCCTTGTGATCACAATGTTGCATAACACTTATCATCACAACACCCCATGACGCTCATCATCTCAATTATTCATGGTCTTCTCATCACAATGCTCCATGAACTTTGTCATCACAATGCTCAATACACTTGTCATCACAATGCTCCCTGACCCTTGTCATCAGTATGCTCCTTGAACCCTGTCATGATAAGGCTCCATGCCTTTTTCATCACAATGATCCATGACCTTTTCATCGCAATCCTCCAAGATCCCTGTAATCACAATGCTCTATGCCCCTTTTCTTCAGAATGCTCCATGAGACTTGTCATGACAAGTCTCCATGGTCATCTCATCACAATGCTCCAGGACCTTGTCATCACCATGCTCCATTCCCTTGTCATCACAATGCTCCATGAGCCCTGTCATCACAATAATCCATGAACATTTTCAGCCCAATGCTCCACGACGTTCTCATCACAATGCCCCATGGCCAATATCATCAAAATGCTCCATGACCACTGTCATCACAACACTCCATGACACCTGACAACACAATGATCCGGGAGTCTTCTCATCACAATGCTCCATTCCCTATTCATCACAATGCTACATGACCCCTGTCATCACAACTCTCCATGAACATTTTCAGCCCAGTGCTCCATGACCCTTGTCATCAAAATGATCCATGCCCTTGTCATCCCAATGCTCCATGACCCTTGTATTTACAATGCTCCGTGAAGCTTGTCATCACAGTGCTCCATGACACATGTCATCACAATGCTCCATGCATTTGTCAGCAAAATGCTACAAGACCTTGTCATTACAGTCCTCTATGCACTTGTCATCACAATACTCCATTTCCATTGTCATCACAATATTCCATGATCCTTGGGATCACATTGCTTCATGCCCTTGTCATCACAATGCTCCATGCTCCTTGAAGTCAAAATGATCCAAACCTCTGTCATCACAATGCTCCAAACACTTGTGATCACAATGTTCCATAACACTTGTCATCACAATGCTACATTATGCCTGTCATCACAATCCTCCATGCCCTTTTCATTACAAAGCTCCATGAACTTTGTCATCACAATTCTCAATACAATTGTCATCACAATGCTCCCTGACAATTGTCATCAGAATGCTCCTTGAACCCTGTCACAAAAAGGCTTCATGCCTTTTTCATCACAATGCCCATTCCATTTTCATCACAATACTCCATGCCATTGTCATCAAAATACTCCACAAGCTTGTCATCAGAATGCTCCATGACCCTTGTCATCACAATTCTCCATGCACTTGTGAGCACAATGCTCCCTGAAACTTGTCACCACAGTGCTCCAAGCCATTGTCATTACAATGCTCCATTACCTTTGTCATAAGAATCCTCCATGACAATTGGCATCACAATGCTCCATGCCGTCGTCATCACAATGGGCCATTACATATGTCATCACAATGATCCGTGACACCTGACTTCACAATACTGTATGACCTGGTCATCAGAATGCTCCATGCCCTTGTCATCACAATGCGACATTACAACTGTCATCGCAATAATCCATGAAAATTATTAGACCAATGTTCCATGCCCTTGTCATCACAATGCTCCATGCCCTTGTTATCACAATGCTCCATGACCCCTGTCATCACAATGCTCCGTGACTCCAGTCATCACAGTGCTTCATGACCTTTGTCATCACAATGGTCCATGCCCTCGTCATCAACAGTCTCTGTGTCCTTTTTTACCACAATGCTCCATGAACTTTTCATCATAATGCTCCTTGACCCTTTTCATCACAATGCTCTATGCCTTTCTCTGCACAATGCTCCATGACCCTTGTCATCACAATGCTCCATGCGCTTGTCAGCACAATGATCCTTGACACATGTCATTACAATGTACCATGCGCTTGTCATCACAGTGCTCCACAATCTTGTCATCACAATTCCCCATAAAATTTGTCATCACAATGCTCCGTGACTCCAGTCATCACAATGCTTCATAACGTTTGTCATCACAATGGTCCATGCCCGCGTCATCACAAGGCTCTGTGACCTTTGTAACAACAATGCTCCATGAACATTTCATCACAATTCTCTGTGACCCTTGTCATCACAATGCTCCATGCCTTTGTCAGAACAATGCTCCATGACCATTGCCATCACAATGTGCCACGTGTATTTCATCACAACTGTCCACAACCGTTTCATTGCTATGCTCCATAAACCTTGTAATCACTATGGTACATGCACTTCTCATCAAAATGCTCTCTCACCAGAGATAGCACAATGTTCCATCACTAGTCATCACAATACTCCCTCACCCCTGGAATCACAATGTTCCATGACCCTCTCATCACACTGCTACATCCCCTTATCATCAGAATGTTCCATGACCCCTGCCATCACAGTGTTCCATAACCCGTGTCATCAAAATGCTCCATGACCCTTTCCATCCCAAAGCTCCAAGACCCCTGACATCACAATGTTCTATAACCACTGCCATCAAAATATTCCTTTACACTTTTTATCAAATTGTTGCATCACCACGTCATCAAAATGCTCCCTGCCCTTCTCTTCACAATGCACCATGCCCTTGTCATCAAAATGCTACAGGACTTGTCATCACAAAGCTCCATGACCCTTGGCATCACAATGCTCAATGTCATTGTAATCACAATGCTCCATGAACCATCTCATAACATTGCTCAATACCTTTGTCATCACAAAGCTCCATGACACCTGTCATCACAATGCTCGATGCCCTTCTCATCACAATGCTCCATGCCCTTGTCATTACAGTCCTGCATGACACATGTTTCACAGTGTTCCGTGCCCTTGTCATCACAATGCTCCATGCCCACTCTCATCACAATAATCCATGAAACATTTCAGACCAAAGTTCCATACCCTTCTCATCACAATGCTCCATTACCCCTGTCATAAAAATGCACCATGACACCTGCCATCACAATATTCCACGGCCTAGTCATCACAAGGTTCCATGATACTTCTCATCACAATGCTCAAGCCCCCTGATATCACAATGCTCAATGCCCTTGTCATCACAATGCTTCATGACTTGTCATCACAAAGATCCATGACCCTTGGCATCACAATGCTCCATGTCATTGTCATCACAATGCTCTATGAACGCTCTCATCACATTGCTCCATGCCCTTATCTTCACATAGCTCCATGACACATGTCATCAGAATGCTCCATGGTCTTCTCATCACAATGCTCCATGCCCTTGCCATCACAATGCTCCATTACACCTGTCATAACAATGCTCCATGACCCCTGCCTTCACGATGTCCCATGGCCTTGTCATCACAAGGATCCATGACCATGCTCATCACAATGCTCCAAGAACACTGTAATCATAATGCTCTATGCCCCTTTTCATCTCAATGAACCATGAACCCTGTCATCACAATGCACCATGCCCATCATCATAATGCTTCATGCTATTGTCATAACAATGAAATCAAAATGTTCCATGACGTCTGTCATAACAATGCTCCAAACCCTTGTGATCACAATATTCCATAACACTTGTCATCAAAATGCCCCATGACGCTCGTCAACACAATTATCCATGGCCTTCTCATCACAATGCTCCATGACCTTCGTCATCACAATGCTCAATACACTTGTCATCAAACTGCTCCCTGACACTTGATGTCTGTATGCTCCTTGAACCCTGTCATGACAAGGCTCCATGCCATTTTCATCACAATGCTCCATACCCTTTTCATCACAATGCCCCAAGACCCCTGTAATCACAATGCTCCATGCCCTTGTCATCACAAAGCTCAATGACGCATGACATCAGAGTGCTCCTTGGTCTTCTCCTCACAATGCTCCATGCCCTTGTCATCAAAATGTTCCAAGACCCCTGTAATCACAATGCTCCATGTCCCTGTTCATCAGTATGCTCCATGAGACTTGTCATCACAAGGCTCCATTGTTTTGTCATCACAATGCTCCAGGACATTGTCATCACAATGCTTCCCTACCTTTTCCTGAAAATTTTCAATGGCCCTTGTCATCATAATGCTCCAAGCCCTAATCATCACAATGCTCCATTATATTTGTTATCACAATCCTCCATTACATTTGGTATCACAATGCTCCATGCCATTGTCTTCGCAATGGACCATGGCATATTTCATCACAATGCTCCCTGACAACTGTCTTCACAATACTCCATGACCTTATTATCAAAATGCTCCATGCCCTTGTCATTACAATGCACCATTCCCACTCTCATCACAATAATCTATGAAAATTGTCAGACCAATGCTCCATGACACTGTCATCCCAATGTTCCATGCCCTTGTCATCACAATGCTCCATGACCCATGTCATCACAATGCTCCATGACTCCACTCATCACAATGCTTCATAACGTTTGTCATCACAATGGTCCATGCCCACGTCATCACAAGGCTCTGTGACGTTTGTAACCACAATGCTCCATGAACTTTTCATCACAATTCTCTGTGAAACTTGTCATCACAATGCGCCATTCCAAATGTCATTGCAATAATCCATGAAACTTATTAGACAAATGATCCATGCCCTTGTCATCACAATGCTCCATGCCCTTGTTATCACAATGCTCCATGACCCCTGTCATCACAGTGCTCCGTGACTCCAGTCATCACAATGCTTCATGACCTTTGTCATCACAATGGTCCATGCCCTCGTCATCAACAGTCTCTGTGACCTTTTTAACCACAATTCTCCATGAACTTTTTATCACAATGCTCTTTGACCCTTGTCATCACAATGCTCTACGCCTTTCTCAGCACAATGCTCCATGACCCTTGTCATCACAATGCTCCATGCGCTTGTCAGCCCAATGCTCCATGACACATGTCATCACAATGCACCATGCGCTTGTCATCACAGTGCTCCACAACATTGTCATCACAATGCTCCATAAAATTTGTCATCACAATGCTCCATGCACTTCTCATCAAAATGCTCACTCACCACTGATATCACAATGCTACATCACTATTTGTCACAATACTCCCTCACCCCTGTCATCACAATGTTCCATGGCTCCTGTCATCACAATGCTACATGCACTTATCATCACAATGTTCGATGACCCCTGAAATCACAATGTTCCGTAACACCTGTCATCAAAATGTTCCATAACACTTTTCATCAAATTGCTCCATGACCCTGTCATCAGAATGCTCCCTGCCCTTCTCATCACAATGCACAAAGCCATTGCCATCACAATGCTCCATGACCTTTGTCATCACAAAGATCCATGACCCTTGGCATCACAATGCTCCATGTCATTGTCATCACAGTGCTCCATGAACACTCTCATCACATTGCTCCATGCCCTTGTCTTCACATAGCTCCATGACACATGTCATCATAATGCTCCATGGCCTTCTCATCACAATGCTCCATGCCCTTGTCATCACAATGCTCCAAGACCCCTGTAATCACAATGCTCCATGCCCCTTTTCATCTCAATGCTTCATGAACCTAGTCATCACAATGAACCATGCCCATCATCATAAAGCTTCAGGCTATTGTCACAACAATTAAATCAATATTCTCCATGACCTCTGTGATCATAATGCTCCAAACCCTTGTGATCACAATGTTGCATAACACTTATCATCACAACACCCCATGACGCTCATCATCTCAATTATTCATGGTCTTCTCATCACAATGCTCCATGAACTTTGTCATCACAATGCTCAATACACTTGTCATCACAATGCTCCCTGACCCTTGTCATCAGTATGCTCCTTGAACCCTGTCATGAAAAGGCTCCATGCCTTTTTCATCACAATGATCCATGACCTTTTCATCGCAATCCTCCAAGATCCCTGTAATCACAATGCTCTATGCCCCTTTTCTTCAGAATGCTCCATGAGACTTGTCATGACAAGTCTCCATGGTCATCTCATCACAATGCTCCAGGACCTTGTCATCACCATGCTCCATTCCCTTGTCATCACAATGCTCCATGAGCCCTGTCATCACAATAATCCATGAACATTTTCAGCCCAATGCTCCACGACGTTCTCATCACAATGCCCCATGGCCAATATCATCAAAATGCTCCATGACCACTGTCATCACAACACTCCATGACACCTGACAACACAATGATCCGGGAGTCTTCTCATCACAATGCTCCATTCCCTATTCATCACAATGCTACATGACCCCTGTCATCACAACTCTCCATGAACATTTTCAGCCCAGTGCTCCATGACCCTTGTCATCAAAATGATCCATGCCCTTGTCATCCCAATGCTCCATGACCCTTGTATTTACAATGCTCCGTGAAGCTTGTCATCACAGTGCTCCATGACACATGTCATCACAATGCTCCATGCATTTGTCAGCAAAATGCTACAAGACCTTGTCATTACAGTCCTCTATGCACTTGTCATCACAATACTCCATTTCCATTGTCATCACAATATTCCATGATCCTTGGGATCACATTGCTTCATGCCCTTGTCATCACAATGCTCCATGCTCCTTGAAGTCAAAATGATCCAAACCTCTGTCATCACAATGCTCCAAACACTTGTGATCACAATGTTCCATAACACTTGTCATCACAATGCTACATTATGCCTGTCATCACAATCCTCCATGCCCTTTTCATTACAAAGCTCCATGAACTTTGTCATCACAATTCTCAATACAATTGTCATCACAATGCTCCCTGACAATTGTCATCAGAATGCTCCTTGAACCCTGTCACAAAAAGGCTTCATGCCTTTTTCATCACAATGCCCATTCCATTTTCATCACAATACTCCATGCCATTGTCATCAAAATACTCCACAAGCTTGTCATCAGAATGCTCCATGACCCTTGTCATCACAATTCTCCATGCACTTGTGAGCACAATGCTCCCTGAAACTTGTCACCACAGTGCTCCAAGCCATTGTCATTACAATGCTCCATTACCTTTGTCATAAGAATCCTCCATGACAATTGGCATCACAATGCTCCATGCCGTCGTCATCACAATGGGCCATTACATATGTCATCACAATGATCCGTGACACCTGACTTCACAATACTGTATGACCTGGTCATCAGAATGCTCCATGCCCTTGTCATCACAATGCGACATTACAACTGTCATCGCAATAATCCATGAAAATTATTAGACCAATGTTCCATGCCCTTGTCATCACAATGCTCCATGCCCTTGTTATCACAATGCTCCATGACCCCTGTCATCACAATGCTCCGTGACTCCAGTCATCACAGTGCTTCATGACCTTTGTCATCACAGTGGTCCATGCCCTCGTCATCAACAGTCTCTGTGTCCTTTTTTACCACAATGCTCCATGAACTTTTCATCATAATGCTCCTTGACCCTTTTCATCACAATGCTCTATGCCTTTCTCTGCACAATGCTCCATGACCCTTGTCATCACAATGCTCCATGCGCTTGTCAGCACAATGATCCTTGACACATGTCATTACAATGTACCATGCGCTTGTCATCACAGTGCTCCACAATCTTGTCATCACAATTCCCCATAAAATTTGTCATCACAATGCTCCGTGACTCCAGTCATCACAATGCTTCATAACGTTTGTCATCACAATGGTCCATGCCCGTGTCATCACAAGGCTCTGTGACCTTTGTAACAACAATGCTCCATGAACATTTCATCACAATTCTCTGTGACCCTTGTCATCACAATGCTCCATGCCTTTGTCAGAACAATGCTCCATGACCATTGCCATCACAATGTGCCACGTGTATTTCATCACAACTGTCCACAACCGTTTCATTGCTATGCTCCATAAACCTTGTAATCACTATGGTACATGCACTTCTCATCAAAATGCTCTCTCACCAGAGATAGCACAATGTTCCATCACTAGTCATCACAATACTCCCTCACCCCTGGAATCACAATGTTCCATGACCCTCTCATCACACTGCTACATCCCCTTATCATCAGAATGTTCCATGACCCCTGCCATCACAGTGTTCCATAACCCGTGTCATCAAAATGCTCCATGACCCTTTCCATCCCAAAGCTCCAAGACCCCTGACATCACAATGTTCTATAACCACTGCCATCAAAATATTCCTTTACACTTTTTATCAAATTGTTGCATCACCACGTCATCAAAATGCTCCCTGCCCTTCTCTTCACAATGCACCATGCCCTTGTCATCAAAATGCTACAGGACTTGTCATCACAAAGCTCCATGACCCTTGGCATCACAATGCTCAATGTCATTGTAATCACAATGCTCCATGAACCATCTCATAACATTGCTCAATACCTTTGTCATCACAAAGCTCCATGACACCTGTCATCACAATGCTCAATGCCCTTCTCATCACAATGCTCCATGCCCTTGTCATTACAGTCCTGCATGACACATGTTTCACAGTGTTCCATGCCCTTGTCATCACAATGCTCCATGCCCACTCTCATCACAATAATCCATGAAACATTTCAGACCAAAGTTCCATACCCTTCTCATCACAATGCTCCATTACCCCTGTCATAACAATGCACCATGACACCTGCCATCACAATATTCCACGGCCTAGTCATCACAAGGTTCCATGATACTTCTCATCACAATGCTCAAGCCCCCTGATATCACAATGCTCAATGCCCTTGTCATCACAATGCTTCATGACTTGTCATCACAAAGATCCATGACCCTTGGCATCACAATGCTCCATGTCATTGTCATCACAATGCTCTATGAACGCTCTCATCACATTGCTCCATGCCCTTATCTTCACATAGCTCCATGACACATGTCATCAGAATGCTCCATGGTCTTCTCATCACAATGCTCCATGCCCTTGCCATCACAATGCTCCATTACACCTGTCATAACAATGCTCCATGACCCCTGCCTTCACGATGTCCCATGGCCTTGTCATCACAAGGATCCATGACCATGCTCATCACAATGCTCCAAGAACACTGTAATCATAATGCTCTATGCCCCTTTTCATCTCAATGAACCATGAACCCTGTCATCACAATGCACCATGCCCATCATCATAATGCTTCATGCTATTGTCATAACAATGAAATCAAAATGTTCCATGACGTCTGTCATAACAATGCTCCAAACCCTTGTGATCACAATATTCCATAACACTTGTCATCAAAATGCCCCATGACGCTCGTCAACACAATTATCCATGGCCTTCTCATCACAATGCTCCATGACCTTCGTCATCACAATGCTCAATACACTTGTCATCAAACTGCTCCCTGACACTTGATGTCTGTATGCTCCTTGAACCCTGTCATGACAAGGCTCCATGCCATTTTCATCACAATGCTCCATACCCTTTTCATCACAATGCCCCAAGACCCCTGTAATCACAATGCTCCATGCCCTTGTCATCACAAAGCTCAATGACGCATGACATCAGAGTGCTCCTTGGTCTTCTCCTCACAATGCTCCATGCCCTTGTCATCAAAATGTTCCAAGACCCCTGTAATCACAATGCTCCATGTCCCTGTTCATCAGTATGCTCCATGAGACTTGTCATCACAAGGCTCCATTGTTTTGTCATCACAATGCTCCAGGACATTGTCATCACAATGCTTCCCTACCTTTTCCTGAAAATTTTCAATGGCCCTTGTCATCATAATGCTCCAAGCCCTAATCATCACAATGCTCCATTATATTTGTTATCACAATCCTCCATTACATTTGGTATCACAATGCTCCATGCCATTGTCTTCGCAATGGACCATGGCATATTTCATCACAATGCTCCCTGACAACTGTCTTCACAATACTCCATGACCTTATTATCAAAATGCTCCATGCCCTTGTCATTACAATGCACCATTCCCACTCTCATCACAATAATCTATGAAAATTGTCAGACCAATGCTCCATGACACTGTCATCCCAATGTTCCATGCCCTTGTCATCACAATGCTCCATGACCCATGTCATCACAATGCTCCATGACTCCACTCATCACAATGCTTCATAACGTTTGTCATCACAATGGTCCATGCCCACGTCATCACAAGGCTCTGTGACGTTTGTAACCACAATGCTCCATGAACTTTTCATCACAATTCTCTGTGAAACTTGTCATCACAATGCGCCATTCCAAATGCCATTGCAATAATCCATGAAACTTATTAGACAAATGATCCATGCCCTTGTCATCACAATGCTCCATGCCCTTGTTATCACAATGCTCCATGACCCCTGTCATCACAGTGCTCCGTGACTCCAGTCATCACAATGCTTCATGACCTTTGTCATCACAATGGTCCATGCCCTCGTCATCAACAGTCTCTGTGACCTTTTTAACCACAATTCTCCATGAACTTTTTATCACAATGCTCTTTGACCCTTGTCATCACAATGCTCTATGCCTTTCTCAGCACAATTCTCCATGACCCTTGTCATCACAATGCTCCATGCGCTTGTCAGCCCAATGCTCCATGACACATGTCATCACAATGCACCATGCGCTTGTCATCACAGTGCTCCACAACATTGTCATCACAATGCTCCATAAAATTTGTCATCACAATGCTCCATGCACTTCTCATCAAAATGCTCACTCACCACTGATATCACAATGCTACATCACTATTTGTCACAATACTCCCTCACCCCTGTCATCACAATGTTCCATGGCTCCTGTCATCACAATGCTACATGCACTTATCATCACAATGTTCGATGACCCCTGAAATCACAATGTTCCGTAACACCTGTCATCAAAATGTTCCATAACACTTTTCATCAAATTGCTCCATGACCCTGTCATCAGAATGCTCCCTGCCCTTCTCATCACAATGCACAAAGCCATTGCCATCACAATGCTCCATGACCTTTGTCATCACAAAGATCCATGACCCTTGGCATCACAATGCTCCATGTCATTGTCATCACAGTGCTCCATGAACACTCTCATCACATTGCTCCATGCCCTTGTCTTCACATAGCTCCATGACACATGTCATCATAATGCTCCATGGCCTTCTCATCACAATGCTCCAAGCCCTTGCCATCACAATGCTCCATTACCCCTGTCATAACCATGCTCCATGACCCCTGCCATCACGATGTTCCATGGCCTTGTCATCACAAGGCTCCATGACCCTTCTTATCACAATGCTCCAAGAACACTGTAATCACAATGCTGTATGCCCCTTTTCATCTCAATGATCCATGAACCCTGTCATCACAATGCACCATGCCCATCATCATAATGCTTCATGCAATTGTCATCACAACGAAATCAAAATGTTCCATGACCTCTGTCATAACAATGATCCAAACCCTTGTGATCACAATATTCCATAACACTTGTCATCACAATGCCCCAGGATGCTCGTCATCACAATTATCCATGGTCTTCTCATCACAATGCTCTATGACCTTCGTCATCACAATGCTCAATACACTTGTCATCAACATGCTCCCTGACACTTGTTGTCTGTATGCTCCTTGAACCCTGTCATGACAAGGCTCCATGCCTTTTTGGTCACAATGATCCATGCCCTTTTCATCACAATGCTCCAAGTCCCATGTAATCACAATGGTACATGCCATTGTCATCACAAAGCTCAATGACGCATGCCATCAGAATGCTCCTTGGTCTTCTCCTCACAATGCTCCATGCCCTTGTCTTCACAATGATCCATGCCCTTGTCATCACAATGCTCCATGCCCATGTTATCACAATGCTCCATGACCCCTGTCATCACAATGCTCCGTGACTCCAGTCATCACAATGCTTCATGACTTTTGTCATCACAATGGTCCATGCCCTCGTCATCAACCGTCTCTGTGACCTTTTTAACCACAATGCTCCATGAACATTCTCAGCACAATGGTCCATGAACCTTGTCATCACATTGCTCCATGCGCTTTTCAGCACAATGCTCCATGACACATGTCATCACAATGCACCATGCGCTTGTCATCACAGTGCTCCACAACATTGTCATCACAATGCTCCATAAAATTTGTCATCACAATGCTCCATGCACTTCTCATCAAAATGCTCTCTCACCACTGATATCACAATGCTACATCACTATTTGTCACATTACTCCCTCACCCCTGTCATCACAATGTTCCATGACTCCTGTCATCACAATGCTACATGCACTTATCATCACAATGTTCGATGAGCCCTGAAATCACAATGTTCCATAACACCTGTCATCAAAATGTTCCATGACACTTTTCATCAAATTGCTCCATGACCCTGTCATCAGAATGCTCCCTGCCCTTCTCATCACAATGCACAACGCCCTTGCCATCAAAATGCTCCATGACCTTTGTCATCACAAAGATCCAAGACCCTTGGCATCACAATGTTCCATGTCATTGTCATCACAATGCTCCATGAACCCTCTCATCACATTGCTCCATGCCCTTGTCATCACACAGCTCCATGACACTTGTCATCACAATGCTCGATGCCCTTCTCATCACAATGCTCCATGCCTTTGTCATTACAGTCCTGCATGACCCATGTATCACAGTGTTCCGTGCCCTTGTCATCACAATGCTCCATGCCCACACTCATCACAATAATCCATGAAACATTTCAGACCAAAGTTCCATACCCTTCTCATCACAATGCTCCATTACCCCTGTCATAACAATGCACCACGACACCTGCCATCACAATGATCCACGGCCTAGTGATCACAAGGTTCCATGATAATTCTCATCACAATGATCAAGACCCCTGATATCACAATGCTCCATGCCCTTGTCATCACAAAGCTCCATGACGCATGTCATCAGAATGTTCCATGGCCTTCTCATCACAATGCTCCATGCCCTTGTCATGACAATGCTCCAAGACCCTTGTCATCACAATGCTCCATGCCACATTTCATCACAATGCTCCATGAAATCTGTCATCACAATGCTCCAAGACCCTTGTAATCACAATGCTCCATGCCGCTTTTCATCTCAATGCTCCATGAACCCTATCATCACAATGCACCATGCCCATCATCATAATGCTTCAGGCTATTGTCATCACAATGAAATCAATATTCTGCATGACCTCTGTCATCATAATGCTCCAAACCCTTGTGATCACAATGTTGCATAACACGTATCATCACAACACCCCATGATGCTCATCATCACAATTATCCATAGTCTTCTCATCACAATGCTCCATGATCTTTGTCATAACAATGCTCAATACACTTGTCATCACAATGCTCCCTGACCCTTGTCGTCAGTATGCTCCTTGAACCCTGTCATGACAAGTTTCCATGCATTTTTCATCACAATGATCCATGACCATTTCATCACAATGCTCCAAGGTCCCTGTAATCACAATGCTCCATGCCCTTGTCATCACAAAACTCCATGACGCATGTCATCAGAATTCTCCATGGCCTTCTCATCACAATGCTCTATGCCCTAGTCATAACAATGCTCCACGACCCCTGTAATCACAATGCTCAATGCCCTTGTCATCACAATGCTTCATGACTTGTCATCACAAAGATCCATGACCCTTGGCATCACAATGCTCCATGTCATTGTCATCACAATGCTCTATGAACGCTCTCATCACATTGCTCCATGCCCTTATCTTCACATAGCTCCATGACACATGTCATCAGAATGCTCCATGGTCTTCTCATCACAATGCTCCATGCCCTTGCCATCACAATGCTCCATTACACCTGTCATAACAATGCTCCATGACCCCTGCCTTCACGATGTTCCATGGCCTTGTCATCACAAGGATCCATGACCATGCTCATCACAATGCTCCAAGAACACTGTAATCATAATGCTCTATGCCCCTTTTCATCTCAATGAACCATGAACCCTGTCATCACAATGCACCATGCCCATCATCATAATGCTTCATGCTATTGTCATAAAAATGAAATCAAAATGTTCCATGACGTCTGTCATAACAATGCTCCAAACCCTTGTGATCACAATATTCCATAACACTTGTCATCAAAATGCCCCATGACGCTCGTCAACACAATTATCCATGGCCTTCTCATCACAATGCTCCATGACCTTCGTCATCACAATGCTCAATACACTTGTCATCAAACTGCTCCCTGACACTTGATGTCTGTATGCTCCTTGAACCCTGTCATGACAAGGCTCCATGCCATTTTCATCACAATGCTCCATACCCTTTTCATCACAATGCCCCAAGACCCCTGTAATCACAATGCTCCATGCCCTTGTCATCACAAAGCTCAATGACGCATGACATCAGAGTGCTCCTTGGTCTTCTCCTCACAATGCTCCATGCCCTTGTCATCAAAATGTTCCAAGACCCCTGTAATCACAATGCTCCATGTCCCTGTTCATCAGTATGCTCCATGAGACTTGTCATCACAAGGCTCCATTGTTTTGTCATCACAATGCTCCAGGACATTGTCATCACAATGCTTCCCTACCTTTTCCTGAAAATTTTCAATGGCCCTTGTCATCATAATGCTCCAAGCCCTAATCATCACAATGCTCCATTATATTTGTTATCACAATCCTCCATTACATTTGGTATCACAATGCTCCATGCCATTGTCTTCGCAATGGACCATGGCATATTTCATCACAATGCTCCCTGACAACTGTCTTCACAATACTCCATGACCTTATTATCAAAATGCTCCATGCCCTTGTCATTACAATGCACCATTCCCACTCTCATCACAATAATCTATGAAAATTGTCAGACCAATGCTCCATGACACTGTCATCCCAATGTTCCATGCCCTTGTCATCACAATGCTCCATGACCCATGTCATCACAATGCTCCATGACTCCACTCATCACAATGCTTCATAACGTTTGTCATCACAATGGTCCATGCCCACGTCATCACAAGGCTCTGTGACGTTTGTAACCACAATGCTCCATGAACTTTTCATCACAATTCTCTGTGAAACTTGTCATCACAATGCGCCATTCCAAATGCCATTGCAATAATCCATGAAACTTATTAGACAAATGATCCATGCCCTTGTCATCACAATGCTCCATGCCCTTGTTATCACAATGCTCCATGACCCCTGTCATCACAGTGCTCCGTGACTCCAGTCATCACAATGCTTCATGACCTTTGTCATCACAATGGTCCATGCCCTCGTCATCAACAGTCTCTGTGACCTTTTTAACCACAATTCTCCATGAACTTTTTATCACAATGCTCTTTGACCCTTGTCATCACAATGCTCTATGCCTTTCTCAGCACAATTCTCCATGACCCTTGTCATCACAATGCTCCATGCGCTTGTCAGCCCAATGCTCCATGACACATGTCATCACAATGCACCATGCGCTTGTCATCACAGTGCTCCACAACATTGTCATCACAATGCTCCATAAAATTTGTCATCACAATGCTCCATGCACTTCTCATCAAAATGCTCACTCACCACTGATATCACAATGCTACATCACTATTTGTCACAATACTCCCTCACCCCTGTCATCACAATGTTCCATGGCTCCTGTCATCACAATGCTACATGCACTTATCATCACAATGTTCGATGACCCCTGAAATCACAATGTTCCGTAACACCTGTCATCAAAATGTTCCATAACACTTTTCATCAAATTGCTCCATGACCCTGTCATCAGAATGCTCCCTGCCCTTCTCATCACAATGCACAAAGCCATTGCCATCACAATGCTCCATGACCTTTGTCATCACAAAGATCCATGACCCTTGGCATCACAATGCTCCATGTCATTGTCATCACAGTGCTCCATGAACACTCTCATCACATTGCTCCATGCCCTTGTCTTCACATAGCTCCATGACACATGTCATCATAATGCTCCATGGCCTTCTCATCACAATGCTCCAAGCCCTTGCCATCACAATGCTCCATTACCCCTGTCATAACCATGCTCCATGACCCCTGCCATCACGATGTTCCATGGCCTTGTCATCACAAGGCTCCATGACCCTTCTTATCACAATGCTCCAAGAACACTGTAATCACAATGCTGTATGCCCCTTTTCATCTCAATGATCCATGAACCCTGTCATCACAATGCACCATGCCCATCATCATAATGCTTCATGCAATTGTCATCACAACGAAATCAAAATGTTCCATGACCTCTGTCATAACAATGATCCAAACCCTTGTGATCACAATATTCCATAACACTTGTCATCACAATGCCCCAGGATGCTCGTCATCACAATTATCCATGGTCTTCTCATCACAATGCTCTATGACCTTCGTCATCACAATGCTCAATACACTTGTCATCAACATGCTCCCTGACACTTGTTGTCTGTATGCTCCTTGAACCCTGTCATGACAAGGCTCCATGCCTTTTTGGTCACAATGATCCATGCCCTTTTCATCACAATGCTCCAAGTCCCATGTAATCACAATGGTACATGCCATTGTCATCACAAAGCTCAATGACGCATGCCATCAGAATGCTCCTTGGTCTTCTCCTCACAATGCTCCATGCCCTTGTCTTCACAATGATCCATGCCCTTGTCATCACAATGCTCCATGCCCATGTTATCACAATGCTCCATGACCCCTGTCATCACAATGCTCCGTGACTCCAGTCATCACAATGCTTCATGACTTTTGTCATCACAATGGTCCATGCCCTCGTCATCAACCGTCTCTGTGACCTTTTTAACCACAATGCTCCATGAACATTCTCAGCACAATGGTCCATGAACCTTGTCATCACATTGCTCCATGCGCTTTTCAGCACAATGCTCCATGACACATGTCATCACAATGCACCATGCGCTTGTCATCACAGTGCTCCACAACATTGTCATCACAATGCTCCATAAAATTTGTCATCACAATGCTCCATGCACTTCTCATCAAAATGCTCTCTCACCACTGATATCACAATGCTACATCACTATTTGTCACATTACTCCCTCAACCCTGTCATCACAATGTTCCATGACTCCTGTCATCACAATGCTACATGCACTTATCATCACAATGTTCGATGAGCCCTGAAATCACAATGTTCCATAACACCTGTCATCAAAATGTTCCATGACACTTTTCATCAAATTGCTCCATGACCCTGTCATCAGAATGCTCCCTGCCCTTCTCATCACAATGCACAACGCCCTTGCCATCAAAATGCTCCATGACCTTTGTCATCACAAAGATCCAAGACCCTTGGCATCACAATGTTCCATGTCATTGTCATCACAATGCTCCATGAACCCTCTCATCACATTGCTCCATGCCCTTGTCATCACACAGCTCCATGACACTTGTCATCACAATGCTCGATGCCCTTCTCATCACAATGCTCCATGCCTTTGTCATTACAGTCCTGCATGACCCATGTATCACAGTGTTCCGTGCCCTTGTCATCACAATGCTCCATGCCCACACTCATCACAATAATCCATGAAACATTTCAGACCAAAGTTCCATACCCTTCTCATCACAATGCTCCATTACCCCTGTCATAACAATGCACCACGACACCTGCCATCACAATGATCCACGGCCTAGTGATCACAAGGTTCCATGATAATTCTCATCACAATGATCAAGACCCCTGATATCACAATGCTCCATGCCCTTGTCATCACAAAGCTCCATGACGCATGTCATCAGAATGTTCCATGGCCTTCTCATCACAATGCTCCATGCCCTTGTCATGACAATGCTCCAAGACCCTTGTCATCACAATGCTCCATGCCACATTTCATCACAATGCTCCATGAAATCTGTCATCACAATGCTCCAAGACCCTTGTAATCACAATGCTCCATGCCGCTTTTCATCTCAATGCTCCATGAACCCTATCATCACAATGCACCATGCCCATCATCATAATGCTTCAGGCTATTGTCATCACAATGAAATCAATATTCTGCATGACCTCTGTCATCATAATGCTCCAAACCCTTGTGATCACAATGTTGCATAACACGTATCATCACAACACCCCATGATGCTCATCATCACAATTATCCATAGTCTTCTCATCACAATGCTCCATGATCTTTGTCATAACAATGCTCAATACACTTGTCATCACAATGCTCCCTGACCCTTGTCGTCAGTATGCTCCTTGAACCCTGTCATGACAAGTTTCCATGCATTTTTCATCACAATGATCCATGACCATTTCATCACAATGCTCCAAGGTCCCTGTAATCACAATGCTCCATGCCCTTGTCATCACAAAACTCCATGACGCATGTCATCAGAATTCTCCATGGCCTTCTCATCACAATGCTCTATGCCCTAGTCATAACAATGCTCCACGACCCCTGTAATCACAATGCTCCATGCCCCTTTTCATCAGAATGCTCCATGAGACTTGCCATCACAAGTCTCCATGGTCTTCTCATCACAATGTTCCAAGACCTTGACATCATCATGATCCATTCCCTTGTCATCACAATGCTCCATGACCCCTGTCATCAAAATAATCCATGAACATTTTCAGCCCAATGCTCCACGACCTTCTCATCACAATGCTACATTGCCAATATCATCACAATGCTCCATGACCACTGTCACCACAACACTTCATGACACCTGACAACACAATGATCCAGGACTCTTGTCATCACAATGCTCCATTCCCTTGTCATCACAATGCTCCATGACACCTGTCAGCACAACTCTCCATGAACATTTTCAGCCCAGTGCTCCATGACCCTTGTCATCACAATGATCCATGCCCTTGTCATCCAAATGCTCCATGACCCCTGTATTCACTATGCTCTGTGACGCTTGTCATCACAGTGCTCCATGACACATGTCATCACAATGCTCCATGCCTTTGTCAGCAAAATGCTACATGACCTTGTCATTACAATGCTCTATGCGCTTGTCATCACAATACTCCATTTCCATTGTCATCACAATCCTCCATGAATATTGCGATCACATTGCTTCATGCCCTTGTCATCACAATGCTCCATGCTCCTTGAAATGAAAATGATCCATGACCTCTGTCATCACAATGCTCCAAACCCTTGTGATCACAATGTTCCATAACACTTGTCATCACAACGCTCCATGATGCCTGTCATCACAATACTCCATGCACTTTTCATCACAATGCTCCATGACCTTTGTCACCACAATTCTCAATACACTTGTCATCACAATGCTCCCTGACACTTGTCATCAGAATGCTCCTTGTACCGTGTCACGAAAAGGGTCCATGCCTTTTTCATCACAATGCCCCATGCCATTTTCATCACAATGCTCCATGCCATTGTCATCAAAATACTCCACAAGCTTGTCATCAGAATGCTCCATGACCCTTGTCATCACAATTCTCCATGCACTTGTCAGCCCAATGCTCCCTGAACCTTGTCATCACAATGCTCCAAGCCATTGTCATCACAATGCTCCATTACCTTTGTCATCAGTATCTTCCATGACACTTGGCCTCACAATGCTCCATGCCATCCTCATCACAATGGGCCATTACAAATGTCATCACAATGCTCCCTGACACCTCTCTTAACAATACGGCATGACCTGGTCATCACAATGCTCCATGCCCTTGTCATCACAGTGTGCCATTCCAATTCTCATCGCAATACTCCATGAAAGTTGTTAGACCAATGTTCCATGTCATTGTCATCACAATGCTCCATACCCTTGTTATCACAATGCTCCATGACCCCTGTCATCACAATGCTCTGTGACTCCAGTCATCACAATGCCTCATGAACTTTGTCATCACAATGGTCCATGCCCTCGTCATCAACAGTCTCTGTGACCATTTTAACCACAATGATCCATGAACTTTTCATCACAATGCTCTTTGACCCTTGTCATCACAATGCTCTATGCCTTTCTCAGCACAATGCTCCATGACCCTTGTCATCACAATGCTCCATGCGCTTGTCAGCACAGTGCTCCATGACACATGTCATCACAATGCACCATGCGCTTAACATCACAGTGCTCCACAACATTGTCATCACAATGCTCCATAAAATTTGTCATCACAATGATCCATGCACTTCTCATCAAAATGCTCTCTCACCACTGATAACACAATGCTACATCACTATTTGTCACAATACTCCCTCACCCCTGTCATCACAATGTTCCATGACTCCTGTCATCACAATGCTACATGCACTTATCATCACAATGTTCGATGACCCCTGAAATCACAATGTTCCATAACACCTGTCATCAAATGTTCCATGACACTTTTCATCAAATTGCTCCATGACCCTGTCATCAGAATGCTCGCTGCATTCTCATCACAATGCACAACGCCCTTGCCATCAAAATGCTCCATGACCTTTGTCATCACAAAGATCCATGACCCTTGGCATCACAATGCTCCATGTCATTGTCATCACAATGCTCCATGAACGCTCTCATCACATTGCTCCATGCCCTTGTCTTCACAGAGCTCCATGACACATGTCATCAGAATGCTCCATGGCCTTCTCATCACAATGCTCCAAGCCCTGGCCATCACATTGCTCCATTACCCCTGTCATAACAATGCTCCATGACCCCTGCCATCACGATGTTCCATGGCCTTGTCATCACAAGGCTCCATGACCCTTCTCATCACAATGCTCCAAGAACACTGTAATCACAATGCTCTATGCCCCTTTTCATCTCAATGATCCATGAACCCTGTCATCACAATGCACTATGCCCATCATCATAATGCTTCATGCTATTGTCATAACAACGAAATCAGAATGTTCCATGACCTCTGTCATAACAATGATCCAAACCCTTGTGATCACAATATTCCATAACACTTGTCATCACAATGCCCCAGGATGCTCGTCATCACAATTATCCATGGTCTTCTCATCACAATGCTCCATGACCTTCGTCATCAAAATGCTCAATACACTTGTCATCAACATGCTCCCTGACACTTGTTGTCTGTATGCTCCTTGAACCCTGTCATGACAAGGCTCCATGCCTTTTTCATCACAATGATCCATGCCCTTTTCATCACAATGCTCCAAGTCCCATTTAATCACAATGGTCCATGCCATTGTCATCACAAAACTCAATGACGCATGTCATCAGAATGCTCCTTGGTCTATTCTTCACAATGCTCCCTGCCCTTGTCTTCACAATGTTCCAAGACCCCTGTAATCACAATGCTCCATTCCCCTTTTCATCAGTATGCTCCATGAGACTTGTCATCACAAGGCTCCATGGTTTTGTCATCACAATGCTCCAGGACCTTGTCATCACAATGCTTCACGACCTTGTCATCAAAATTTTCAATGGCTTTTGTAATCATAATGCTCCAAACCCTAATCATCACAATGATCCATTATATTTGTCATCACAATCCTCAATTACATTTGGTATCACAAAGCTCCATGCCATTGTCATCGCCATGGACCATGACATATGTCATCACAATGCTCCCTGACACCTGTCTTCACAATACTCCATGACCTTATCATCACAATGCTCCATGCCCTTGTCATCACAATGCACCATGCCCACTCTCATCACAATAATCTATGAAACTTGTCAGACCAATGCTCCATGCCACTGTCATCACAATGCTCCATGCCCTTGTCATCACAATGCTCCATGACCCCTGTCATCACAATGCTCCGTGACTCCAGTCATCACAATGCTTCATAACGTTTGTCATCACAATGGTCCATGCCCGTGTCATCACAAGGCTCTGTGACCTTTGTAACCACAATGCTCCATGAACTTTTCATCACAATTCTCTGAGAAACTTGTTATCTCAATGCTCCATGTCTTTGTCAGAACAGTGCTCCATGAACATTGTCATCACAATGTGCCACGCGCATTTCATCACAACGTTCCAAACCTTGTCATTGCAATGCTCCATAAACCTTGTAATCAAAATGGTCCATGCACTTCTCATCAAAATGCTCTCTCACCAGAGATATCACAATGTTCCATCACTAGTCATCACAATACACCCTCATCCTTGTAATCACAATGTTCCATGACACTGTCATCACAATGCTACATCCCTTTATCATCACAATGTTCCATGACCCCTGCCATCACAATGTTCCATAAGCCCTGTCATCAAAATGCTCCATGACCCTTTCCATCCCAAAGCTCCAAGACAGCTGCCATCACAATGTTCTATAACCCCTGGCATCAAAATGTTCCATTACACATTTTATCAAATTGCTGCATGACACGGTCATCAAAATGGTCCCTGCCCTTCTCATCAAAATGCTCCATGACTTGTCATCACAAAGCTCCAAGACCCTTGGCATCACAATGCTCCATGTCATTGTCATCACAATGCTCCTTGAACCCTCTCATCACATTGCTCCATGCCCTTGTCATCACAAAGCTCCATGACACTTGTCATCACAATGCTCGATGCCCTTCTCATCACAATGCTCCATGCCCTTGTCATTACAGTCCTGCATGACCCATGTATCACAGTGTTCTGTGCCCTTGTCATCACAATGCTCCATGCCCACTCTCATCACAATAATCCATGAAACATTTCAGACCAAAGTTCCATACCCTTCTCATCACAATGCTCCATTACCCCTGTCATAACAATGCACCATGACACCTGCCATCACAATGATCCACGGCCTAGTCATCAAAAGTTTCCATGATAATTCTCATCACAATGCTCAAGACCCCTGATATCACAATGCTCCATGCCCTGGTCATCACAAAGCTCCATGACGCACGTCATCAGAATGTTCCATGGCCTTCTCATCACAATGCTCCTTTCCCTTGTCATCACAATGCTCCAAGACCCTTGTCATCACAATGCTCCATGCCGCTTTTCATCTCAATGCTCCATGAACCCTGTCATCACAATGCACCATGCCCATCATCATAATGCTTCAGGCTATTGTCATCACAATGAAATCAATATTCTGCATGACCTCTGTCATCATAATGCTCCAAACCCTTGTGATCACAATGTTGCATAACACGTATCATCACAACACCCCATGACGCTCATCATCACAATTATCCATGGTCTTCTCATCACAATGATCCATGATCTTTGTCATCACAATGCTCAATACACTTGGCATCACAATGCTCCCTGACCCTTGTCGTCAGTATGCTCCTTGAACCCTGTCATGACATGTTTCCGTGCATTTTTCATCACAATGATCCATGACCATTTCATCACAATGCTCCAAGGTCCCTGTAATCACAATGCTCCATACCCTTGTCATCACAAATCTCCATGACGCATGTCATCAGAATGCTCCATGGCCTTCTCATCACAATTCCCTATGCCCTAGTCATAACAATGCTCCAAGACCCCTGTAATCACAATGCTCCATGCCCCTTTTCATCAGAATGCTCCATGAGACTTGCCATCACAAGTCTCCATGGTCTTCTCATCACAATGTTCCAGGACCTTGACATCACAATGATCCATTCCCTTGTCATCACAATGCTCCATGACCCCTGTCATCACAATAATCCATGAACATTTTCAGCCCAATGCTCCACGACCTTCTCATCACAATGCTCCATTGCCAATATCATCACAATGCTCCATGACCACTGTCATCACAACACTCCATGACACCTGACAACACAATGATCCAGGACTCTTGTCATCACAATGCCCCATTCCCTTGTCGTCACAATGCTACATGACACCTGTCATCACAACTCTCCATGAACATTTTCAGCCCAGTGATCCATGACGCTTGTCATCACAATGATCCATGCGCTTGTCATCCCAAAGCTCCATGACCCCTGTATTCACAATGCTCCTTGACGCTTGTCATCACAGTGCTCCATGACACATGTCATCACAATGCTCCATGCCTTTGTCAGCAAAATGCTACATGATCTTGTCATTACAATGCTCTATGCGCTTGTCATCACAATACTCCATTTCCATTGTCATCACAATCCTCCATGAACTTTGGGATCACATTGCTTCATGCCCTTGTCATCACAATGCTCCATGCTCCTTGAAATCAAAATGATCCATGACCTCAGTCATCACAATGCTCCAAACCCTTGTGATCACAATGTTCCATAACACTTGTCCTCACAACGCTCCATGATGCCTGTCATCACAATACTCCATGCCCTTTTCATCACAATGCTCCATGACGTTTGTCACCACAATTCTCAATACACTTGTCATCACAATGCTCCATGACCTTTGTCACCACAATTCTCAATACACTTGTCATCACAATGCTCCCTGACACTTGTCATCAGAATGCTCCTTGAACACTGTCACGAAAAGGCTCCATGCCTTTTTCATCACAATGCCCCATGCCATTTTCTTCACAATGCTCCATGCCATTGTCATCAAAATACTCCACAAGCTTGTAATCAGAATGCTCCATGACCCTTTTCATCACAATTCTCCATGCACTTGTCAGCACAATGCTCCCTGACCCTTGTCATCACAATGCTCCCAGCCATTGTCATCAAAATGCTCCATTACCTTTGTCATCAGAATCCTCCCTGACACTTGGCATCACAATGCTCCATGCCATCCTCATCACAATGGGCCATTACATATGTGATCACAATGCTCCCTGACACCTGTCTTCACAATACGGCATGACCTGGTCATCACAATGCTCCATGCCCTTGTCATCACAGTGTGCCATTCCAACTCTCATCGCAATACTCCATGAAAGTTATTAGACCAATGTTCCATGCCCTTGCCATCACAATGCTCCATGCCCTTGTTATCACAATGCTCCATGACCCTGTCATCACAATGCTCCGTGACTCCAGTCATCACAATGCTTCATGACCTTTGTCATCACAATGGTCCATGTCCTCGTCATCAACAGTCTCTGTGACCTTTTTAACCACAATGCTCCATGAAATTTCATCACAATGTTCTTTGACCCTTGTCATCACAATGCTCTATGCCTTTCTCAGCACAATGCTCCATGACCCTTGTCATCACAATGCTCCATGCGCTTGTCAGCACAATGCTCCATGACACATGTCATCACAATGCACCATGCGCTTGTCATCACAGTGCTCCACAACATTGTCATCACAATGCTCCATAAAATTTGTCATCACAATGCTCCATGCACTTCTCATCAAAATGCTTTCTCACCACTGATATCACAATGCTACATCACTATTTGTCACATTACTCCCTCACCCCTGTCATCACAATGTTCCATGACTCCTGTCATCACAATGCTACATGCACTTATCATCACAATGTTCGATGATCCCTGAAATCACAATGTTCCATAACACCTGTCATCAAAATGTTCCATGACGCTTTTCATCAAATTTCTCCATGACCCTGTCATCAGAATGCTCCCTGCCCTTCTCATCACAATGCACAACGCCCTTGCCATCAAAATGCTCCATGACCTTTGTCATCACAAAGATCCATGACCCTTGGCATCACAATGCTCCATGTCATTGTCATCACCATGCTCCATGAACGATCTCAACACATTGCTCCATGCCCTTGTCTTCACATAGCTCCATGACACATGTCATCAGAATGCTCCATGGCCTTCTCATCACAATGCTCCATGCCCTTGCCATCACAATGCTCCATTACACCTGTCATAACAATGCTCCATGAACACTGCCATCACGATGTTCCATGGCCTTGTCATCACAAGGCTCCATGACCCTTCTCATCACAATGCTCCAAGAACACTGTAATCACAATGCTCTATGCCCCTTTTCATCTCAGTGCTCCATTACCCCTGTCATAACAATGCACCACGACACCTGCCATCACAATGATCCACGGCCTAGTGATCACAAGGTTCCATGATAATTCTCATCACAATGATCAAGACCCCTGATATCACAATGCTCCATGCCCTTGTCATCACAAAGCTCCATGACGCATGTCATCAGAATGTTCCATGGCCTTCTCATCACAATGCTCCATGCCCTTGTCATGACAATGCTCCAAGACCCTTGTCATCACAATGCTCCATGCCACATTTCATCACAATGCTCCATGAAATCTGTCATCACAATGCTCCAAGACCCTTGTAATCACAATGCTCCATGCCGCTTTTCATCTCAATGCTCCATGAACCCTATCATCACAATGCACCATGCCCATCATCATAATGCTTCAGGCTATTGTCATCACAATGAAATCAATATTCTGCATGACCTCTGTCATCATAATGCTCCAAACCCTTGTGATCACAATGTTGCATAACACGTATCATCACAACACCCCATGATGCTCATCATCACAATTATCCATAGTCTTCTCATCACAATGCTCCATGATCTTTGTCATAACAATGCTCAATACACTTGTCATCACAATGCTCCCTGACCCTTGTCGTCAGTATGCTCCTTGAACCCTGTCATGACAAGTTTCCATGCATTTTTCATCACAATGATCCATGACCATTTCATCACAATGCTCCAAGGTCCCTGTAATCACAATGCTCCATGCCCTTGTCATCACAAAACTCCATGACGCATGTCATCAGAATTCTCCATGGCCTTCTCATCACAATGCTCTATGCCCTAGTCATAACAATGCTCCACGACCCCTGTAATCACAATGCTCCATGCCCCTTTTCATCAGAATGCTCCATGAGACTTGCCATCACAAGTCTCCATGGTCTTCTCATCACAATGTTCCAGGACCTTGACATCATCATGATCCATTCCCTTGTCATCACAATGCTCCATGACCCCTGTCATCAAAATAATCCATGAACATTTTCAGCCCAATGCTCCACGACCTTCTCATCACAATGCTACATTGCCAATATCATCACAATGCTCCATGACCACTGTCACCACAACACTTCATGACACCTGACAACACAATGATCCAGGACTCTTGTCATCACAATGCTCCATTCCCTTGTCATCACAATGCTCCATGACACCTGTCAGCACAACTCTCCATGAACATTTTCAGCCCAGTGCTCCATGACCCTTGTCATCACAATGATCCATGCCCTTGTCATCCAAATGCTCCATGACCCCTGTATTCACTATGCTCTGTGACGCTTGTCATCACAGTGCTCCATGACACATGTCATCACAATGCTCCATGCCTTTGTCAGCAAAATGCTACATGACCTTGTCATTACAATGCTCTATGCGCTTGTCATCACAATACTCCATTTCCATTGTCATCACAATCCTCCATGAATATTGCGATCACATTGCTTCATGCCCTTGTCATCACAATGCTCCATGCTCCTTGAAATGAAAATGATCCATGACCTCTGTCATCACAATGCTCCAAACCCTTGTGATCACAATGTTCCATAACACTTGTCATCACAACGCTCCATGATGCCTGTCATCACAATACTCCATGCACTTTTCATCACAATGCTCCATGACCTTTGTCACCACAATTCTCAATACACTTGTCATCACAATGCTCCCTGACACTTGTCATCAGAATGCTCCTTGTACCGTGTCACGAAAAGGGTCCATGCCTTTTTCATCACAATGCCCCATGCCATTTTCATCACAATGCTCCATGCCATTGTCATCAAAATACTCCACAAGCTTGTCATCAGAATGCTCCATGACCCTTGTCATCACAATTCTCCATGCACTTGTCAGCCCAATGCTCCCTGAACCTTGTCATCACAATGCTCCAAGCCATTGTCATCACAATGCTCCATTACCTTTGTCATCAGTATCTTCCATGACACTTGGCCTCACAATGCTCCATGCCATCCTCATCACAATGGGCCATTACAAATGTCATCACAATGCTCCCTGACACCTCTCTTAACAATACGGCATGACCTGGTCATCACAATGCTCCATGCCCTTGTCATCACAGTGTGCCATTCCAATTCTCATCGCAATACTCCATGAAAGTTGTTAGACCAATGTTCCATGTCATTGTCATCACAATGCTCCATACCCTTGTTATCACAATGCTCCATGACCCCTGTCATCACAATGCTCTGTGACTCCAGTCATCACAATGCCTCATGAACTTTGTCATCACAATGGTCCATGCCCTCGTCATCAACAGTCTCTGTGACCTTTTTAACCACAATGATCCATGAACTTTTCATCACAATGCTCTTTGACCCTTGTCATCACAATGCTCTATGCCTTTCTCAGCACAATGCTCCATGACCCTTGTCATCACAATGCTCCATGCGCTTGTCAGCACAGTGCTCCATGACACATGTCATCACAATGCACCATGCGCTTAACATCACAGTGCTCCACAACATTGTCATCACAATGCTCCATAAAATTTGTCATCACAATGATCCATGCACTTCTCATCAAAATGCTCTCTCACCACTGATATCACAATGCTACATCACTATTTGTCACAATACTCCCTCACCCCTGTCATCACAATGTTCCATGACTCCTGTCATCACAATGCTACATGCACTTATCATCACAATGTTCGATGACCCCTGAAATCACAATGTTCCATAACACCTGTCATCAAATGTTCCATGACACTTTTCATCAAATTGCTCCATGACCCTGTCATCAGAATGCTCCCTGCATTCTCATCACAATGCACAACGCCCTTGCCATCAAAATGCTCCATGACCTTTGTCATCACAAAGATCCATGACCCTTGGCATCACAATGCTCCATGTCATTGTCATCACAATGCTCCATGAACGCTCTCATCACATTGCTCCATGCCCTTGTCTTCACAGAGCTCCATGACACATGTCATCAGAATGCTCCATGGCCTTCTCATCACAATGCTCCAAGCCCTGGCCATCACATTGCTCCATTACCCCTGTCATAACAATGCTCCATGACCCCTGCCATCACGATGTTCCATGGCCTTGTCATCACAAGGCTCCATGACCCTTCTCATCACAATGCTCCAAGAACACTGTAATCACAATGCTCTATGCCCCTTTTCATCTCAATGATCCATGAACCCTGTCATCACAATGCACTATGCCCATCATCATAATGCTTCATGCTATTGTCATAACAACGAAATCAGAATGTTCCATGACCTCTGTCATAACAATGATCCAAACCCTTGTGATCACAATATTCCATAACACTTGTCATCACAATGCCCCAGGATGCTCGTCATCACAATTATCCATGGTCTTCTCATCACAATGCTCCATGACCTTCGTCATCAAAATGCTCAATACACTTGTCATCAACATGCTCCCTGACACTTGTTGTCTGTATGCTCCTTGAACCCTGTCATGACAAGGCTCCATGCCTTTTTCATCACAATGGTCCATGCCCTTTTCATCACAATGCTCCAAGTCCCATTTAATCACAATGGTCCATGCCATTGTCATCACAAAACTCAATGACGCATGTCATCAGAATGCTCCTTGGTCTATTCTTCACAATGCTCCCTGCCCTTGTCTTCACAATGTTCCAAGACCCCTGTAATCACAATGCTCCATTCCCCTTTTCATCAGTATGCTCCATGAGACTTGTCATCACAAGGCTCCATGGTTTTGTCATCACAATGCTCCAGGACATTGTCATCACAATGCTTCCCTACCTTTTCCTGAAAATTTTCAATGGCCCTTGTCATCATAATGCTCCAAACCCTAATCATCACAATGATCCATTATATTTGTCATCACAATCCTCAATTACATTTGGTATCACAAAGCTCCATGCCATTGTCATCGCCATGGACCATGACATATGTCATCACAATGCTCCCTGACACCTGTCTTCACAATACTCCATGACGTTATCATCACAATGCTCCATGCCCTTGTCATCACAATGCACCATGCCCACTCTCATCACAATAATCTATGAAACTTGTCAGACCAATGCTCCATGCCACTGTCATCACAATGCTCCATGCCCTTGTCATCACAATGCTCCATGACCCCTGTCATCACAATGCTCCGTGACTCCAGTCATCACAATGCTTCATAACGTTTGTCATCACAATGGTCCATGCCCGTGTCATCACAAGGCTCTGTGACCTTTGTAACCACAATGCTCCATGAACTTTTCATCACAATTCTCTGAGAAACTTGTTATCTCAATGCTCCATGTCTTTGTCAGAACAGTGCTCCATGAACATTGTCATCACAATGTGCCACGCGCATTTCATCACAACGTTCCAAACCTTGTCATTGCAATGCTCCATAAACCTTGTAATCAAAATGGTCCATGCACTTCTCATCAAAATGCTCTCTCACCAGAGATATCACAATGTTCCATCACTAGTCATCACAATACACCCTCATCCTTGTAATCACAATGTTCCATGACACTGTCATCACAATGCTACATCCCTTTATCATCACAATGTTCCATGACCCCTGCCATCACAATGTTCCATAAGCCCTGTCATCAAAATGCTCCATGACCCTTTCCATCCCAAAGCTCCAAGACAGCTGCCATCACAATGTTCTATAACCCCTGGCATCAAAATGTTCCATTACACATTTTATCAAATTGCTGCATGACACGGTCATCAAAATGGTCCCTGCCCTTCTCATCAAAATGCTCCATGACTTGTCATCACAAAGCTCCAAGACCCTTGGCATCACAATGCTCCATGTCATTGTCATCACAATGCTCCTTGAACCCTCTCATCACATTGCTCCATGCCCTTGTCATCACAAAGCTCCATGACACTTGTCATCACAATGCTCGATGCCCTTCTCATCACAATGCTCCATGCCCTTGTCATTACAGTCCTGCATGACCCATGTATCACAGTGTTCTGTGCCCTTGTCATCACAATGCTCCATGCCCACTCTCATCACAATAATCCATGAAACATTTCAGACCAAAGTTCCATACCCTTCTCATCACAATGCTCCATTACCCCTGTCATAACAATGCACCATGACACCTGCCATCACAATGATCCACGGCCTAGTCATCAAAAGTTTCCATGATAATTCTCATCACAATGCTCAAGACCCCTGATATCACAATGCTCCATGCCCTGGTCATCACAAAGCTCCATGACGCACGTCATCAGAATGTTCCATGGCCTTCTCATCACAATGCTCCTTTCCCTTGTCATCACAATGCTCCAAGACCCTTGTCATCACAATGCTCCATGCCGCTTTTCATCTCAATGCTCCATGAACCCTGTCATCACAATGCACCATGCCCATCATCATAATGCTTCAGGCTATTGTCATCACAATGAAATCAATATTCTGCATGACCTCTGTCATCATAATGCTCCAAACCCTTGTGATCACAATGTTGCATAACACGTATCATCACAACACCCCATGACGCTCATCATCACAATTATCCATGGTCTTCTCATCACAATGATCCATGATCTTTGTCATCACAATGCTCAATACACTTGGCATCACAATGCTCCCTGACCCTTGTCGTCAGTATGCTCCTTGAACCCTGTCATGACATGTTTCCGTGCATTTTTCATCACAATGATCCATGACCATTTCATCACAATGCTCCAAGGTCCCTGTAATCACAATGCTCCATACCCTTGTCATCACAAATCTCCATGACGCATGTCATCAGAATGCTCCATGGCCTTCTCATCACAATTCCCTATGCCCTAGTCATAACAATGCTCCAAGACCCCTGTAATCACAATGCTCCATGCCCCTTTTCATCAGAATGCTCCATGAGACTTGCCATCACAAGTCTCCATGGTCTTCTCATCACAATGTTCCAGGACCTTGACATCACAATGATCCATTCCCTTGTCATCACAATGCTCCATGACCCCTGTCATCACAATAATCCATGAACATTTTCAGCCCAATGCTCCACGACCTTCTCATCACAATGCTCCATTGCCAATATCATCACAATGCTCCATGACCACTGTCATCACAACACTCCATGACACCTGACAACACAATGATCCAGGACTCTTGTCATCACAATGCCCCATTCCCTTGTCGTCACAATGCTACATGACACCTGTCATCACAACTCTCCATGAACATTTTCAGCCCAGTGATCCATGACGCTTGTCATCACAATGATCCATGCGCTTGTCATCCCAAAGCTCCATGACCCCTGTATTCACAATGCTCCTTGACGCTTGTCATCACAGTGCTCCATGACACATGTCATCACAATGCTCCATGCCTTTGTCAGCAAAATGCTACATGATCTTGTCATTACAATGCTCTATGCGCTTGTCATCACAATACTCCATTTCCATTGTCATCACAATCCTCCATGAACTTTGGGATCACATTGCTTCATGCCCTTGTCATCACAATGCTCCATGCTCCTTGAAATCAAAATGATCCATGACCTCAGTCATCACAATGCTCCAAACCCTTGTGATCACAATGTTCCATAACACTTGTCCTCACAACGCTCCATGATGCCTGTCATCACAATACTCCATGCCCTTTTCATCACAATGCTCCATGACGTTTGTCACCACAATTCTCAATACACTTGTCATCACAATGCTCCATGACCTTTGTCACCACAATTCTCAATACACTTGTCATCACAATGCTCCCTGACACTTGTCATCAGAATGCTCCTTGAACACTGTCACGAAAAGGCTCCATGCCTTTTTCATCACAATGCCCCATGCCATTTTCTTCACAATGCTCCATGCCATTGTCATCAAAATACTCCACAAGCTTGTAATCAGAATGCTCCATGACCCTTTTCATCACAATTCTCCATGCACTTGTCAGCACAATGCTCCCTGACCCTTGTCATCACAATGCTCCCAGCCATTGTCATCAAAATGCTCCATTACCTTTGTCATCAGAATCCTCCCTGACACTTGGCATCACAATGCTCCATGCCATCCTCATCACAATGGGCCATTACATATGTGATCACAATGCTCCCTGACACCTGTCTTCACAATACGGCATGACCTGGTCATCACAATGCTCCATGCCCTTGTCATCACAGTGTGCCATTCCAACTCTCATCGCAATACTCCATGAAAGTTATTAGACCAATGTTCCATGCCCTTGCCATCACAATGCTCCATGCCCTTGTTATCACAATGCTCCATGACCCTGTCATCACAATGCTCCGTGACTCCAGTCATCACAATGCTTCATGACCTTTGTCATCACAATGGTCCATGTCCTCGTCATCAACAGTCTCTGTGACCTTTTTAACCACAATGCTCCATGAAATTTCATCACAATGTTCTTTGACCCTTGTCATCACAATGCTCTATGCCTTTCTCAGCACAATGCTCCATGACCCTTGTCATCACAATGCTCCATGCGCTTGTCAGCACAATGCTCCATGACACATGTCATCACAATGCACCATGCGCTTGTCATCACAGTGCTCCACAACATTGTCATCACAATGCTCCATAAAATTTGTCATCACAATGCTCCATGCACTTCTCATCAAAATGCTTTCTCACCACTGATATCACAATGCTACATCACTATTTGTCACATTACTCCCTCACCCCTGTCATCACAATGTTCCATGACTCCTGTCATCACAATGCTACATGCACTTATCATCACAATGTTCGATGATCCCTGAAATCACAATGTTCCATAACACCTGTCATCAAAATGTTCCATGACGCTTTTCATCAAATTTCTCCATGACCCTGTCATCAGAATGCTCCCTGCCCTTCTCATCACAATGCACAACGCCCTTGCCATCAAAATGCTCCATGACCTTTGTCATCACAAAGATCCATGACCCTTGGCATCACAATGCTCCATGTCATTGTCATCACCATGCTCCATGAACGATCTCAACACATTGCTCCATGCCCTTGTCTTCACATAGCTCCATGACACATGTCATCAGAATGCTCCATGGCCTTCTCATCACAATGCTCCATGCCCTTGCCATCACAATGCTCCATTACACCTGTCATAACAATGCTCCATGAACACTGCCATCACGATGTTCCATGGCCTTGTCATCACAAGGCTCCATGACCCTTCTCATCACAATGCTCCAAGAACACTGTAATCACAATGCTCTATGCCCCTTTTCATCTCAGTGCTCCATTACCCCTGTCATAACAATGCACCACGACACCTGCCATCACAATGATCCACGGCCTAGTGATCACAAGGTTCCATGATAATTCTCATCACAATGATCAAGACCCCTGATATCACAATGCTCCATGCCCTTGTCATCACAAAGCTCCATGACGCATGTCATCAGAATGTTCCATGGCCTTCTCATCACAATGCTCCATGCCCTTGTCATGACAATGCTCCAAGACCCTTGTCATCACAATGCTCCATGCCACATTTCATCACAATGCTCCATGAAATCTGTCATCACAATGCTCCAAGACCCTTGTAATCACAATGCTCCATGCCGCTTTTCATCTCAATGCTCCATGAACCCTATCATCACAATGCACCATGCCCATCATCATAATGCTTCAGGCTATTGTCATCACAATGAAATCAATATTCTGCATGACCTCTGTCATCATAATGCTCCAAACCCTTGTGATCACAATGTTGCATAACACGTATCATCACAACACCCCATGATGCTCATCATCACAATTATCCATAGTCTTCTCATCACAATGCTCCATGATCTTTGTCATAACAATGCTCAATACACTTGTCATCACAATGCTCCCTGACCCTTGTCGTCAGTATGCTCCTTGAACCCTGTCATGACAAGTTTCCATGCATTTTTCATCACAATGATCCATGACCATTTCATCACAATGCTCCAAGGTCCCTGTAATCACAATGCTCCATGCCCTTGTCATCACAAAACTCCATGACGCATGTCATCAGAATTCTCCATGGCCTTCTCATCACAATGCTCTATGCCCTAGTCATAACAATGCTCCACGACCCCTGTAATCACAATGCTCCATGCCCCTTTTCATCAGAATGCTCCATGAGACTTGCCATCACAAGTCTCCATGGTCTTCTCATCACAATGTTCCAGGACCTTGACATCATCATGATCCATTCCCTTGTCATCACAATGCTCCATGACCCCTGTCATCAAAATAATCCATGAACATTTTCAGCCCAATGCTCCACGACCTTCTCATCACAATGCTACATTGCCAATATCATCACAATGCTCCATGACCACTGTCACCACAACACTTCATGACACCTGACAACACAATGATCCAGGACTCTTGTCATCACAATGCTCCATTCCCTTGTCATCACAATGCTCCATGACACCTGTCAGCACAACTCTCCATGAACATTTTCAGCCCAGTGCTCCATGACCCTTGTCATCACAATGATCCATGCCCTTGTCATCCAAATGCTCCATGACCCCTGTATTCACTATGCTCTGTGACGCTTGTCATCACAGTGCTCCATGACACATGTCATCACAATGCTCCATGCCTTTGTCAGCAAAATGCTACATGACCTTGTCATTACAATGCTCTATGCGCTTGTCATCACAATACTCCATTTCCATTGTCATCACAATCCTCCATGAATATTGCGATCACATTGCTTCATGCCCTTGTCATCACAATGCTCCATGCTCCTTGAAATGAAAATGATCCATGACCTCTGTCATCACAATGCTCCAAACCCTTGTGATCACAATGTTCCATAACACTTGTCATCACAACGCTCCATGATGCCTGTCATCACAATACTCCATGCACTTTTCATCACAATGCTCCATGACCTTTGTCACCACAATTCTCAATACACTTGTCATCACAATGCTCCCTGACACTTGTCATCAGAATGCTCCTTGTACCGTGTCACGAAAAGGGTCCATGCCTTTTTCATCACAATGCCCCATGCCATTTTCATCACAATGCTCCATGCCATTGTCATCAAAATACTCCACAAGCTTGTCATCAGAATGCTCCATGACCCTTGTCATCACAATTCTCCATGCACTTGTCAGCCCAATGCTCCCTGAACCTTGTCATCACAATGCTCCAAGCCATTGTCATCACAATGCTCCATTACCTTTGTCATCAGTATCTTCCATGACACTTGGCCTCACAATGCTCCATGCCATCCTCATCACAATGGGCCATTACAAATGTCATCACAATGCTCCCTGACACCTCTCTTAACAATACGGCATGACCTGGTCATCACAATGCTCCATGCCCTTGTCATCACAGTGTGCCATTCCAATTCTCATCGCAATACTCCATGAAAGTTGTTAGACCAATGTTCCATGTCATTGTCATCACAATGCTCCATACCCTTGTTATCACAATGCTCCATGACCCCTGTCATCACAATGCTCTGTGACTCCAGTCATCACAATGCCTCATGAACTTTGTCATCACAATGGTCCATGCCCTCGTCATCAACAGTCTCTGTGACCTTTTTAACCACAATGATCCATGAACTTTTCATCACAATGCTCTTTGACCCTTGTCATCACAATGCTCTATGCCTTTCTCAGCACAATGCTCCATGACCCTTGTCATCACAATGCTCCATGCGCTTGTCAGCACAGTGCTCCATGACACATGTCATCACAATGCACCATGCGCTTAACATCACAGTGCTCCACAACATTGTCATCACAATGCTCCATAAAATTTGTCATCACAATGATCCATGCACTTCTCATCAAAATGCTCTCTCACCACTGATATCACAATGCTACATCACTATTTGTCACAATACTCCCTCACCCCTGTCATCACAATGTTCCATGACTCCTGTCATCACAATGCTACATGCACTTATCATCACAATGTTCGATGACCCCTGAAATCACAATGTTCCATAACACCTGTCATCAAATGTTCCATGACACTTTTCATCAAATTGCTCCATGACCCTGTCATCAGAATGCTCCCTGCATTCTCATCACAATGCACAACGCCCTTGCCATCAAAATGCTCCATGACCTTTGTCATCACAAAGATCCATGACCCTTGGCATCACAATGCTCCATGTCATTGTCATCACAATGCTCCATGAACGCTCTCATCACATTGCTCCATGCCCTTGTCTTCACATAGCTCCATGACACATGTCATCAGAATGCTCCATGGCCTTCTCATCACAATGCTCCAAGCCCTGGCCATCACATTGCTCCATTACCCCTGTCATAACAATGCTCCATGACCCCTGCCATCACGATGTTCCATGGCCTTGTCATCACAAGGCTCCATGACCCTTCTCATCACAATGCTCCAAGAACACTGTAATCACAATGCTCTATGCCCCTTTTCATCTCAATGATCCATGAACCCTGTCATCACAATGCACTATGCCCATCATCATAATGCTTCATGCTATTGTCATAACAACGAAATCAGAATGTTCCATGACCTCTGTCATAACAATGATCCAAACCCTTGTGATCACAATATTCCATAACACTTGTCATCACAATGCCCCAGGATGCTCGTCATCACAATTATCCATGGTCTTCTCATCACAATGCTCCATGACCTTCGTCATCAAAATGCTCAATACACTTGTCATCAACATGCTCCCTGACACTTGTTGTCTGTATGCTCCTTGAACCCTGTCATGACAAGGCTCCATGCCTTTTTCATCACAATGGTCCATGCCCTTTTCATCACAATGCTCCAAGTCCCATTTAATCACAATGGTCCATGCCATTGTCATCACAAAACTCAATGACGCATGTCATCAGAATGCTCCTTGGTCTATTCTTCACAATGCTCCCTGCCCTTGTCTTCACAATGTTCCAAGACCCCTGTAATCACAATGCTCCATTCCCCTTTTCATCAGTATGCTCCATGAGACTTGTCATCACAAGGCTCCATGGTTTTGTCATCACAATGCTCCAGGACATTGTCATCACAATGCTTCCCTACCTTTTCCTGAAAATTTTCAATGGCCCTTGTCATCATAATGCTCCAAACCCTAATCATCACAATGATCCATTATATTTGTCATCACAATCCTCAATTACATTTGGTATCACAAAGCTCCATGCCATTGTCATCGCCATGGACCATGACATATGTCATCACAATGCTCCCTGACACCTGTCTTCACAATACTCCATGACGTTATCATCACAATGCTCCATGCCCTTGTCATCACAATGCACCATGCCCACTCTCATCACAATAATCTATGAAACTTGTCAGACCAATGCTCCATGCCACTGTCATCACAATGCTCCATGCCCTTGTCATCACAATGCTCCATGACCCCTGTCATCACAATGCTCCGTGACTCCAGTCATCACAATGCTTCATAACGTTTGTCATCACAATGGTCCATGCCCGTGTCATCACAAGGCTCTGTGACCTTTGTAACCACAATGCTCCATGAACTTTTCATCACAATTCTCTGAGAAACTTGTTATCTCAATGCTCCATGTCTTTGTCAGAACAGTGCTCCATGAACATTGTCATCACAATGTGCCACGCGCATTTCATCACAACGTTCCAAACCTTGTCATTGCAATGCTCCATAAACCTTGTAATCAAAATGGTCCATGCACTTCTCATCAAAATGCTCTCTCACCAGAGATATCACAATGTTCCATCACTAGTCATCACAATACACCCTCATCCTTGTAATCACAATGTTCCATGACACTGTCATCACAATGCTACATCCCTTTATCATCACAATGTTCCATGACCCCTGCCATCACAATGTTCCATAAGCCCTGTCATCAAAATGCTCCATGACCCTTTCCATCCCAAAGCTCCAAGACAGCTGCCATCACAATGTTCTATAACCCCTGGCATCAAAATGTTCCATTACACATTTTATCAAATTGCTGCATGACACGGTCATCAAAATGGTCCCTGCCCTTCTCATCAAAATGCTCCATGACTTGTCATCACAAAGCTCCAAGACCCTTGGCATCACAATGCTCCATGTCATTGTCATCACAATGCTCCTTGAACCCTCTCATCACATTGCTCCATGCCCTTGTCATCACAAAGCTCCATGACACTTGTCATCACAATGCTCGATGCCCTTCTCATCACAATGCTCCATGCCCTTGTCATTACAGTCCTGCATGACCCATGTATCACAGTGTTCTGTGCCCTTGTCATCACAATGCTCCATGCCCACTCTCATCACAATAATCCATGAAACATTTCAGACCAAAGTTCCATACCCTTCTCATCACAATGCTCCATTACCCCTGTCATAACAATGCACCATGACACCTGCCATCACAATGATCCACGGCCTAGTCATCAAAAGTTTCCATGATAATTCTCATCACAATGCTCAAGACCCCTGATATCACAATGCTCCATGCCCTGGTCATCACAAAGCTCCATGACGCACGTCATCAGAATGTTCCATGGCCTTCTCATCACAATGCTCCTTTCCCTTGTCATCACAATGCTCCAAGACCCTTGTCATCACAATGCTCCATGCCGCTTTTCATCTCAATGCTCCATGAACCCTGTCATCACAATGCACCATGCCCATCATCATAATGCTTCAGGCTATTGTCATCACAATGAAATCAATATTCTGCATGACCTCTGTCATCATAATGCTCCAAACCCTTGTGATCACAATGTTGCATAACACGTATCATCACAACACCCCATGACGCTCATCATCACAATTATCCATGGTCTTCTCATCACAATGATCCATGATCTTTGTCATCACAATGCTCAATACACTTGGCATCACAATGCTCCCTGACCCTTGTCGTCAGTATGCTCCTTGAACCCTGTCATGACATGTTTCCGTGCATTTTTCATCACAATGATCCATGACCATTTCATCACAATGCTCCAAGGTCCCTGTAATCACAATGCTCCATACCCTTGTCATCACAAATCTCCATGACGCATGTCATCAGAATGCTCCATGGCCTTCTCATCACAATTCCCTATGCCCTAGTCATAACAATGCTCCAAGACCCCTGTAATCACAATGCTCCATGCCCCTTTTCATCAGAATGCTCCATGAGACTTGCCATCACAAGTCTCCATGGTCTTCTCATCACAATGTTCCAGGACCTTGACATCACAATGATCCATTCCCTTGTCATCACAATGCTCCATGACCCCTGTCATCACAATAATCCATGAACATTTTCAGCCCAATGCTCCACGACCTTCTCATCACAATGCTCCATTGCCAATATCATCACAATGCTCCATGACCACTGTCATCACAACACTCCATGACACCTGACAACACAATGATCCAGGACTCTTGTCATCACAATGCCCCATTCCCTTGTCGTCACAATGCTACATGACACCTGTCATCACAACTCTCCATGAACATTTTCAGCCCAGTGATCCATGACGCTTGTCATCACAATGATCCATGCGCTTGTCATCCCAAAGCTCCATGACCCCTGTATTCACAATGCTCCTTGACGCTTGTCATCACAGTGCTCCATGACACATGTCATCACAATGCTCCATGCCTTTGTCAGCAAAATGCTACATGATCTTGTCATTACAATGCTCTATGCGCTTGTCATCACAATACTCCATTTCCATTGTCATCACAATCCTCCATGAACTTTGGGATCACATTGCTTCATGCCCTTGTCATCACAATGCTCCATGCTCCTTGAAATCAAAATGATCCATGACCTCAGTCATCACAATGCTCCAAACCCTTGTGATCACAATGTTCCATAACACTTGTCCTCACAACGCTCCATGATGCCTGTCATCACAATACTCCATGCCCTTTTCATCACAATGCTCCATGACGTTTGTCACCACAATTCTCAATACACTTGTCATCACAATGCTCCATGACCTTTGTCACCACAATTCTCAATACACTTGTCATCACAATGCTCCCTGACACTTGTCATCAGAATGCTCCTTGAACACTGTCACGAAAAGGCTCCATGCCTTTTTCATCACAATGCCCCATGCCATTTTCTTCACAATGCTCCATGCCATTGTCATCAAAATACTCCACAAGCTTGTAATCAGAATGCTCCATGACCCTTTTCATCACAATTCTCCATGCACTTGTCAGCACAATGCTCCCTGACCCTTGTCATCACAATGCTCCCAGCCATTGTCATCAAAATGCTCCATTACCTTTGTCATCAGAATCCTCCCTGACACTTGGCATCACAATGCTCCATGCCATCCTCATCACAATGGGCCATTACATATGTGATCACAATGCTCCCTGACACCTGTCTTCACAATAAGGCATGACCTGGTCATCACAATACTCCATGCCCTTGTCATCAGAGTGTGCCATTCCAACTCTCATCGCAATACTCCATGAAAGTTATTAGACCAATGTTCCATGCCCTTGCCATCACAATGCTCCATGCCCTTGTTATCACAATGCTCCATGACCCTGTCATCACAATGCTCCGTGACTCCAGTCATCACAATGCTTCATGACCTTTGTCATCACAATGGTCCATGTCCTCGTCATCAACAGTCTCTGTGACCTTTTTAACCACAATGCTCCATGAAATTTCATCACAATGTTCTTTGACCCTTGTCATCACAATGCTCTATGCCTTTCTCAGCACAATGCTCCATGACCCTTGTCATCACAATGCTCCATGCGCTTGTCAGCACAATGCTCCATGACACATGTCATCACAATGCACCATGCGCTTGTCATCACAGTGCTCCACAACATTGTCATCACAATGCTCCATAAAATTTGTCATCACAATGCTCCATGCACTTCTCATCAAAATGCTTTCTCACCACTGATATCACAATGCTACATCACTATTTGTCACATTACTCCCTCACCCCTGTCATCACAATGTTCCATGACTCCTGTCATCACAATGCTACATGCACTTATCATCACAATGTTCGATGATCCCTGAAATCACAATGTTCCATAACACCTGTCATCAAAATGTTCCATGACGCTTTTCATCAAATTGCTCCATGACCCTGTCATCAGAATGCTCCCTGCCCTTCTCATCACAATGCACAACGCCCTTGCCATCAAAATGCTCCATGACCTTTGTCATCACAAAGATCCATGACCCTTGGCATCACAATGCTCCATGTCATTGTCATCACCATGCTCCATGAACGATCTCAACACATTGCTCCATGGCCTTGTCTTCACATAGCTCCATGACACATGTCATCAGAATGCTCCATGGCCTTCTCATCACAATGCTCCATGCCCTTGCCATCACAATGCTCCATTACACCTGTCATAACAATGCTCCATGAACACTGCCATCACGATGTTCCATGGCCTTGTCATCACAAGGCTCCATGACCCTTCTCATCACAGTGCTCCAAGAACACTGTAATCACAATGCTCTATGCCCCTTTTCATCTCAATGATCCATGAACCCTGTCATCAAAATGCACCATGCCCATCATCATAATGCTTCATGCTATTGTCATAACAACGAAATCAAAATGTTCCATGACCTCTGTCATAACAATGCTCCCACCCTTGTGATCACAATATTCCATAACACTTGTCATCACAATGCCCCAGGATGCTTGTCATCACAGTTATCCATGGACTTCTCATTACAATGCTCCATGACCTTCGTCATCACAATGCTCAATACACTTGTCATCAACATGTTCCCTGACACTTGTTGTCTGTATGCTCCTTGAACCCTGTCATGACAAGGCTCCATGCCTTTTTCATCACAATGATCCATGCCCTTTTCATCACAATGCTCCAAGTCCAATGTAATCACAATGGTCCATGCCATTGTCATCAAAAAGCTCAATGACGCATGCCATCAGAATGCTCCTTGGCCTTCTCCTCACAATGCTCCATGCCCTTGTCTTCACAATGTTCCAAGACCCCTGTAATCACAATGCTCCATTCCCCTTTTAATCAGTATGCTCCATGAGACTTGTCATCACAAGGCTCCATGGTTTTGTCATCACAATGCTCCAGGACCTTGTCATCACAATGCTTCACGACCTTGTCATCAAAATTTTCAGTGGCCCTTGTCATCATAATGCTCCAAACCCTAATCATCACAATGCTCCATTATATTTGTCATCACAATCCTCCATTACATTTGGTATCACAAAGCTCCATGCCATTGTCATCGCCATGGACCATGACATATGTCATCACAATGCTCCCTGACACCTGTCTTCACAATACTCCATGACCTTATCATCACAATGCTCCATGCCCTTGTCATCACAATGCACCATGCCCACTCTCATCACAATAATCTATGAAACTAGTCAGACCAATGCTCCATGCCACTGTCATCACAATGCTCCATGCCCTTGTCATCACAATGCTCCATGACCCTTGTCATCACAATGCTCCACGCCCCTTTTCATCTCAATGCTCCATGAAACCTGTCATCACAATGCACCATGCCCATTATCATAATGCTTCAGGCTATTGTCATCACAATGAAATCAATATTCTGCATGACCTTTGTCATCATAATGCTCCAAACCCTTGTGATCACAATGTTACATAACACGTATCATCACAACACCCCATGACGCTCATCATCACATTTATCCATGGTCTTCTCATCACAATGCTCCATGCCATCCTCATCACAATGGGCCATTACATATGTGATCACAATGCTCCCTGACTCCTGTCTTCACAATACGGCATGACCTGGTCATCACAATGCTCCATGCCCTTGTCATCACAGTGTGCCATTCCAACGCTCATCGTAATACTCCATGAAAGTTATTAGACAAATGTTCCATGCCCTGGCCATCACAATGCTCCATGCCCTTGTTATCACAATGCTCCATGACCCCTGTCATCACAATGCTCCGTGACTCCAGTCATCACAATGCTTCATGACCTTTGTCATCACAATGGTCCATGCCCTCGTCATCAACAGTCTCTGTGACATTTTTAACCTCCATGCTCCATGAACTTTTCATCACAATGCTCTTTGACACTTGTCATCACAATGCTCTATGCCTTTCTTAGCACAATGCTCCATGACCCTTGTCATCACAATGCTCCAAGACCCTTGTCAGCACAATGCTCCATGACACATGTCATCACAATGCTCCATGCCCTTGCCATCACAATGCTCCATTACACCTGTCATAACAATGCTCCATGACCCCTGCCATCACGATGTTGCATGGCCTTGTCATCACAAGCCTCCATGACCCTTCTCATCACAATGCTCCAAGAACACTCTAATGACAATCCTCTATGCCCCTTTTCATCTCAATGATCCATGAACCCTGTCATCACAATGCACCATGCCCATCATCATAATGCTTCATGCTATTGTCATAACAACGAAATCAAAATGTTCCATGACCTCTGTCATAACAATGCTCCAAACCCTTGTGATCACAATATTCCATAACACTTGTCATCACAATGCCCCAGGATGCTCGTCATCACAATTATCCATGGTGTTCTCATCACAATGCTCCATGACCTTCGTCATCACAATGCTCAATACACTTGTCATCAACATGCTCCCTGACACTTGTTGTCTGTATGCTCCTTGAACCCTGTCATGACAAGGCTCCATGCCTTTTTCATCACAATGATCCATGCCGTTTTCATCACAATGCTCCAAGTCCCATGTAATCACAATGGTCCATGCCATTGTCATCACAAAGCTCAATGACGCATGCCATCAGAATGCTCCTTGGTCTTCTCCTCACAATGCTCCATGCCCTTGTCTTCACAATGTTCCAAGACCCCTGTAATCACAATGCTCCATTCCCCTTTTCATCAGTATGCTCCATGAGACTTGTCATCACAAGGCTCCATGGTTTTGTCATCACAATGCTCCAGGAACTTGTCATCACAATGCTTCACGACCTTTTCAACAAAATTTTCAATGGCCCTTGTCATCATAATGCTCCAAACCCTAATCATCACAATGCTCCATTATATTTGTCATCACAATCCTCCATTACATTTGGTATCACAATGCTCCATGCCATTGTCATCGCCATGGACCATGACATATGTCATCACAATGCTCCGTAACACCTGTCTTCACAATACTCCATGACCTTATCATCACAATGCTCCATGCCCTTGTCATCACAATGCACCATGCCCACTCTCATCACAATAATCTATGAAACTTGTCAGACCAATGCTCCATGCCACTGTCATCACAATGCTCCATGCCCTTGTCATCACAATGCTCCATGACCCCTGTCATCACAATGCTCCGTGACTCCAGTCATCACAATGCTTCATAACGTTTGTCATCACAATGGTCCATGCCCGCGTCATCACAAGGCTCTGTGTCCTTTGTAACCACAATGCTCCATGAACTTTTCATCACAATTCTCTGAGAAACTTGTCATCACAATGCTCCATGTCTTTGTCAGAACAATGCTCCCTGACCATTGTCATCACAATGTGCCACGCGCATTTCATCACAACGTTCCAAACCTTGTCATTGCAATGCTCCATAAACCTTGTAATCACAATGGTCCATGCACTTCTCATCAAAATGCTCTCTCACCAGAGATATCACAATGTTCCATCACTAGTCATCACAATACACCCTCATCCTTGTAATCACAATGTTCCATGACACTGTCATCACAATGCTACATCCCCTTATCATCACAATGTTCCATGACCCCTGCCATCACAATGTTCCATAAGCCCTGTCATCAAAATGCTCCATGACCCTTTCCATCCCAAAGCTCCAAGACCCCTGACATCACAATGTTCTATAACCCCTGCCATCAAAATGTTCCATTACACATTTTATCAAATTGCTGCATGACACGGTCATCAAAATGGTCCCTGCCCTTCTCATCAAAATGCTCCATGCCCTTGTCATCACAATGCTCGATGCCCTTCTCATCACAATGCTCCATGCCCTTGTCATTACAGTCCTGCATGACCCATGTATCACAGTGTACCGTGCCCTTGTCATCACAATGCTCCATGCCCACTCTCATCACAATAATCCATGAAACATTTCAGACCAAAGTTCCATACCCTTCTCATCACAATGCTCCATTAACCCTGTCATAACAATGCACCATGACACCTGCCATCACAATGATCCACGGCCTAGTCATCACAAGGTTCCATGATAATTCTCATCACAATGCTCAAGACCCCTGATATCACAATGCTCCATGCCCTTGTCATCACAAAGCTCCATGACGCATGTCATCAGAATGTTCCATGGCCTTCTCATCACAATGCTCCATGCCCTTGTCATCACAATGCTCCAAGACCCTTGTCATCACAATGCTCCATGCCCCATTTCATCTCAATGCTCCATGAAGTCTGTCTTCACAATGCTCCAAGACCCTTGTAATCACAATGCTCCATCCCACTTTTCATCTCAATGCTCCATGAACCCTGTCATCACAATGCACCATGCCCATCATCATAATGCTTCAGGCTATTGTCATCACAATGAAATCAATATTCTGCATGACCTCTGTCATCATAATGCTCCAAACCCTTGTGATCACAATGTTGCATAACACGTATCATCACAACACCCCATGACGCTCATCATCACAATTATCCATGGTCTTCTCATCACAATGCTCCATGATCTTTGTCATCACAATGCTCAATACACTTGTCATCACAATGCTCCCTGACCCTTGTCGTCAGTATGCTCCTTGAACCCTGTCATGACAAGTTTCCATGCATTTTTCATCACAATGATCCATGACCATTTCATCACAATGCTCCAAGGTCCCTGTAATCACAATGCTCCATGCCCTTGTCATCACAAAACTCCATGACCACTCTCATCACAACACTCCATGACACCTGACAGCACAATAATCCGGGACCCTTGTCATCACAATGCTCCAAGACCCCTGTCATCACAATACTCCATGAACATTTTCAGCCCAATGCTCCATGACCTTCTCATCACAATGCTCCATGCCCTTGTCATCACAATGCACCATATCCACTGTCATCACAATTATCTATGAAACTTGTCAGACCAGTGCTCAATGTCCCTGTCAACACAATGCTCCAAGACCCATGTAATCACAATGCTCCATGCTCTTGTCATCACAAAGCTCCATGACGCATGTCATCAGAATGTTCCATTGCCTTCTCCTCACAATGCTCCATGCCCTTGTCATCACAATGCTCCAAGACCCCTGTAATCATAATGCTCCATGCCCCTTTTCATCAGAATGCTCCATTAGAATAGTCATCACAAGTCTCCATGCTTAACTCATCACAGTGCTCCAAGACCTTGTCATCACCATGCTCCATTCCCTTGTCATCACAATGCTCCATGACCCCTGTCATCACAATACTCCATGAACATATTCAGCCCAGTGCTCCATGACATTCTCATCACAATGCTCCATGACAAATATCATCACAATGCTCCATGACCACAGTCATCACAACACCCCATGACACCTGACAACACAGTGATCTGAGACCCTTGTCATCGTAATGCTCCAAGACCCCTGTAATCACAGTGCTCCATGACCCCTGTCATCGAAATACTTCATGAACATTTTCAGCCCAATGCTCCATGACCCTTGTCATCAAAATGGTCCATGTCCTTGTTATCCAAATGCTCCATGACCCCTGTATTCACAATGCTCCGTGACGCTTGTCATCACAGTGCTCCATGACACCTGTCATCCCAATGCTCCATGCCATTGTCATCAAAATACTCCACAAGCTTGTCATCAGAATGCTCCCTGACCCTTGTCATCACAATGCTCCAAGCCATTGTCATCACAATGCTCCATTACCTTTTTCATCAGAATCCCTCATGACACTTGGCATCACAATGCTCCATGCCATTGTCATCACAATGGGCCATTACATATGTCATCACAATGCTCCCTGACACCTCTCTTCACAATACTGCATGACCTGGTCATCACAAAGTTCCATGCCCTTGTCATCACAATGCGCCATTGCAACTCTCATCACAATAATCCATGAAACTTATTAGACCAATGCTGCATGCCCATGTCATCACAATGCTCCATGCACTTGTTATCACAATGTTCCAAGACCCCTGTAATCAGAATGCTCCATGCCCCTTTTCATCAGTATGCTCCATGAGACTTGTCATCACAAGGCTCCATGGTTTTCTCATCACAATGCTCTAGGACATTGTCATCACAATTCTTCACGACATTGTCATGAAAATTCTCAATGGCCCTTGTCATCATAATGCTCCAAGCCCTAGTCATCACAATGCTCCATTATATTTGTCATCACAATCCTCCATTACATTTGGCATCACAATGCTCCCTGCCATTGTCATCGCAATGGACCATGACATATGTCATCACAATGCTCCCTGACACCTGTCTTCACAATACTCCATGCCCTTGTCATCACAATGATCCATGCCCTTGTCATCACAATGCACCATGTCCTCTGTCATCACAATAATCTCTGAAACTAGTCAGACCAAAGCTCCATGCCCCTGTCATCACAATGTTCCATGCCCTTTTCATCACAGTGCTCCATGACCCCTGTCATCACAATGCTCCGTGACTCCAGTCATCACAATGCTTCATAACGTTTGTCATCACAACGGTCCATGTCCGAATCATCACAAGGCTCTGTGACTTTTTAAACAAAATGCCCTTGAACTTTTCATCACAATGCTCTGTGACCTTTGTCATCACTATACTCCATGTCTTTGTCAGAACAATGCTCCATAACCCTTGTCATCACAATGTGCCATGCGCTTTTCATCACAATGATCCAAAAACTTGTCATCGCTATGCTCCATAAACCTTGTAATCACAATGCTCCATGCACTTCTCATCCAAATGCTCTCTCACATGAGATATCACAATGTTCCATCACTAGTCATCACAATCCTCCCTCACCCCTGTTATCACAATATTCCATGACGCCTGTCATCACAATGCTACATCCCCTTATCAGCACAATGTTCCATGACCCCTGACATCACAATGTTCCATAACCCCTGTCATCAAAATGCTCTATGACCCTTTTCATCCCAAAGCTCCATGACCCCTGGCATCACAATGTTCTATAACCCCTGTCATCAAAAGGTTCCATTACACTTTTCATCAAATTGCTGCATGACCCTGTCATCAAAATGCTCCATGACCTTTGTCATCACAAAGCTCCATGACCTTTGGCATCACAATGCTACATGTCATTGTCATCACAATGCTCCATGAACCCTCTCATCACATTGCTTCATGCCCTTGTCATCACAAAGCTCCATGGCACTTGTCATCACATTGCTCGATGCCCTTCTCATCAAAATAATCCATGCCCTTGTCATTACAATCCTCCATGACCCATGTATCACAGTGTACCGTGCCCTTGTCATCACAATGTGCCATGTCCACTCTCATCACAATAATCCATGAAACATTTCAGACCAAAGCTCAATGCCCTTCTCATCACAATGCTCCATTACTTCTGTCATAACAAGCTCCATGACCCCTGCCATCACAATGTTCCCGGGCCTTGTCATCACAAGGCTCCATGACCCTTGTCATCACAATGCTCCAAGACCCATGTAATCACAATGCTCCATGCCCTAGTCAAAAAAGCTCCATGACGCATGTCATCAGAATGTTCCATGGCCTTCTCCTCACAATGCTCCAAGCCCTTGTCAGCACAATGCTCCAAGACCCCCGTAATCACAATGCTCCATGCCCCTTTTCATCAGAATGCTCCATTAGACTTGTCATCACAAGTCTCCATGGTCATCTCATCACAATGCTCCATTCCCTTGTCATCACAATGCTCCATGACCCCTGTCATCACAATACTCCATGAATATTTTCAGCACAATGTTCCATGACCTTCTCATCACAATGCTCCATGACCAATATTATCACAATGCTCCATGACCACTGTCATCACAAAACTCCATGACACCTGACAACACAATGATCCGGGACACTTGTCATCACAATGCTCCAAGACCCCTGCAATCACAGTGCTCAATGTCCCCTGTCATCACAATACTCCATGCACATTTTCAGCCCAATGCTCCATGACACTTGTCATCACAATGATCCATGCCCTTGTCATCCCAATGCTCCATGACCCCTGTATTCACAATGCTCCTTGACGCTTGTCATCACAGTGCTCCATGACACATGTCATCACAATGCTCCATGCCTTTGTCAGCAAAATGCTACATGACATTGTCATTACAGTGCTCTTCACTTGTCATCACAATACTCCATTTCCATTGTCATCACAATCCTCCATAAACTTTGGGATCACATTGCTTCATGCCCTTGTCATCACAATGCTCCATGCTCCTTGAAATCATAATGATCCATGACCTCTGTCATCACAATGCTCCAAACACTTGTGATCACAATGTTCCATAACACTTGTCATCACAACGCTCCATGATGCCTGTCACCACAATACTCCATGCCCTTTTCATCACTATGCTCCTTGACCTTTGTCACCACAATTCTCAATACACTTGTCATCACAATGCTCCCTGACACTTGTCATCAGAATGCTCCTTGAAACCTGTCACGAAAAGGCTCCATGCCTTTTACATCACAATGCCCCATGCCATTTTCATCACAATGCTCCATGCCATTGTCATCAAAATACTCCACAAGCTTGTCATCAGAATGCTCCATGACCCTTGTCATCACAATTCTCCATGCACTTGTCAGCACAGTGCTCCCTGACCCTTGTCATCACAATGCTCCAAGCCATTGTCATCACAATGCTCCATGACCTTCGTCATCACAATGCTCAATACACTTGTCATCAACATGCTCCCTGACACTTGTTGTCTGTATGCTCCTTGAACCCTGTCATGACAAGGCTCCATGCCTTTTTCATCACAATGATTCATGCCCTTTTCATCACAATGCTCCAAGTCCCATGTAATCACAATGGTCCATGCCATTGTCATCACAAAGCACAATGACGCATGCCATCAGAATACTCCTAGGTCTTCTCCTCACAATGCTTCATGCCCATGTCTTCACAATGTTCCAAGACCCCTGTAATCACAATACTCCATTCCCCTTTTCATCAGTATACTCCATGAGACTTGTCATCACAAGGCTCCATGGTTTTGTCATCACAATGCTCCAGGACCTTGTCATCACAATGCTTCACGACCTTGTCATCAAAATTTTCAATGGCCCTTGTCATCATAATGTTTCAAGCCCTAATCATCAAAATGCTCCATTATATTTGTCATCACAATCCTCCATTACATTTGGTATCACAAAGCTCCATGCCATTGTCATCGCCATGGACCATGACATATGTCATCACAATACTCCCTGACACCTGTCTTCACAATACTCCATGACCTTATCATCACAATGCTCCATGCCCTTGTCATCACAATGCACCATGTCCTCTGTCATCACAATAATCTCTGAAACTAGTCAGACCAAAGCTCCATGCCCCTGTCATCACAATGTTCCATGCCCTTTTCATCACAGTGCTCCATGACCCCTGTCATCACAATGCTCCGTGACTCCAGTCATCACAATGCTTCATAACTTTTGTCATCACAACGGTCCATGTCCGCATCATCACAAGGCTCTGTGAATTTTTAAACAAAATGTCCTTGAACTTTTCATCACAATGCTCTGTGACCTTTGTCATCACTATACTCCATGTCTTTGTCAGAACAATGCTCCATAACCCTTGTCATCACAATGTGCCATGCGCTTTTCATCACAATGATCCAAAAATTTGTCATCGCTATGCTCCATAAACCTTGTAATCACAATGCTCCATGCACTTCTCATCCAAATGCTCTCTCACATGAGATATCACAATGTTCCATCACTAGTCATCACAATCCTCCCTCACCCCTGTTATCACAATATTCCATGACGCCTGTCATCACAATGCTACATCCCCTTATCAGCACAATGTTCCATGACCCCTGACATCACAATGTTCCATAACCCCTGTCATCAAAATGCTCTATGACCCTTTTCATCCCAAAGCTCCATGACCCCTGGCATCACAATGTTCTATAACCCCTGTCATCAAAAGGTTCCATTACACTTTTCATCAAATTGCTGCATGACCCTGTCATCAAAATGCTCCATGACTTTTGTCATCACAAAGCTCCATGACCTTTGGCATCACAATGCTACATGTCATTGTCATCACAATGCTCCATGAACCCTCTCATCACAATAATCCATGAAACATTTCAGACCAAAGTTCCATACCCTTCTCATCACAATGCTCCATTAACCCTGTCATAACAATGCACCATGACACCTGCCATCACAATGATCCACGGCCTAGTCATCACAAGGTTCCATGATAATTCTCATTACAATGCTCAAGACCCCTGATATCATAATGCTCCATGCCCTTGTCATCACAAAGCTCCATGATGCATGTCATCAGAATGTTCCATGGCCTTCTCATCACAATGCTCCATGCCCTTGTCATCACAATGCTCCAAGACCCTTGTCATCACAATGCTCCATGCCTCATTTCATCTCAATGCTCCATGAAGTCTGTTATCACAATGCTCCAAAACCCTTGTAATCACAATGCTCCATGCCCCTTTTCATCTCAATGCTCCATGAACCCTGTCATCTCAATGCACCATGCACATCATCATAATGCTTCAGGCTATTGTCATCACAATGAAATCAATATTCTGCATGACCTCTGTCATCATAATGCTCCAAACCCTTGTGATCACAATGTTGCATAACACGTATCATCACAACACCCCATGACGCTCATCATCACAATTATCCATGGTCTTCTCATCACAATGCTCCATGATCTTTGTCATCACAATGCTCAATACACTTGTCATCACAATGCTCCCTGAACCTTGTCGTCAGTATGCTCTTTGAACCCTGTCATGACAAGTTTCCATGCATTTTTCATCACAATGATCCATGACCATTTCATCACAATGCTCCAAGGTCCCTGTAATCACAATGCTCGATGCCCTTGTCATCACAAAACTCCATGACCACTCTCATCACAACACTCAATGACACCTGACAACACAATAATCCGGGACCCTTGTCATCACAATGCTCCAAGACCACTGTCATCACAATACTCCATGAACATTTTCAGCCCAATGCTCCATGACCTTCTCATCACAATGCTCCATGCCCTTGTCATCACAATGCACCATATCCACTGTCATCACAATAATCTATGAAACTTGTCAGACCAGTGCTCAATGTCCCTGTCAACACAATGCTCCAAGACCCATGTAATCACAATGCTCCATGCTCTTGTCATCACAAAGCTCCATGACGCATGTCATCAGAATGTTCCATTGCCTTCTCCTCACAATGCTCCATGCCCTTGTCATCACAATGCTCCAAGACCCCTGTAATCACAATGCTCCATGCCCCTTTTCATCAGAATGCTCCACTAGACTAGTCATCACAAGTCTCCATGCTTAACTCATCACAGTGCTCCAAGACCTTGTCATCACCATGCTCCATTCCCTTGTCATCACAATGCTCCATGACCCCTGTCATCACAATACTCCATGAACATATTCAGCCCAGTGCTCCATGACATTCTCATCACAATGCTCCATGACAAATATCATCACAATGCTCCATGACCACAGTCATCACAACACCCCATGACACCTGACAACACAGTGATCTGAGACCCTTGTCATCGTAATGCTCCAAGACCCCTGTAATCACAATGCTCCATGACCCCTGTCATCAAAATTCTTCATGAATATTTTCAGCCCAATGCTCCATGACCCTTGTCATCAAAATGGTCCATGTCCTTGTTATCCCAATGCTCCATGACCCCTGTATTCACAGTACTCCGTGACGCTTGTCATCACAGTGCTCCATGACACCTGTCATCACAATTCTCCATGCCTTTGTCAGCAAAATGCTACATGACCTTGTCATTACAATGCTCTATGCGCTTGTCATCACAATACTCCATTACCATTGTCATCACAATCCTCCATGATCCTTGGGATCACATTGATTCATGCCCTTGTCATCACAGTGCTCCATGCTCCTTGAAATCAAAATGATCCATGACCTCTGTCATCACAATGTTCCAATCCCTTGTGATCACAATGTTCCAAAGCACTTGTCCTCACAACGCTCCATGATGCCTGTCATCACAATACTCCATGCCCTTTTCATCACAATGCTCCATGAACTTTGTCATCACAATTCTCAATAAACTTGTTCTCACAATGCTCCCTGACACTTGTCGTCATAATGCTCCTTGAAACCTGGCACGAAAAGGCTCCATGCCTTTTCATCACAAAGCCCCATGCCGTTTTCATCCCAATGCTCCATGCCATTGTCATCAAAATACTCCACAAGCTTGTCATCAGAATGCTCCCTGACCCTTGTCATCACAATGCTCCAAGCCATTGGCATCACAATGCTCCATTACCTTTTTCATAAGAATCCCTCATGACACTTGTCATCACAATGCTCCATGCCATTGTCATCACAATGGGCCATTACATATGTCATCACAATGCTCCCTGACACCTCTCTTCACAATACTGCATGACCTGGTCATCACAAAGTTCCATGCCCTTGTCATCACAATGCGCCATTGCAACTCTCATCACAATAATCCATGAAACTTATTAGACCAATGCTGCATGCCCATGTCATCACAATGCTCCATGCACTTGTTATCACAATGTTCCAAGACCCCTGTAATCAGAATGCTCCATGCCCCTTTTCATCAGTATGCTCCATGAGACTTGTCATCACAAGGCTCCATGGTTTTCTCATCACAATGCTCCAGGACCTTGTCATCACAATTCTTCACGACATTGTCATGAAAATTCTCAATGGCCCTTGTCTTCATAATGCTCCAAGCCCTAGTCATCACAATGCTCCATTATATTTGTCATCACAATCCTCCATTACATTTGGCATCACAATGCTCCCTGCCATTGTCATCGCAATGGACCATGACATATGTCATCACAATGCCCCCTGACACCTGTCTTCACAATACTCCATGCCCTTGTCATCACAATGATCCATGCCCTTGTCATCACAATGCACCATGTCCTCTGTCATCACAATAATCTCTGAAACTAGTCAGAACAAAGCTCCATGCCCCTGTCATCACAATGTTTCTTGCCCTTTTCATCACAATGCTCCATGACCCCTGTCATCACAATGCTCCGTGACTCCAGTCATCACAATGCTTCATAACGTTTGTCATCACAACGGTCCATGTCCGAATCATCACAAGGCTCTGTGACTTTTTAAACAAAATGCCCTTGAACTTTTCATCACAATGCTCTGTGACCTTTGTCATCACTATACTCCATGTCTTTGTCAGAACAATGCTCCATAACCCTTGTCATCACAATGTGCCATGCGCTTTTCATCACAATGATCCAAAAACTTGTCATCGCTATGCTCCATAAACCTTGTAATCACAATGCTCCATGCACTTCTCATCCAAATGCTCTCTCACATGAGATATCACAATGTTCCATCACTAGTCATCACAATCCTCCCTCACCCCTGTTATCACAATATTCCATGACGCCTGTCATCACAATGCTACATCCCCTTATCAGCACAATGTTCCATGACCCCTGACATCACAATGTTCCATAACCCCTGTCATCAAAATGCTCTATGACCCTTTTCATCCCAAAGCTCCATGAACCCTGGCATCACAATGTTCTATAACCCCTGTCATCAAAAGGTTCCATTACACTTTTCATCAAATTGCTGCATGACCCTGTCATCAAAATGCTCCATGACCTTTGTCATCACAAAGCTCCATGACCTTTGGCATCACAATGCTACATGTCATTGTCATCACAATGCTCCATGAACCCTCTCATCACATTGCTTCATGCCCTTGTCATCACAAAGCTCCATGGCACTTGTCATCACATTGCTCGATGCCCTTCTCATCACAATAATCCATGCCCTTGTCATTACAATCCTACATGACCCATGTATCACAGTGTACCGTGCCCTTGTCATCACAATGTGCCATGTCCACTCTCATCACAATAATCCATGAAACATTTCAGACCAAAGCTCAATGCCCTTCTCATCACAATGCTCCATTACTTCTGTCATAACAAGCTCCATGACCCCTGCCATCACAATGTTCCCGGGCCTTGTCATCACAAGGCTCCATGACCCTTGTCATCACAATGCTCCAAGACCCATGTAATCACAATGCTCCATGCCCTAGTCAAAAAAGCTCCATGACGCATGTCATCAGAATGTTCCATGGCCTTCTCCTCACAATGCTCCAAGCCCTTGTCAGCACAATGCTCCAAGACCCCCGTAATCACAATGCTCCATGCCCCTTTTCATCAGAATGCTCCATTAGACTTGTCATCACAAGTCTCCATGGTCATCTCATCACAATGCTCCATTCTCTTGTCATCACAATGCTCCATGACCCCTGTCATCACAATACTCCATGAATATTTTCAGCACAATGCTCCATGACCTTCTCATCACAATGCTCCATGACCAATATTATCACAATGCTCCATGACCACTGTCATCACAAAACTCCATGACACCTGACAACACAATGATCCGGGACACTTGTCATCACAATGCTCCAAGACCCCTGCAATCACAGTGCTCAATGTCCCCTGTCATCACAATACTCCATGCACATTTTCAGCCCAATGCTCCATGACACTTGTCATCACAATGATCCATGCCCTTGTCATCCCAATGCTCCATGACCCCTGTATTCACAATGCTCCTTGACGCTTGTCATCACAGTGCTCCATGACACATGTCATCACAATGCTCCATGCCTTTGTCAGCAAAATGCTACATGACATTGTCATTACAGTGCTCTTCACTTGTCATCACAATACTCCATTTCCATTGTCATCACAATCCTCCATAAACTTTGGGATCACATTGCTTCATGCCCTTGTCATCAAAATGCTCCATGCTCCTTGAAATCATAATGATCCATGACCTCTGTCATCACAATGCTCCAAACACTTGTGATCACAATGTTCCATAACACTTGTCATCACAACGCTCCATGATGCCTGTCACCACAATACTCCATGCCCTTTTCATCACTATGCTCCTTGACCTTTGTCACCACAATTCTCAATACACTTGTCATCACAATGCTCCCTGACACTTGTCATCAGAATGCTCCTTGAAACCTGTCACGAAAAGGCTCCATGCCTTTTACATCACAATGCCCCATGCCATTTTCATCACAATGCTCCATGCCATTGTCATCAAAATACTCCACAAGCTTGTCATCAGAATGCTCCATGACCCTTGTCATCACAATTCTCCATGCACTTGTCAGCACAGTGCTCCCTGACCCTTGTCATCACAATGCTCCAAGCCATTGTCATCACAATGCTCCATGACCTTCGTCATCACAATGCTCAATACACTTGTCATCAACATGCTCCCTGACACTTGTTGTCTGTATGCTCCTTGAACCCTGTCATGACAAGGCTCCATGCCTTTTTCATCACAATGATTCATGCCCTTTTCATCACAATGCTCCAAGTCCCATGTAATCACAATGGTCCATGCCATTGTCATCACAAAGCACAATGACGCATGCCATCAGAATACTCCTAGGTCTTCTCCTCACAATGCTTCATGCCCATGTCTTCACAATGTTCCAAGACCCCTGTAATCACAATACTCCATTCCCCTTTTCATCAGTATACTCCATGAGACTTGTCATCACAAGGCTCCATGGTTTTGTCATCACAATGCTCCAGGACCTTGTCATCACAATGCTTCACGACCTTGTCATCAAAATTTTCAATGGCCCTTGTCATCATAATGTTTCAAGCCCTAATCATCAAAATGCTCCATTATATTTGTCATCACAATCCTCCATTACATTTGGTATCACAAAGCTCCATGCCATTGTCATCGCCATGGACCATGACATATGTCATCACAATACTCCCTGACACCTGTCTTCACAATACTCCATGACCTTATCATCACAATGCTCCATGCCCTTGTCATCACAATGCACCATGTCCTCTGTCATCACAATAATCTCTGAAACTAGTCAGACCAAAGCTCCATGCCCCTGTCATCACAATGTTCCATGCCCTTTTCATCACAGTGCTCCATGACCCCTGTCATCACAATGCTCCGTGACTCCAGTCATCACAATGCTTCATAACGTTTGTCATCACAACGGTCCATGTCCGCATCATCACAAGGCTCTGTGACTTTTTAAACAAAATGTCCTTGAACTTTTCATCACAATGCTCTGTGACCTTTGTCATCACTATACTCCATGTCTTTGTCAGAACAATGCTCCATAACCCTTGTCATCACAATGTGCCATGCGCTTTTCATCACAATGATCCAAAAATTTGTCATCGCTATGCTCCATAAACCTTGTAATCACAATGCTCCATGCACTTCTCATCCAAATGCTCTCTCACATGAGATATCACAATGTTCCATCACTAGTCATCACAATCCTCCCTCACCCCTGTTATCACAATATTCCATGACGCCTGTCATCACAATGCTACATCCCCTTATCAGCACAATGTTCCATGACCCCTGACATCACAATGTTCCATAACCCCTGTCATCAAAATGCTCTATGACCCTTTTCATCCCAAAGCTCCATGACCCCTGGCATCACAATGTTCTATAACCCCTGTCATCAAAAGGTTCCATTACACTTTTCATCAAATTGCTGCATGACCCTGTCATCAAAATGCTCCATGACTTTTGTCATCACAAAGCTCCATGACCTTTGGCATCACAATGCTACATGTCATTGTCATCACAATGCTCCATGAACCCTCTCATCACAATAATCCATGAAACATTTCAGACCAAAGTTCCATACCCTTCTCATCACAATGCTCCATTAACCCTGTCATAACAATGCACCATGACACCTGCCATCACAATGATCCACGGCCTAGTCATCACAAGGTTCCATGATAATTCTCATTACAATGCTCAAGACCCCTGATATCATAATGCTCCATGCCCTTGTCATCACAAAGCTCCATGATGCATGTCATCAGAATGTTCCATGGCCTTCTCATCACAATGCTCCATGCCCTTGTCATCACAATGCTCCAAGACCTTTGTCATCACAATTCTCCATGCCCCATTTCATCTCAATGCTCCATGAAGTCTGTTATCACAATGCTCCAAGACCCTTGTAATCACAATGCTCCATGCCCCTTTTCATCTCAATGCTCCATGAACCCTGTCATCTCAATGCACCATGCACATCATCATAATGCTTCAGGCTATTGTCATCACAATGAAATCAATATTCTGCATGACCTCTGTCATCATAATGCTCCAAACCCTTGTGATCACAATGTTGCATAACACGTATCATCACAACACCCCATGACGCTTATCATCACAATTATCCATGGTCTTCTCATCACAATGCTCCATGATCTTTGTCATCACAATGCTCAATACACTTGTCATCACAATGCTCCCTGAACCTTGTCGTCAGTATGCTCTTTGAACCCTGTCATGACAAGTTTCCATGCATTTTTCATCACAATGATCCATGACCATTTCATCACAATGCTCCAAGGTCCCTGTAATCACAATGCTCGATGCCCTTGTCATCACAAAACTCCATGACCACTCTCATCACAACACTCCATGACACCTGACAACACAATAATCCGGGACCCTTGTCATCACAATGCTCCAAGACCCCTGTCATCACAATACTCCATGAACATTTTCAGCCCAATGCTCCATGACCTTCTCATCACAATGCTCCATGCCCTTGTCATCACAATGCACCATATCCACTGTCATCACAATAATCTATGAAACTTGTCAGACCAGTGCTCAATGTCCCTGTCAACACAATGCTCCAAGACCCATGTAATCACAATGCTCCATGCTCTTGTCATCACAAAGCTCCATGACGCATGTCATCAGAATGTTCCATTGCCTTCTCCTCACAATGCTCCATGCCCTTGTCATCACAATGCTCCAAGACCCCTGTAATCACAATGCTCCATGCCCCTTTTCATCAGAATGCTCCACTAGACTAGTCATCACAAGTCTCCATGCTTAACTCATCACAGTGCTCCAAGACCTTGTCATCACCATGCTCCATTCCCTTGTCATCACAATGCTCCATGACCCCTGTCATCACAATACTCCATGAACATATTCAGCCCAGTGCTCCATGACATTCTCATCACAATGCTCCATGACAAATATCATCACAATGCTCCATGACCACAGTCATCACAACACCCCATGACACCTGACAACACAGTGATCTGAGACCCTTGTCATCGTAATGCTCCAAGACCCCTGTAATCACAATGCTCCATGACCCCTGTCATCAAAATTCTTCATGAATATTTTCAGCCCAATGCTCCATGACCCTTGTCATCAAAATGGTCCATGTCCTTGTTATCCCAATGCTCCATGACCCCTGTATTCACAGTACTCCGTGACGCTTGTCATCACAGTGCTCCATGACACCTGTCATCACAATGCTCCATGCCTTTGTCAGCAAAATGCTACATGACCTTGTCATTACAATGCTCTATGCGCTTGTCATCACAATACTCCATTACCATTGTCATCACAATCCTCCATGATCCTTGGGATCACATTGATTCATGCCCTTGTCATCACAGTGCTCCATGCTCCTTGAAATCAAAATGATCCATGACCTCTGTCATCACAATGTTCCAATCCCTTGTGATCACAATGTTCCAAAGCACTTGTCCTCACAACGCTCCATGATGCCTGTCATCACAATACTCCATGCCCTTTTCATCACAATGCTCCATGAACTTTGTCATCACAATTCTCAATAAACTTGTCCTCACAATGCTCCCTGACACTTGTCGTCATAATGCTCCTTGAAACCTGGCACGAAAAGGCTCCATGCCTTTTCATCACAAAGCCCCATGCCGTTTTCATCCCAATGCTCCATGCCATTGTCATCAAAATACTCCACAAGCTTGTCATCAGAATGCTCCCTGACCCTTGTCATCACAATGCTCCAAGCCATTGGCATCACAATGCTCCATTACCTTTTTCATCAGAATCCCTCATGACACTTGTCATCACAATGCTCCATGCCATTGTCATCACAATGGGCCATTACATATGTCATCACAATGCTCCCTGACACCTCTCTTCACAATACTGCATGACCTGGTCATCACAAAGTTCCATGCCCTTGTCATCACAATGCGCCATTGCAACTCTCATCACAATAATCCATGAAACTTATTAGACCAATGCTGCATGCCCATGTCATCACAATGCTCCATGCACTTGTTATCACAATGTTCCAAGACCCCTGTAATCAGAATGCTCCATGCCCCTTTTCATCAGTATGCTCCATGAGACTTGTCATCACAAGGCTCCATGGTTTTCTCATCACAATGCTCCAGGACCTTGTCATCACAATTCTTCACGACATTGTCATGAAAATTCTCAATGGCCCTTGTCTTCATAATGCTCCAAGCCCTAGTCATCACAATGCTCCATTATATTTGTCATCACAATCCTCCATTACATTTGGCATCACAATGCTCCCTGCCATTGTCATCGCAATGGACCATGACATATGTCATCACAATGCCCCCTGACACCTGTCTTCACAATACTCCATGCCCTTGTCATCACAATGATCCATGCCCTTGTCATCACAATGCACCATGTCCTCTGTCATCACAATAATCTCTGAAACTAGTCAGAACAAAGCTCCATGCCCCTGTCATCACAATGTTTCTTGCCCTTTTCATCACAATGCTCCATGACCCCTGTCATCACAATGCTCCGTGACTCCAGTCATCACAATGCTTCATAACGTTTGTCATCACAACGGTCCATGTCCGAATCATCACAAGGCTCTGTGACTTTTTAAACAAAATGCCCTTGAACTTTTCATCACAATGCTCTGTGACCTTTGTCATCACTATACTCCATGTCTTTGTCAGAACAATGCTCCATAACCCTTGTCATCACAATGTGCCATGCGCTTTTCATCACAATGATCCAAAAACTTGTCATCGCTATGCTCCATAAACCTTGTAATCACAATGCTCCATGCACTTCTCATCCAAATGCTCTCTCACATGAGATATCACAATGTTCCATCACTAGTCATCACAATCCTCCCTCACCCCTGTTATCACAATATTCCATGACGCCTGTCATCACAATGCTACATCCCCTTATCAGCACAATGTTCCATGACCCCTGACATCACAATGTTCCATAACCCCTGTCATCAAAATGCTCTATGACCCTTTTCATCCCAAAGCTCCATGACCCCTGGCATCACAATGTTCTATAACCCCTGTCATCAAAAGGTTCCATTACACTTTTCATCAAATTGCTGCATGACCCTGTCATCAAAATGCTCCATGACCTTTGTCATCACAAAGCTCCATGACCTTTGGCATCACAATGCTACATGTCATTGTCATCACAATGCTCCATGAACCCTCTCATCACATTGCTTCATTCCCTTGTCATCACAAAGCTCCATGGCACTTGTCATCACATTGCTCGATGCCCTTCTCATCACAATAATCCATGCCCTTGTCATTACAATCCTCCATGACCCATGTATCACAGTGTACCGTGCCCTTGTCATCACAATGTGCCATGTCCACTCTCATCACAATAATCCATGAAACATTTCAGACCAAAGCTCAATGCCCTTCTCATCACAATGCTCCATTACTTCTGTCATAACAAGCTCCATGACCCCTGCCATCACAATGTTCCCGGGCCTTGTCATCACAAGGCTCCATGACCCTTGTCATCACAATGCTCCAAGACCCATGTAATCACAATGCTCCATGCCCTAGTCAAAAAAGCTCCATGACGCATGTCATCAGAATGTTCCATGGCCTTCTCCTCACAATGCTCCAAGCCCTTGTCAGCACAATGCTCCAAGACCCCCGTAATCACAATGCTCCATGCCCCTTTTCATCAGAATGCTCCATTAGACTTGTCATCACAAGTCTCCATGGTCATCTCATCACAATGCTCCATTCCCTTGTCATCACAATGCTCCATGACCCCTGTCATCACAATACTCCATGAATATTTTCAGCACAATGCTCCATGACCTTCTCATCACAATGCTCCATGACCAATATTATCACAATGCTCCATGACCACTGTCATCACAAAACTCCATGACACCTGACAACACAATGATCCGGGACACTTGTCATCACAATGCTCCAAGACCCCTGCAATCACAGTGCTCAATGTCCCCTGTCATCACAATACTCCATGCACATTTTCAGCCCAATGCTCCATGACACTTGTCATCACAATGATCCATGCCCTTGTCATCCCAATGCTCCATGACCCCTGTATTCACAATGCTCCTTGACGCTTGTCATCACAGTGCTCCATGACACATGTCATCACAATGCTCCATGCCTTTGTCAGCAAAATGCTACATGACATTGTCATTACAGTGCTCTTCACTTGTCATCACAATACTCCATTTCCATTGTCATCACAATCCTCCATAAACTTTGGGATCACATTGCTTCATGCCCTTGTCATCACAATGCTCCATGCTCCTTGAAATCATAATGATCCATGACCTCTGTCATCACAATGCTCCAAACACTTGTGATCACAATGTTCCATAACACTTGTCATCACAACGCTCCATGATGCCTGTCACCACAATACTCCATGCCCTTTTCATCACTATGCTCCTTGACCTTTGTCACCACAATTCTCAATACACTTGTCATCACAATGCTCCCTGACACTTGTCATCAGAATGCTCCTTGAAACCTGTCACGAAAAGGCTCCATGCCTTTTACATCACAATGCCCCATGCCATTTTCATCACAATGCTCCATGCCATTGTCATCAAAATACTCCACAAGCTTGTCATCAGAATGCTCCATGACCATTGTCATCACAATTCTCCATGCACTTGTCAGCACAGTGCTCCCTGACCCTTGTCATCACAATGCTCCAAGCCATTGTCATCACAATGCTCCATGACCTTCGTCATCACAATGCTCAATACACTTGTCATCAACATGCTCCCTGACACTTGTTGTCTGTATGCTCCTTGAACCCTGTCATGACAAGGCTCCATGCCTTTTTCATCACAATGATTCATGCCCTTTTCATCACAATGCTCCAAGTCCCATGTAATCACAATGGTCCATGCCATTGTCATCACAAAGCACAATGACGCATGCCATCAGAATACTCCTAGGTCTTCTCCTCACAATGCTTCATGCCCATGTCTTCACAATGTTCCAAGACCCCTGTAATCACAATACTCCATTCCCCTTTTCATCAGTATACTCCATGAGACTTGTCATCACAAGGCTCCATGGTTTTGTCATCACAATGCTCCAGGACCTTGTCATCACAATGCTTCACGACCTTGTCATCAAAATTTTCAATGGCCCTTGTCATCATAATGTTTCAAGCCCTAATCATCAAAATGCTCCATTATATTTGTCATCACAATCCTCCATTACATTTGGTATCACAAAGCTCCATGCCATTGTCATCGCCATGGACCATGACATATGTCATCACAATACTCCCTGACACCTGTCTTCACAATACTCCATGACCTTATCATCACAATGCTCCATGCCCTTGTCATCACAATGCACCATGCCCACTCTCATCACAATAATCTATGAAACTTGTCAGACCAATGCTCCATGCCACTGTCATCACAATGCTCCATGCCCTTGTCATCACAATGCTCCATGACGCCTGTCATCACAATGCTCCGTGACTCCAGTCATCACAATGCTTCATAACGTTTGTCATCACAATGGTCCATGCCCGCGTAATCACAAGGCTCTGTGACCTTTGTAACCACAATGCTCCATGAACTTTTCATCACAATTCTCTGAGAAACTTGTCATCACAATGCTCCATGTCTTTGTCTGAACAATGCTCCATGACCATTGTCATCACAATGTGCCACGTTCATTTCATCACAGCGTTCCAAACCTTGTCATTGCAATGCTCCATAAACCTTGTAATCACAATGGTCCATGCACTTCTCATCAAAATGCTCTCTCACCAGAGATATCACAATGTTCCATCACTAGTCATCACAATACACCCTCATCCTTGTAATCACAATGTTCCATGACACTGTCATCACAATGCTACATCCCCTTATCATCACAATGTTCCATGACCCCTGCCATCACAATGTTCCATAAGCCCTGTCATCAAAATGCTCCATGACCCTTTCCATTCCAAAGCTCCAAGACCCCTTCCATCACAATTTTCTATAACCCCTGCCATCAAAATGTTACATTACACTTTTTATCAAATTGCTGCATGACCCGGTCATCAAAATGCTCCCTGCCCTTCTCATCAAAATGCTCGATGACTTGTCATCACAAAGCTCCAAGACCCTTGGCATCACAATGCTCCCTGTCATTGACATCACAATGCTCCATGATCCCTCTCACCACATTGCTCCATGCCCTTGTCATCACACAGCTCCATGACACTTGTCATCACAATGCTCGATGCCCTTCTCATCACAATGCTCCATGCCCTTGTCATTACACTCCTGCATGACCCATGTATCACAGTGTTCCGTGCCCTTGTCATCACAATGCTCCATGCCCACTCTCATCACAATAATCCATGAAACATTTCAGACCAAAGTTCCATACCCTTCTCATCACAATGCTCCATTAACCCTGTCATAACAATGCACCATGACACCTGCCATCACAATGATCCACGGCCTAGTCATCACAAGGTTCCATGATAATTCTAATCACAATGCTCAAGACCCCTGATATCATAATGCTCCATGCCCTTGTCATCACAAAGCTCCATGACGCATGTCATCAGAATGTTCCATGGCCTTCTCATCACAATGCTCCATGCCCTTGTCATCACAATGCTCCAAGACCTTTGTCCTCACAATGCTCCATGCCCCATTTCATCTCAATGCTCCATGAAGTCTGTTATCACAATGCTCCAAGACCCTTGTAATCACAATGCTCCATGCCCCTTTTCATCTCAATGCTCCATGAACCCTGTCATCACAATGCACCATGCCCATCATCATAATGCTTCAGGCTATTGTCATCACAATGAAATCAATATTCTGCATGACCTCTGTCATCATAATGCTCCAAACCCTTGTGATCACAATGTTGCATAACACGTATCATCACAACACCCCATGACACTCATCATCACAATTATCCATGGTCTTCTCATCACAATGCTCGATGATCTTTGTCATCACAATGCTCAATACACTTGTCATCACAATGCTCCCTGAACCTTGTCGTCAGTATGCTCCTTGAACCCTGTCATGACAAGTTTCCATGCATTTTTCATCACAATGATCCATGACCATTTCATCACAATGCTCCAAGGTCCCTGTAATCACAATGCTCGATGCCCTTGTCATCACAAAACTCCATGACCACTCTCATCACAACACTCCATGACACCTGACAACACAATAATCCGGGACCCTTGTCATCACAATGCTCCAAGACCCCTGTCATCACAATACTCCATGAACATTTTCAGCCCAATGCTCCATGACCTTCTCATCACAATGCTCCATGCCCTTGTCATCACAATGCACCATATCCACTGTCATCACAATAATCTATGAAACTTGTCAGACCAGTGCTCAATGTCCCTGTCAACACAATGCTCCAAGACCCATGTAATCACAATGCTCCATGCCCTTGTCATCACAAAGCTCCATGACGCATGTCATCAGAATGTTCCATTGCCTTCTCCTCACAATGCTCCATGCCCTTGTCATCACAATGCTCCAAGACCCCTGTAATCATATTGCTCCATGCCCCTTTTCATTAGAATGCTCCATTAGAATAGTCATCACAAGTCTCCATGCTTAACTCATCACAGTGCTCCAAGACCTTGTCATCACCATGCTCCATTCCCTTGTCATCACAATGCTCCATGACCCCTGTCATTACAATACTCCATGAACATATTCAGCCCAGTGCTCCATGACATTCTCATCACAATGCTCCATGACTAATATCATCACATTGCTCCATGACCACAGTCATCACAACACCCCATGACACCTGACAACACAGTGATCTGAGACCCTTGTCATCGTAATGCTCCAAGACCCCTGTAATCACAATGCTCCATGACCCCTGTCATCAAAATACTTCATGAACATTTTCAGCCCAATGCTCCATGACCCTTGTCATCAAAATGGTCCATGTCCTTGTTATCCCAATGCTCCATGACCCCTGTATTCACAATGCTCCGTGACGCTTGTCATCACAGTGCTCCATGACACCTCTCATCACAATGCTCCATGCCTTTGTCAGCAAAATGCTACATGACCTTGTCATTACAATGCTCTATGCGCTTGTCATCACAATACTCCATTACCATTGTCATCACAATCCTCCATGATCCTTGGGATCACATTGATTCATGCCCTTGTCATCACAGTGCTCCATGCTCCTTGAAATCAAAATGATCCATGACCTCTGTCATCACAATGTTCCAATCCCTTGTGATCACAATGTTCCAAAGCACTTGTCCTCACAACGCTCCATGATGCCTGTCATCACAATACTCCATGCCCTTTTCATCACAATGCTCCATGAACTTTGTCATCACAATTCTCAATAAACTTGTCCTCACAATGCTCCCTGACACTTGTCGTCATAATGCTCCTTGAAACCTGGCACGAAAAGGATCCATGCCTTTTTCATCACAAAGCCCCATGCCGTTTTCATCCCAATGCTCCATGCCATTGTCATCAAAATACTCCACAAGCTTGTCATCAGAATGCTCCCTGACCCTTGTCATCACAATGCTCCAAGCCATTGTCATCACAATGCTCCATTACCTTTTTCATCAGAATCCCTCATGACACTTGGCATCACAATGCTCCATGCCATTGTCATCACAATGGGCCATTACATATGTCATCACAATGCTCCCTGACACCTCTCTTCACAATACTGCATGACCTGGTCATCACAAAGTTCCATGCCCTTGTCATCACAATGCGCCATTGCAACTCTCATCACAATAATCCATGAAACTTATTAGACCAATGCTGCATGCCCATGTCATCACAATGCTCCATGCACTTTTTATCACAATGTTCCAAGACCCCTGTAATCAGAATGCTCCATGCCCCTTTTCATCAGTATGCTCCATGAGACTTGTCATCACAAGGCTCCATGGTTTTCTCATCACAATGCTCCAGGACCTTGTCATCACAATTCTTCACGACATTGTCATGAAAATTCTCAATGGCCCTTGTCATCATAATGCTCCAAGCCCTAGTCATCACAATGCTCCATTATATTTGTCATCACAATCCTCCATTACATTTGGCATCACAATGCTCCCTGCCATTGTCATCGCAATGGACCATGACATATGTCATCACAATGCTCCCTGACACCTGTCTTCACAATACTCCATGCCCTAGTCATCACAATGATCCATGCCCTTGTCATCACAATGCACCATGTCCTCTGTCATCACAATAATCTCTGAAACTAGTCAGACCAAAGCTCCATGCCCCTGTCATCACAATGTTCCATGCCCTTTTCATCACAATGCTCCATGACCCCTGTCATCACAATGCTCCGTGACTCCAGTCATCACAATGCTTCATAACGTTTGTAATCACAACGGTCCATGTCCGCATCATCACAAGGCTCTGTGACTTTTTAAACAAAATGTCCTTGAACTTTTCATCACAATGCTCTGTGACCTTCGTCATCACTATACTCCATGTCTTTGTCAGAACAATGCTCCATAACCCTTGTCATCACAATGTGCCATGCGCTTTTCATCACAATGATCCAAAAACTTGTCATCGCTATGCTCCATAAACCTTGTAATCACAATGCTCCATGCACTTCTCATCCAAATGCTCTCTCACATGAGATATCACAATGTTCCATCACTAGTCATCACAATCCTCCCTCACCCCTGTTATCACAATATTCCATGACCCCTGTCATCACAATGCTACATCCCCTTATCAGCACAATGTTCCATGACCCCTGACATCACAATGTTCCATAACCCCTGTCATCAAAATGCTCTATGACCCTTTTCATCCCAAAGCTCCATGACCCCTGGCATCACAATGTTCTATAACCCCTGTCATCAAAAGGTTCCATTACACTTTTCATCAAATTGCTGCATGACCCTGTCATCAAAATGCTCCATGACCTTTGTCATCACAAAGCTCCATGACCTTTGGCATCACAATGCTACATGTCATTGTCATCACAATGCTCCATGAACCCTCTCATCACATTGCTTCATGCCCTTGTCATCACAAAGCTCCATGGCACTTGTCATCACATTGCTCGATGCCCTTCTCATCACAATAATCCATGCCCTTGTCATTACAATCCTCCATGACCCATGTATCACAGTGTACCGTGCCCTTGTCATCACAATGTGCCATGTCCACTCTCATCACAATAATCCATGAAATATTTCAGACCAAAGCTCAATGCCCTTCTCATCACAATGCTCCATTACTTCTGTCATAACAAGCTCCATGACCCCTGCCATCACAATGTTCCCGGGCCTTGTCATCACAAGGCTCCATGACCCTTGTCATCACAATGCTCCAAGACCCATGTAATCACAATGCTCCATGCCCTAGTCATCAAAAGCTCCATGACGCATGTCATCAGAATGTTCCATGGCCTTCTCCTCACAATGTTCCAAGCCCTTGTCAGCACAATGCTCCAAGACCCCCGTAATCACAATGCTCCATGCCCCTTTTCATCAGAATGCTCCATTAGACTTGTCATCACAAGTCTCCATGGTCATCTCATCACAATGCTCCATTCCCTTGTCATCACAATGCTCCATGACCCCTGTCATCACAATACTCCATGAATATTTTCAGCACAATGCTCCATGACTTTCTCATCACAATGCTCCATGACCAATATTATCACAATGCTCCATGACCACTCTCATCAGAAAACTCCATGACACCTGACAACACAATGATCCGGGACTCTTGTCATCACAATGCTCCAAGACCCCTGCAATCACAGTGCTCCATGTCCCCTGTCATCACAATACTCCATGTACATTTTCAGCCCAATGCTCCATGACACTTGTCATCACACTGATCCAGGCCCTTGTCATCCCAATGTTCCTTGACCCCTGTATTCACAATGCTCCTTGACACTTTTCATCACAGTGCTCCATGTCACATGTCATCACAATGCTCCATGCCTTTGTCAGCAATATGCTACATGACCTTGTCAGTACAATGCTCTATGTGCTTATCATCACAATACTCCATTACCATTGTCATCACAATCCTCCATGTACCTTAGGATCACATTGCTTCATGCGCATGTCATCAAAATGCTCCATGCTCCTTGAAATCAAAATGATCCATGACCTCTGTCATCACAATGCTCCAAACCCTTGTGATCACAATGTTCCATAACACTTGTCATCACAACGCTCCATGATGCCTGCCATCACAATACTCCATGCCCTTTTCATCACAATGCTCCATGATATTTGTCATCAAAATTCTCAATACACTTGTCATCACAATGCTCCCTGACACTTGTCCTCAGAATGCTCCTTGAAACCTGTCACGAAAAGGCTCCATGCCTTTTTCATCACAAAGCCCCATGCCCTTTTCATCACAATGCTCCATGCCATTGTCATCAAAATACTCCACAAGCTTGTCATCAGAATGCTCCATGACCCTTGTCATCACAATTCTCCATGCACTTGTCAGCACAATGCTCCCTGACCCTTCTCATAACAATGCTCCAAGCCATTGTCACCACAATGCTCCATTCCCTTTGTCATCAGAATCCTCCATGACACTTGGCATCACAATGAGCCATGCCATTGTCATCACAATGGGCCATTACATATGTCATCACAATGCTCCCTGACACTTCTCTTCACAATACTGCATGACCTGGTCATCACAATGCTCCATGCCCCTTTTCATCAGTATGCTCCATGAGACGTGTCATCACCAGGCTCCATGGATTTCTCATCACAATGCTCCTGGTCCTTGTCATCTCAACGCTTCAGGAACTTGTCATGAAAATTCTCAATAGCCCTTGTCATCATAATGCTCCAAGCCCTAGTCATCACAATTCTCCTTTATATTTGTCAACACAATCCTCAAATACATTTGGCATCACAATGCTCCATGCCATTGTCATCGCAATGGACCATGACATATGTCATCACAATGCTCCCTGTCACCTGTCTTCACAATACTCAATGCCCTTGTCATCACAATGCTCCATGCCCTTGTCATCACAATGCACCATGTCCACTGTCATCACAATAATCTATGAAACTTCTCAGACCAGTGCTCCATGACACCTGTCATCACAATGCTCCATGCCTTTGTCAGAAAAATGCTACATGACCTTGTCATTACAATGCTCTATGCGCTTGTCATCACAATACTCCATTACCATTTTCATCACAATCCTCCATGAACCTTGGGATCACATTGATTCATGCCCTTGTCATCACAGTGCTCCATGCTCCTTGAAATCAAAATGATCCATGACCTCTGTCATCACAATGTTCCAATCCCTTGTGATCACAATGTTCCAAAGCACTTGTCCTCACAACGCTCCATGATGCCTGTCATCACAATACTCCATGCCCTTTTCATCACAATGCTCCATGAACTTTGTCATCACAATTCTCAATAAACTTGTCCTCACAATGCTCCCTGACACTTGTCGTCATAATGCTCCTTGAAACCTGGCACGAAAAGGCTCCATGCCTTTTTCATCACAAAGCCCCATGCAGTTTTCATCCCAATGCTCCATGCCATTGTCATCAAAATACTCCACAAGCTTGTCATCAGAATGCTCCCTGACCCTTGTCATCACAATGCTCCAAGCCATTGTCATCACAATGCTCCTTTACCTTTTTCATCAGAATCCCTCATGACACTTGGCAGCACAATGCTCCATGCCATTGTCATCACAATGGGCCATTACATATGTCATCACAATGCTCCCTGACACCTCTCTTCACAATACTGCATGACCTGGTCATCACAAAGTTCCATGCCCTTGTCATCACAATGCACCATTGCAACTCTCATCACAATAATCCATGAAACTTATTAGACCAATGCTGCATGCCCATGTCATCACAATGCTCCATGCACTTGTTATCACAATGTTCCAAGACCCCTGTAATAAGAATGCTCCATGCCCCTTTTCATCAGTATGCTCCATGAGACTTGTCATCACAAGGCTCCATGGTTTTCTCATCACAATGCTCCAGGACCTTGTCATCACAATTCTTCACGACATTGTCATGAAAATTCTCAATGGCCCTTGTCATCATAATGCTCCAAGCCCTAGTCATCACAATGCTCCATTATATTTGTCATCACAATCCTCCATTACATTTGGCATCACAATGCTCCCTGCCATTGTCATCACAATGGACCATGACATATGTCATCACAATGCTCCCTGCCACCTGTCTTCACAATACTCCATGCCCTTGTCATCACAATGATCCATGCCCTTGTCATCACAATGAACCATGTCCTCTGTCATCACAGTAATCTCTGAAACTAGTCAGACCAAAGCTCCATGCCCCTGTCATCACAATGTCCCATGCCCTTTTCATCACAATGCTCCATGACCCCTGTCATCACAATGCTCCGTGACTCCAGTCATCACAATGCTCCATTACCTTTGTCATCAGAATCCTCCCTGACACTTGGCATCACAATGCTCCATGCCATCCTCATCACAATGGGCCATTACATATGTGATCACAATGCTCTCTGAAACCTGTCTTCACAATACGACATGACCTGGTCATCACAATCCTCCATGCCCTTGTCATCACAGAGTGCCATTCCAACTCTCATCGCAATACTCCATGAAAGGTATTAGACCAATGTTCCATGCCCTTGTCATCACAATGCTCCATGCCCTTGTTATCACAATGCTCCATGACCCCTGTCATCACAATGCTCCGTGACTCCAGTCATCTCAGTGATTCATTACCTTTGTCATCACAATGGTCCATGCCCTTGTCATCAACAGTCTCTGTGACCTTTTTAACCACAATGCTCCATGAACTTTTCATCACAATACTCTTTGACCCTTGTCATCACAATGCTCTATGCCTTTCTCAGCACAATGCTCCATGACACTTGTCATCACAAAGCTCCATGTGCTTGTCAGCACAATGCTCCATGACACATGTCATCACAATGCACCATGAGCTTGTCATCACAGTGCTCCACAACCTTGTCATCACAATGCTCTATAAAATTTGTCATCACAATGACCCATGCACTTCTCATCAAAATGCTCTCTCACCACTGATATCACAATGCTACATCATTATTTGTCACAATACTCCCTCACCCCTGTCATCACAATGTTCCATGACTCCTGTCATCACAATGCTACATGCACTTATCATCACAAAGTTCGATGACCCCTGACATCACAATGTTCCATAACACCTGTCATCAAAATGTTCCATGACACTTTTCATCAAATTGCTCCATGACCCAGTCATCACAATGCTCCCTGCCCTTTTCATCACAATGCACAACGCCCTTGCCATCAAAATGCTCCATGACCTTTGTTATCACAAAGATCCATGACCCTTGGCATCACAATGCTCCATGTCATTATCATCACAATGTTCCATGAACGCTCTCATCACATTGCTCCATGCCCTTGTCTTCACATAGCTCCATGACACATGTCATTAGTATGCTCCATGGCCTTCTCATAAGAATGCTCCAAGCCCTTGCCATCACAATGCTCCATTACCCCTGTCATAACAATGCTCCATGACCCCTGCCATCACGATGTTCTATAACACCTGCCATCTAAATGTTCTATTACACTTTTTATCAAATTGCTGCATGAACCGTTCATCAAAATGCTCCCTGCCCTTCCCATCACAATGCACAATGCACTTGTCATCAAAAAGCTCCATGACTTGTTATCAAAATGCTCCATGACCCTTGGCATCACAATGCTCCATGTCATTGTCATCACAATGCTCCATGAAACCTCTCATAATATTGCTCTGTGCCCTTGTCATCACAAAGCTCCATGACACTTGTGATCACAATGCTCGATGCCCTTCTCATCACAATGCTCCATGCCCTTGTCATTACAGTCCTGCATGACCCATGTATCACAGTGTTCCGTGCCCTTGTCATCACAATGCTCCATGCCCACTCTCATCACAATAATCCATGAAACATTTCAGAGCAAAGTTCCATACCCTTCTCATCACAATGCTCCATTACCCCTGTCATAACAATGCACCATGACCGCTGCCATCACAATGTTCCACGGCCTAGTCATCACAAGGTTCCATGACAATTCTCATCACAATGCTCAAGACCCCTGAAATCACAATGCTCCATGCCCTTGTCATCACAAAGCTCCATGACGCATGTAATCAGAATGTTCCATGGCCTCCTCATCACCATGCTCCATGTCCTTGTCATCACAATGCTCCAAAACCCTTGTAATTACAATGCTCCATGCCCCTTTTCATCTCAATGCTCCATGAACCCTGTCATCACAATGCACCATGCACATCATCATAATGCTTCAGGCTATTGTCATCACAATGAAATCAATATTTTCCATGACCTCTGTCATCATAATGCTCCAAACCCTTGTGATCACAATGTTGCATAACACTTATCATCACAACACACCATGATGCTCATCATCACAATTTTCCATGGTCTTCTCATAACAGTGCTCCATGATCTTTGTCATCCCAATGCTCAATACACTTGTCATCACAATGCTCCCTGACACTTGTCGTCATTATGCTCCTTGAACCCTGTCATGACAAGGCTCCATGCCTTTTTCATCACAATGATCCATGACTTTTTCATCTCAATACTCCAAGATCCCTGTAATCACAATGCTCCATGCCCTTGTCATGACAAAACTCCATGACGCATGTCAACAGAATGCTCCATGGCTTTCTCATCACAATGCTCCATGCCCTAGTCATCACAATGCTCTAAGACTCCTGTAAACACAATGCTCCAGTCCCCTTTTCTTCAGAATGCTCCATAAGGCTTGTCATCACAACTTTCCATGGTCTTCTTTTCACAATGCTCCAAGACCTTGTCACCACCATGCTCCATTCCCTTGTCATCACAATGCTCCATGACCCCTGTCATCACAATAATCCATGAACATTTTCAGCCCAATGTTCCACTACTTTCTCATCACAATGCTCCATTGCCAATATCATCACAATGCTCCATGACCACTGTAATCACAACACTCCATGACACCTGACAACACAATGATCCGGGACTCTTTTCATCACAGTGCTCCATTCCCTATTCATCACAATGCTCCATGACTGCTGTCATCACAACAATCCATGAACATTTTCAGCCCACTGCTCCATGACCCTTGTCATCACAAAGATCCATGCCCTTGTCATCCCAATGATCCATGACCCCTGTATTCACAATGGACGGAAACGATTGTCATCACTGTGGCCATGACACATGTCATCACAATGCTGCATGCCTTTGTCATCAAAATGCTACATGACGTTGTCATGACAGTGCTCTATGCGCTTGTCATCACAATACTCCATTTCCATTGTCATCACAATCCTCCATGAACTTTGGGATCACATTGCTTCATCCCCTTGTCATCACAATTCACCATGCTACTTGAAATCAAAATGATCTATGACCTCTGTCATCACAATGCTCCAAACCCTTCTGATCACAATGTACCATAACACTTGTCATCACAACACTCCATGATGCCTGTCATCACAATACTCCATGCCCTTTTCATTACAAAGCTCCATGACATTTCTCATCACAATTCTCAATACACTTGTCCTCACAATGCTCCCTGACACTTGTCATCACAATGTTCCTTGAACCCTGTCACGAAAAGGCTCCATGCTTTTTTCATCACAATGCCCCATGCCGTTTTCATCAAAATGTTCCATGACATTGTCATCAAAATACTCAATAAGCTTGTCATCAGAATGCTCCATGACCCTTGTCATCACAATTCTCCATGCACTTGTCAGCACAATGCTCCATTACTTTTGTCATCAGAATCCTCCATGACACTTGGCATCACAATGCTCCAAGCCATCGTCATCATAATGGGCCATTATATATGTCATCACAATGCTCCCTGACACCTGTCTTCACAATACTGCATGACCTTGTCATCGGGATGCTCCATGCCCTTGTCGTCACAATGCGCCATTCCAACTGTCATCGCAATAATCCATGAAACTTATTAGACCAATGTTTCATGCCCTTGTCATCACAATGCTCCATGCCTTTGTTATCACAATGCTCCATGACCTCTGTCATCACAATGCTCCGTGACTCCAGTCATCACAATGCTTCATGACCTTTGTCATCACAATGATTCATGCCCTCGTCATCAACAGTATCTGTGACCTTTTTAACCACAATGCTCCATGAACTTTTCATCACAATGCTCTTTGACCCTTGTCATCACAATGCTCTATGCCTTTCTCAGCACAATGCTCCATGACCCTTGTCATCACAATGCTCCATGCGCTTGTCAGCAAGATGCTCCATGACACATGTCATCACAATGCACCATGCGCTTGTCATCAGAGTGCTCCACAATCTTGGCATCACAATGCTCCATAAATTTGTCATCACAATGCTCCATGCACTTCTCATCAAAATGCCCTCTCACCACTGATATCACAATGCTACATCACTATTTGTCACAAAACACCCTCACCCTTGTCGTCACAATGTTCCATGACTCCTGTCATCACAATGCTACATGCAATTATCATCACAAAGTTCGATGACCCCTGACATCACAATGTTCCATAACACCTGTCATCAATATGTTCCATGATACTTTTCATCAAATTGCTCCATGACCCTGTCATCAGAATGCTCCCTGCGCTTCTCATCACAATGCACCACGCACTTGCCATCCAAATGCTCCATGACCTTTGTCATCACAAAGATCCATGACCCTTGGCATCACTATGCTCCATGTCATTGTCATCACAATGCTCCATGAACGCTCTCATCACATTGCTCCATGCCGTTGTCATCAAAAAGCTCCATGACACATGTCATCAAAATGCTCCATGGCCTTCTCATCACAATGTTCCATGCCCTTGCCATCACAATGCTCCATTACCCCTGTCATAACAATGCTCCATGACCCCTGTCATCACGAATATCCATGGCCTTGGCATCAAAGGCTCCATGACCCTTCTCATCACAATGATCCAAGAACACTGTAATCACAATGCTCTATGCCACTTTTCATCTCAATGATCCATGAAGCCTGTCATCACATTGCACCATGCCCATCAGCATAATGCTTCATGCTATTGTCATCACAATGAAATCAAAATGCTCCATGACCTCTGTCATAACAATGCTCCAAACCCTTGTGAACACAATATTCCATAACACTTGTCATCACAATGCCCCATGTGGCTCGTCATCACAATTATCAATGGACTTCTCATCACAATGCTCCTTGAACTTTGTCATCACAATGCTCAATACACTTGTCATCAAAATGCTCCCTGACACTTGTCGTCAGTATGCTCCTAGAACCCTGTCATGACAAGGATCTATGCCTTTTTCATCACAATGATCCATGACCTTTTCATCACAATTCTCAATATACATGTTATCACAATGCTCCCTGACACTTGTCATCAGAATGCTCCTTGAACACTGTCACGAAAAGGCTCCATGCCTTTTTCATCACAATGCCCCATGCCGTTTTCATCACAATGCTCCATGCCACTGTCATCCCAATACTCCAAAAGCTTGTCATCAGAATGCTCCATGACCCTTGTCATCACAATTCTCCATGCACTTGTCAGCACAATGCTCCCTGAACCTTGTCATCACAATTCTCCAAGCCATTGTCATCACAATGCTCCATTACTTTTGTCATCAGAATCCTCCATGACACTTTGCAACACAATGCTTCATTCCCTAGTCATCACAATGCTCCATGACACCTGTCATCACAACACTCCATTTATATTTTCAGCCCAGTGCTTCATGACACTTGTCATCACAATGATCCATGCCCTCGTCATCCCAATGCTCCTTGAACCCTGTATTCACAATGCTCCATGACGCTTGTCAACACAGTGCTCCATGACACATGTCATTACAATGTTCCATGCATTTGTCACCAAAATGCTACATGACCTTGTCATTAAAATCCTCTATGCGCTTGTCATCACAATACTCCATTTCCATTGTCATCACAGTCCTCCATGAACCTTGGGATCACTTTTCTTCATGCTCTTGTCATCACAATGCTCCCTGACACTTGTCGTCAGTATGCTCATTGAACCCTGTTATGACAAGGTTCCATGCATTTTTCATCACAATGATCCATGACCATTTCATCACAATCCTCCAAGGTCCCTGTAATCACAATGCTCCATGCCCTTGTCATCACAAAACTCCATGATGCATGCCATCAGAATGCTTCATGGACTTCTCATCACAATGCTCTATGCCCTAGTCATCACCATGCTCCAAGACCCCTGTAATCACAATGCTCCATGCCCCTTTTCATCAGAATGCTCCATGAGACTTGCCATCACAAGTCTCCATGATCTTCTCATCACAATGCTCCAGGAACTTGTCATCACCATGCTCCATTCCCTTGTCATCACAATGCTCCATGACCCCTGTCATCACAATAATCCATGAACATTTTCAGCCCAATGCTCCACGACCTTCTCATCACAATGCTCCATTGCCAATATCATCACAATGCTCCATGACCAATGTAATCACAACACTCCATGACACCTGACAACACAATGATACAGGACTCTTGTCATCACAATGCTCCATTAGCTTGTCGTCACAATGCTACATGACACCTGTCATCACAACTCTCCATGAACATTTTCAGCCCAGTGCTCCATGAACCTTGTCATCACAATGATCCATGGCTTTGTCATTCCAATGCTCCATGACCCCTGTATTCACAATGCTCCTTGACACTTGTCATCACAGAGCTCCATGACACATGTCATCACAATGCTCCATGCCTTTGTCAGCAAAATGCTACATGACCTTGTCATTACAATACTCTATGAGCTTGTCATCAAAATACTCCATTTCCATTGTCATCACAATCCTCCATGAACTTTGGGATTACATTGCTTCATGCCCTTGTCATCACAATGCTCCATGCTCCTTGAAATCAAAATGATCCATCACCTCTGTCATCCCAATGCTCCAAACCCTTGTGATCACAATGTTCCATAACACTTGTCATCATAACGCTCCATGATGCCTGTCATCACAATACTCCATGCCCTTTTCTTCACAATGCTCCATGACTTTTGTCAGCACAATTCTCAATACACTTCTCATCACAATGCTCCCTGACACTTTTCATCAGAATGCTCCTTGAACCCTGTCACGAAAAGGCTCCATGCTTTTTTCATCACAATGCCCCATGCCGTTTTCATCACAATGCTCCATGCCATTGTCATCAAAATACTCCACAAGCTTGTCATCAGAATGCTCCATGACCCTTGTCATCACAATGCTCCAAGCCATTGTCATCACAATGCTCTATTACCTTTGTCATCAAAATCCTCCCTGACACTTGGCATCACAATACTCCTGCCATCCTCATCACAATGGGCCATTACATATGTGATCACAATGCTCCCTGACACCTGTCTTCACAATACGGCATGACCTGGTCATAACAATGCTCCATGCCCTTGTCATCACAGTGTGCCATTCCAACTGTCATCGAAATACTGCATGAAACTCATTAGACAAATGTTCCATGCCATTCTCATCACGTTGCTCAATGCCCTTATTATCACAATGCTCCATGACCCCTGTCAGCACAATGCTCCATGACTCCAGTCATCACAATGCTTCAAGACCTTTGTCATTACAATGGTCCATGCCCTCGTCATCAACAGTCTCTGTGATCTTTTCAACCACAATGCTCCATGAACTTTTCATCACAATGCTCTTTGACCCTTGTCATCACAATTTTCTATGTCTTTCTCAGCACAATGCTCCATGAACCTTGTTATCACAGTGCTCCATGCGCTTGTCAGCACAATGCTCCATGTCACATGTCATCACAATGCACCATGCGCTTGTCATCACAGTGCTCCACAACCTTGTCATCACAATGCTCCATAAAATTTGTCATCACAGTGCTCCATGCACTTCTCATCAAAATGCTCTCTCACCACTGATATCACAATGCTACATCACTATTTGTCACAATACTCTCTCACCCCTGTCATCACAATGTTCCATGACTCCTGTCATCACAATGCTACATGCACTTATCATCACAATGTTCGATGACCCCTGACATCACAATGTTCCATAACACCTGTCATCAAAATGTTCCATGACACTTTTCATCAAATTGCTTTATGGACTTCCGGGTAAGATGGAGGAAGAGTAAGACGCGGAGATCACCTTCCTCCCCGCAGATACACCAGAAATACTGCTACACGTGGAACAACTCCTACAGAACACCTACTGAACGCTGGCAGAAGACCCCAGACCTCCCAAAAGGCAAGAAACTCCCCACATACCTGGGGAGGGCAAAGCAGAGAGATTCCCGCACAGAGGAGCGGTGCCGAGTGGCACTCACCAGCCCGAGAGGCTTTTCTGCTCCCCCGCCGGGGCGGACGGCGCTGGAGCTGAGGCTCAGGCTTCGGTCAGAGCGCAGGGAGAGGACTGGGGCTGGCGGCGAGAACTCAGCCTGAAGGGGGCTAATGTGCCACAGCTAGCCGGGAGGGAGTCCGGGAAAACTCTGGAGCTGCCAAAGAGGCAGGAGACTTTTTCTTCCCTCTTGGTTTCCTGGTGCGCGAGGAGAGGGGATTAAGAGTGCCGTGTAAAGGAGCTCCAGAGACGGGCGCGAGTCGCGGCTGAAAGCGCGGAGCCCAGAGACGGGCGTGGGACGCTGCGGCTGCTGCTGCCGCCGCCAAGAAGCCTGTGTGTGAGCGCAGGTCACTGTCCACACCGCCCTTCCGGCATCCTGTGCAGTCTGCCACTGCCGGGATCCCGGGATCCAGGGGCGGCTTCCCTGGTAGAACGCACGGCGCGCCTTGGTCTGGTGCAACGTCACGCCGACCTCTGCCGCTGCAGGCTCGCCCCGCACTCCGTGCCCCTCCCTCCCGCCCGGCCTGAGTGAGCCAGAGTCCCCGAAGAGGCTGCTCCTTTAACCCTGTCCTGTCTGAGCGAAGAACAGACGCCCTCCGGCGACCTACACGCAGAGGCGGGGCCAAATCCAAAGCTGAGACCCAGGAGCTGTGAGAACAAAGAAGAGAAAGGGAAACCTCTCCCAGCAGCCTCAGAAGCAGCGGATTAAAGCTCCACAATCAACTCCATGTACCCTGCATCTGTGGAATACATGAATAGACAACAAATCATCCCAAATTGAGTAACCAGGAGTCAGTGCTGTGCCTCTGAGGTGGGAGAGAGAACTTCAGGACACTGGTCCACAAGAGACCTCCCAGCTCCACATAATATCAAACGGCGAAAATCTTCCAGAGATCTCCATCTCAACACCAGCACCCAGCTTCACTCAACGACCAGCAAGCTACAGTGCTGGACACCCTATGCCAAACAACTAGCAAGACAGGAACACAACGCCACCCATTAGCAGAGAGGCTGCCTCAATTCATAAAAAGTCCGCAAACACCCCAAAACACACCACCAGGCGTGGACCTGCGCACCAGAAAGACAAGATCCAGCCTCATCCACCAGAACACAGGCAGTAGTCCCCTCCACCAAGAAGCCTACACAACCCACTAAACCAACCTTAGCCACTGGGGACAGACACCAAAAACAACGGGAACTACGAACCTGCAGCCTGCAAAAAGGAGACCCCAAACACAGTAATATAAGCAAAATGAGAAGACAGAAAAACACACAGCAGGAGAAGGAGCAAGATAAAAACCCACCAGACCTAACAAATGAAGAGGTAATAGGTAGTCTATCTGAAAAAGAATTCAGAATAATGATGGTAAAGATGATCCAAAATCTTGGAAATAGAATAGACAAAATGCAAGAAACAGTTAACAAGGACCTAGAAGAACTAAAGACGAATCAAGCATCGATTAAAAACACAATAAATGAAATCAAAAATACTCTAGATGGGATCAATAGCAGAATAACTGAGGCAGAAGAACGGATAAGTGAGGTGGAAGATAAAATAGTGGAAATAACTGCTGCACAGCAAAATAAAGAAAAAAGAATGAAAAGAACAGAGGACAGCCTCAGAGACCTCTGGGACAACATTAAACGCACCAACATTCGAATTATAGGGGTTCCAGAAGAAGAAGAGAAAAAGAAAGGGACTGAGAAAATATTTGAAGAGATTATAGTTGAAAACTTCCCTAATATGGGAAAGGAAATAGTTAATCAAGTCCAGGAGGCACAGAGAGTCCCATACAGAATAAATCCAAGGAGAAATACACCAAGACACATATTAATCAAACTGTCAAAAATTAAACACAAAGAAATCATATTAAAAGCAACAAGGCAAAAACAACAAATAACACACAAGGGAATCCCCATCAGGATAACAGCTGATCTCTCAGCAGAAACTCTACAAGCCAGAAGGGAGTGGCAGGACATACTTAAAGTGATGAAGGAGAAAAACCTGCAACCAAGATTACTCTACCCAGCAAAGATCTCATTCAGATTTGATGGAGAAATTAAAACCTTTACAGACAAGCAAAAGCTGAGAGAGTTCAGCACCACCAAACCAGCTTTACAACAAATGCTAAAGGAACTTCTCTAGGCAAGAAACACAACAGAAGGAAAAGAACTACAATAATGAACCCAAAACAATTAAGAAAATGGGAATAGGAACATACATATCAATAATTACCTTAAATGTAAATGGACTAAATGCTCCCACCAAAAGACACAGACTGGCTGAATGGATACAAAAACAAGAACCATATATATGCTGTCTACAAGAGACCCACTTCAGACCTAGAGACACATACAGACTGAAAGTAGGGGGATGGAAAAAGATATTCCATGCAAATGGAAACCAAAAGAAAGCTGGAGTAGCAATTCTCATATCAGACAAAATAGACTTTAAAATAAAGACAACTAGAAGAGACACAGAAGGACACTACATAATGATCAAGGGATCAATCCAAGAAGAAGATATAACAATTGTAAATATTTATGCACCAAACATAGGAGCACCTCAATACATAAGGGAAATATTAACAGCCATAAAAGGAGAAATCGACAGTAACACAATCATAGTAGGGGACTTTAACACCCCACTTTCACCAATGGACAGGTCATCCAAAATGAAAATAAATAAGGAAACACAAGCTTTAAATGATACATTAAACAAGATGGACTTAATTGATATTTATAGGACATTCCATCCAAAAACAACAGAATACACATTTTTCTCAAGTGCTCATGGAACATTCTCCAGGATAGATCATATCTTGGGTCACAAATCAAGCCTTGGTAAATTTAAGAAAATTGAAATTGTATCAAGTATCTTTTCCGACCACAATGCTATGAGACTAGATATCAATTACAGGAAAAGAGCTGTAAAACATACAAACACATGGAGGCTAAACAATACACTACTTAATAACGAAGTGATCACTGAAGAAATCAAAGAGGAAATTAAAAAATACCTAGAAACAAATGACAATGGAGACACGACGACCCAAAACCTATGGGATGCAGCAAAAGCAGTTCTAAGAGGGAAGTTTATGGCAATACAATCCCACCTTAAGAAACAGGAAATATCTCGAATAAACAACCTAACCTTGCACCTAAAGCAATTAGAGAAAGAAGAACAAAAACATCCCAAAGTTAGCAGAAGGAAAGAAATCATAAAAATCAGATCAGAAATAAATGAAAAAGAAATGAAGGAAACGATAGCAAAGATCAATAAAACTAAAAGCTGGTTCTTTGAGAAGATAAACAAAATTGATAAACCATTAGCCAGACTCATCAAGAAAAAAAGGGAGAAGACTCAAATCAATAGAATTAGAAATGAAAAAGGAGAAGTAACAACTGACACTGCAGAAATACAAAAGATCATGAGAGATTACTATAAGCAACTCTATGCCAATAAAATGGACAACCTGGAAGAAATGGACAAATTCTTAGAAATGCACAACCTGCCAAGACTGAATCAGGAAGAAATAGAAAATATGAACAGACCAATCACAAGCACTGAAATTGAAACTGTGATTAAAAATCTTCCAACAAACAAAAGCCCAGGACCAGATGGCTTCACAGGCGAATTCTATCAAGCATTTAGAGAAGAGCTAACACCTATCCTTCTGAAACTCTTCCAAAATATAGCAGAGGGAGGAACACTCCCAAACTCATTCTACGAGGCCACCATCACCTTGATACCAAAACCAGACAAGGATGTCACAAAGAAAGAAAACTACAGGCCAATATCACTGATGAACATAGATGCAAAAATCCTCAACAAAATACTAGCAAACAGAATCCAACAGCACATTAAAAGGATCATACACCATGATCAAGTGGGGTTTATTCCAGGAATGCAAGGATTCTTCAATATACGCAAATCAATCAATGTGATACACCATATTAACAAACTGAAGGAGAAAAACCATATGATCATCTCAATAGATGCAGAGAAAGCTTTTGACAAAATTCAACACCCATTTATGATAAAAACCCTGCAGAAAGTAGGCATAGAGGGAACTTTCCTCAACATAATAAAGGCCATATATGACAAACCCACAGCCAGCATCGTCCTCAATGGTGAAAAACTGAAACCATTTCCACTAAGATCAGGAACAAGACAAGGTTGCCCACTCTCACCACTCTTATTCAACATAGTTTTGGAAGTTTTAGCCACAGCAATCAGAGAAGAAAAGGAAATAAAAGGAATCCAAATGGGAAAAGAAGAAGTAAAGCTGTCACTGTTTGCAGATGACATGATACTATACATAGAGAATCCTAAAGATGCTACCAGAAAACTACTAGAGCTAATCAATGAATTTGGTAAAGTTGCAGGATACAAAATTAATGCACAGAAATCTCTGGCATTCCTATATACTAATGATGAAAAATCTGAAAGTGAAATCAAGGAAACACTCCCATTTACCATTGCAACAAAAAGAATAAAATATCTAGGAATAAACCTACCTAAGGAGACAAAAGACCTGTATGCAGAAAATTATAAGACACTGATGAAAGAAATTAAAGATGATACAAATAGATGGAGAGATGTACCATGTTCTTGGATTGGAAGAATCAACATTGTGAAAATGACTCTACTACCCAAAGCAATCTACAGATTCAATGCAATACCTATCAAACTACCAATGGCATTTTTCACAGAACTAGAACAAAAAATTTCACAATTTGTATGGAAACACAAAAGACCCCGAATAGCCAAAGCAATCTTGAGAACGAAAAATGGAGCTGGAGGAATCAGGCTCCCTGACTTCAGACTATACTACAAAGCTACAGTAATCAAGACAGTATGGTACTGGCACAAAAACAGAAAGATAGATCAATGGAACAGGATAGAAAGCCCAGAGATAAACCCACGGACATATGGTCACCTTATCTTTGATAAAGGAGGCAGGAATGTACAGTGGAGAAAGGACAGTCTCTTCAATAAGTGGTGCTGGGAAAACTGGACAGGGACATGTAAAAGTATGAGATTAGATCACTCCCTAACACCATACACAAAAATTAGCTCAAAATGGATTAAAGACCTAAATGTAAGGCCAGACACTATCAAACTCCTAGAGGAAAACATAGGCAGAACACTCTATGACATAAATCACAGCAAGATCCTTTTTGACCCACCTCCTAGAGAAATGGAAATAAAGACAAAAATAAACACATGGGACCTAATGAAACTTCAAAGCTTTTGCACAGCAAAGGAAACCATAAACAAGACCAAAAGACAACCCTCAGAATGGGAGAAAATATTTGCAAATGAAGCAACAGACAAAGGATTAATCTCCAAAATTTATAAGCAGCTCATACAGCTCAATAGCAAAAAAACAAACAACCCAATCCAAAAATGGGCAGAAGACTTAAATAGACATTTCTCCACAGAAGATATACAGACAGCTAACAAACACATGAAAGGATGCTCAACATCTTTACTCATTAGAGAAATGCAAATCAAAACTACAATGAGATATCATCTCACACCAGTCAGAATGGCCATCATCAAAAAATCTAGAAACAATAAATGCTGGAGAGGGTGTGGAAAAAAGGGAACACTCTTGCACTGCTGGTGGGAATGTGAATTGGTACAGCCACTATGGAGAACGGTATGGAGGTTCCTTAAAAAACTACAAATAGAACTACCATATGACCCAGCAATCCCACTACTGGGCATATAACCTTAGAAAACCATAATTCAAAAAGAGACATGTACCAAAATGTTCATAGCAGCCCTATTTACAATAGCCCGGAGATGGAAACAACCTAAGTGTCCATCATCGGATGAATGGATAAAGAAGATGTGGCACATATATACAATGGAATATTACTCAGCCATAAAAAGAAATGAAATTGAGCTATTTGTAATGAGGTGGATGGACCTAGAGTCTGTCATACAGAGTGAAGTAAGTCAGAAAGAGAAAGACAAATACTGTATGCTGACACATATATATGGAATTTAAGAAAAAAATGTCATCAAGAACATAGGGGTAAGACAGGAATAAAGACACAGACCTACTAGAGCATGGACTTGAGGATATGGGGAGGGGGAAGGGTAAGCTGTGACAAAGTGAAAGAGAGGCATGGACATATATACACTACCAAACGTAAGGTAGATAGCTAGTGGGAAGCAGCCTCATAGCACAGGGAGATCAGCTCGGTGCTTTGTGACCGCCTGGAGGGGTGGGATAGGGAGGGTGGGAGGGAGACGCAAAAGGGAGGGGATATGGGAACATATGTATATGTATAACTGATTAAATTTGTAAAATAAATAAAATAAATAAAATAAAAAAAAAATTGCTTTATGACCCAGTCATCAGAATGCTCCCTGCCCTTCTCATCACAATGCACAACGCCCTTGCCATCAAAATGCTCCATGACCTTTGTCATCACAAAGATCCATTACCCTTGGCATCACAATGCTCCATGTCATTGTCATCACAATGCTCCATGAACGCTCTCATCACATTGCTCCATGCCCTTGTCTTCACATAGTTCCTTGACACATGTCATCAGAATGCTCCATGGCCTTCTCATCACAATGTTCCATGCCCTTGTCATCACAATAGGCCATTCCAACTGTCATCGCAACAAACCATGAAACTTATTACACCAATGTTCCATGCCCTTGTCATCACAATGCTCCATGCCCTTGTTATCACAATGCTCCGTGACTCCAGTCATCACAATGTTTAATGAACTTTGTCATCACAATGGTCCATGTCCTTGTCATCAACTGTCTCTGTGACCTTTTTAACCCCAATGCTCCATGAACATTTCTTCGCAATGCTCTTTGACCCTTGTCATCACAATGCTCTATGCCTTTCTCAGCACAATGCTCCATGACCCTGGTCATCAAAATGCTCCATGCACTTGTCTGCACAATGTTCCATGACACATGTCATCACAGACCTCCATGAACCCTGTCATCTCAATGCTCAGTGACTCCAGTCATCACAATGCTTCATAACGTTTTTCCTCAAAATTGTCCAAGCCCGCGTCATCACAAGGCTCTGTGACATTTGTTACCACAATGCTCCATGAACTTTTCATCACAATTCTCTGTGACCCTCGTCATCACAATGCTACATGTCTTTGTCAGAACAATGCTCCATAACCATTATCATCACAGTGTGCCACGCGCATTTCATCACAACGGTCCACAATCTTGTCATTGCAATGCTCCATAAACTTTGTAATCACGATTCTCCATGCACTTCTCATCAAAATGCGCTGTTACCAGAGATATCACAGTATTCAATCCCTAGTCATCGCAATACTCCCTCACCCCTGTAATCAGAATGTTCCATGACCCTGTCATCACACTGCTACATACCCTTATCAACACAATGTTCCATGACCCATGACATCACAATGTTCCATAACCCATGTCATCAAAATGCTCCATGATCCTTTTCATCCCAAATCTCCAAGACCCCTGACATCACAATGTTCTATAAACCCCGCCATCAAAATGTTCCATTACACTTTTCATCAAATTGCTGCATGATCCTTTCATCAAAATGCTCCCTGCCCTTCTCATCACAATGCACCATGTCCTTGTCATCAAAATGCTCCATGACTGGTCAGCAGAATGCTCCATGACCCCTGGCATCACAATGCTAAATGTCATTGTCATCACCATGCTCCATGAACCCTCTCATAATATTGCTCAATGCCCTTGTCATCACAGAGCTCCATGACACTTGTCATAACAATGCTCGATGCCCTTCTCATCACAATGCTCCATGCCCTTGTCATTACAATCCTGCATGACGAATGTATCATAGAGTTCCGTACCCTTGTCATCACAATGCTCCATGCCCACTCTCATCACAAAAATTCATGAAACATTTCAGACCAATGTTCCATGGCCTTCTCATCACAATGCTCCATTACCTCTGTCATAACAATGCACCATGAACCCTGCCATCACAATGTTCCACGGCGTAGTCTTCACAAAGTTCCATGACACTTGTCATCACAATGCTGAAAACCACTGTAATCACAATGCTCCATGCCCTTCTCATCACAAAGCTCCATGACGCATGTCATCAGAATATTCCATGGCGTTCTCATCACAATGATCCTTGCCCTTGTCATCACAATGCTCCAAGACCTTGTAAACACAATGCACCATGCCCATTTTCATCTCAATGGTCCATGAACCCTGTCATCACAGTGCACGTTGCCCATCATCATAATACTTCAGTCTATTGTCATCACAATGAAATCAATATTGTCCATGACCTCTGACATCATAATGCTCCAAACCCTTGTGATCACAATGTTCCATAAAACTTATCATCACAGCACCCCATGACGCTCATCATCACAATTATCCATGGTCTTCTCATCACAATGCTCCATGACCTTTGTCATCCTGATGCTCAATACACTTGTCATCACAATGCTCCCTGACACTTGTCATCAGTATGCTCCTTGAACCCTGTCATGACAAGTCTCCATGCCTTTTTCATCACAATAATCATTTCCCTTTCCATCACAATGCTCCAAGATCCCTGTAATCACAATCCTCCATGGCCTTGTCATCAAAAAGCTCCATGAGGCATGTCATCAGAATGTTTCCTGGCCTTCTCATCACAATGTTCCATGCCCTTTTCATCACAATGCTCCAAGACCCCTGTAATCACAATGCTCCATGCCCCTTTTCATCAGAATGCTCCATGAGACTTTTCATCACAAGTCTCCATGGTCTCCCCATCCCAATGCTCCAGGACCTTGTCATCACCATGATCCATTCCCTTGTCATCACAATGCTACATGACCCCTGTTATCTCAATAATCCATGAACAAATGTCAGCCCAATGCTCCACGACCTTCTCATCACAATGCTCCATGGCCAATATCATCACAGTGCTCCATGACCACAGTCCTCACAACACTCCATGACACCAGACAACACAATGATCTGGGACATTTGTCATCACAATGCTCCATTCCGTAGGCATCACAATGCTCCATGAACCCTGTCATCACAACTCTCCATGAACATTTTCAGCCCAGTGCTCCATGACCCTTGTCATCACAATGATCCATGCCCTTGTCATCCCAATGCTCCATGACGCCTGTATTCACAATGATCTTGACTCTTGTCATCACAGTGCTCCATGACCTTTGTCACCACAATTCTCTTTACACTAGTCATCACAATGCTCCCTGACAGATGTCATCAGAATGCTCCTTGAAACCTGTCACGAAAAGGCTCCATGCCTTTTTCATCACAATGCCCCATGCGGTTTTCATCACAATGCTCCATGCCATTGTCATCAAAATACTCCACAAGCTTGTCATCAGAATGCTCCCTGACCCTTGTCATCACAATTCTCCATGCACTTGTCAGCACAATGCTCCCTGACCCTTGTCATCACAATGCTCCAAGTCATTGTCATCACAATGTTCCATGACCCCTGTCATCACAATAATCCATGAACATTTTCAGCCCAATGCTCCACGACCTTCTCATCACAATGCTCCATGGCCAATATAATCACAATGCTCCATGACCACTGTCATCCCAAAGCTCCATGACCGCTGGCATCACAATGTTCTATAACCCCTGGCATCAAAATGTTCCATTACACTTTTCATCAAATTGCTGCATGACCCTGTCATCAAAATGCTCCCTGCCCTTCTCATCACAATGCAACACACACTTGTCATCAAAATGCTCCATGACCTTTGTCATCACAAAGCTCCATGACCCTTGGCATCACAATGCTCCATGTCATTGTCATCACAATGCTCCATGAACCCTCTCATCACATTGCTCCATGTCCTTGTCATCACAAAGCTCCATGACACTTGTCATCACAATGCTTGATGCCATTCTCATCACAATGCTCCATGACCTTGTCATTACAATCCTCCATTACCCATGTATCACAGTGTACCGTGCCCTTGTCATGACAAACCGCCATGCCCACTCTCATCACAGTAATCCATGAAACATTTCAGATCAATGCTCAATGCCCTTCTCATCACAATGCTCCGTTACCTCTGTCGTAACAATGCTCAATGACACCTGCCATCATAATATTCCACGGCCTTGTCATCACAAGGCTCCATGACCCTTGTCATCACAATGCTCCAAGATCCATGTAATCACAATGCTCCATGCGCTTGTCATCACAAAGCTCCATGACGCATGTCATCAGAATGTTCCATGGTCTTCTCCTCACAATGCTCCATGCCATTGTCATCACAATGCTCGAAGTCTCCAGTAATCACAATGTTCCATTCCCTTTTTCATCAGAATGCTCCATTAGATTTGTCATCACAAGTCTCCATGGTCATCTCCTCACAATGCTCCAAGACCTTGTCATCACCATGCTCCAATCCCTTGTCATCACAATGCTCCATAACCCCTGTCACCACAATACTCCATGAATATTTTCAGCCCAATTCTCTATGACCTTCTCATCACAATGCTCCATGACCAATATCATCACAATGCTCCATGACGACTGTCATCAAAACACTCCATGACACCTGACAACACAATGATCCGGGACTCTTGTCATCACAATGCTCCAAGACCCCTGTAATCACAATGCTCCATGACCCCTGTCATCACAATACTCCATGAACATTTTCAGCCCAATGCTCCATGACCCTTGTCATCACAATGATCCATGCGCATGTTATCCAAATGTTCCATGACCCATGTATTCACAATGCACCATGACGCTGGTCATCACAGTGCTCCATGACACCTGTCATCACAATGCTCCATGCCTTTGTCAGCAAAATGCTACATGACCTTGTCATTACAATGCTCTATGCACTTGTCATCACAATACTCCATTTCCATTGTCATCACAATCCTCCATGAACTTTGGGATCACATTGCTTCATGCCCTTGTCATCACAATGCTCCATGCTCCTTGAAATCAAAATGATCCATGACCTCTGTCATCACAATGCTCCAAACCCATGTGATCACAATGTTCCATAACACTTGTCCTCACAACGCTCCATGATGCCTGTCATCACAATAATCCATGCCCCTTTCATCACAATGCTCCATGACCTTTGTCATCACAATTCTCAATACACTTGTCATCACAATGCTCCCTGACACTTGTCGTCAGAATGCTCCTTGAACCCTGTCACGAAAAGGCTCCATGCCTTTTTCATCACAAAGCCCCATGCCCTTTTCATCCCAATGCTCCATGCCATTGTCCTCAAAATACTCCACAAGCTTGTCATCAGAATGCTCCATGACCCTTGTCATCAAAATTCTCCATGCACTTGTCAGCACAATGCTCCCTGACACTTGTCATCACAATGCTCCAAGCCATTGTGATCACAATGCTCCATTACCTTTGTGATCAGAATCCTCAATGGAAGTTTGCATCACAATGCTCCATGCCATTGTCATCACAATGGGCCATTACATATGTCATCACAATGCTCCCTGACACCTCTCTTTACAATACTGCATTACCTGGTCATCACAATGCTCCCTGCCGTTCTCATCACAATGCACCACACCCTTGTCATCAAACTGCTCCATGACCTTTGTCATCACAAAGCTCCATGGCCCTTGGCATCACAGTGCTCCATGTCATTGTCATCACAATGATCCATGAACCCTCTCATCACATTGCTCCATGCCCTTGTCATCACAAAGCTCCATGGCACTTGTCATCACAATGCTCGATGCCCTTCTCATCACAATGCTCCATGCCCTTGTCATTACAATCCTCCATGACCCATGTATCACAGTGTACCGTGCCCTTGTCATCACAATGCGCCATGCCCACTCTCATCACAATAATCCATGAAATATTTCAGACCAATGCTCAATGCACTTCTCATCACAATGCTCCATTACCTCTGTCATAACAAGCTCCATGACCCCTGCCATCACAATGTTCCACGGCCTTGTCATCACAAGGCTCCAGGACCCTTGTCAGCACAATGCTCCAAGACCCATGTAATCACAATGCTCCATGCCCTTGTCATCACAAAGCTCCATGACGCATGTCATCACAATGTTCCATGGCCTTCGCCTCACAATGCTCCATGCCCTTGTCATCACAATGCTTCAAGACCCCCATAATCACAATGCTCCATGCCCCTTTTCATAAGAATGCTCCATTAGACTTGTCATCACAAGTCTCCATGGTCATCTCCTCACAATGCTCCAAGACCTTGTCATCACCATGCTCCATTCCCTTGTCATCACAATGCTCCAAGACCCTTGTCATCACAATACTCCATGAACATTTTCAGCCCAATTCTCTATGACCTTCTCATCACAATGCTCCATTACCAATATCATCACAATGCTCCATGACCACTGTCATCACAACACTCCATGACACCTGACAACACAATGATCCGGGACTCTTGTCATCACAATGCTCCAAGACCCCTGTAATCACAATGCTCCATGACCCCTGTCATCACAATACTCCATGAACATTTTCAGCCCAAAGCTCCATGACACTTGTCATCACAATGATCCATGCCCATGTTATCCCAATGTTCCATGACCCATGTATTCACAATGCTCCATGACGCTTGTCATCACAGTGCTCCATGACACCTGTCATCACAATGCTCCATGCCTTTGTCAGCAAAATGCTACATGACCTTGTCATTACAATGCTCTATGCACTTGTCATCACAATACTCCATTTCCATTGTCATCACAATCCTCCATGAACTTTGGGATCACATTGCTTCATGCCCTTGTCATCACAATGCTCCATGCTCCTTGAAATCAAAATGATCCATGACCTCTGTCATCACAATGCTCCAAACACTTGTGATCACAATGTTCCATAACACTTGTCCTCACAACGCTCCATGATGCCTGTCATCACAATAATCCATGCCCTTTTCATCACAATGCTCCATGACCTTTGTCATCACAATTCTCAATACACTTGTCATCACAATGCTCCCTGACACTTGTCGTCAGAATGCTCCTTGAACCCTGTCACGAAAAGGCTCCATGCCTTTTTCATCACAAAGCCCCATGCCCTTTTCATCACAATGCTCCATGCCATTGTCATCAAAATACCCCACAAGCTTGTCATCAGAAAGCTCCATGACCCTTGTCATCACAATGCTCCATGCACTTGTCAGCACAATGCTCCCTGACCCTTGTCATCACAATGCTCCAAGCCATTGTCATTCACAATGCTCCATTACCTTTGTCATCAGAATCCTCCATGATACTTGGCATCACAATGCTCCATGCCATTGTCATCACAATGTGCCATTACATATGTCATCACAATGCTCCCTGACACCTATCTTGACAATACTGCATGACCTGGTCATCACAATGCTCCATGCCCTTGTCATCATAATGCGCCTTTCCAAATGTCATGACAATAATCCATGAAACTTATTAGACCAATGTTCCGTGCCCTTGTCATCACAATGCTCTATGCCCTTGTTATCACAATGATCCCAGACCCCTGTAATCAGAATGCTCCATGCCCCTTTACATCAGTATGCTCCATGAGACTTGTCATCACAAGGCTCCATGGTTTTCTCATCACAATGCTCCAGGACCTTGTCATCACAATGCTTCACGACATTGTCATGAAAATTCCCAATGGCCCTTGTCATCATAATGCTCCAAGCCCTAGTCATCACAATGCTCCATTATATTTGTCATCACAATCCTTCATTATATTTGGCATCACAATGCTCTATGCCATTGTCATCGCAATGGACCATTACATATGTCATCACAATGCTCCCTGACACCTGTCTTCACAATATTCCATGCCCTTGTCATCACAAAGATCAATGCCCTTGTAATCACAATGCTCCATGCCTTTGTTTTCACAATGTTCCAAGAACCCTGTAATCAGAATGCTCCATGCCCCTTTTCATCAGTATGCTCCATGAGATTTGTCATCACAAGGCTCCATGGTTTTCTCATCACAATGCTCCAGGACCTTGTCATCACAATGCTTCAAGACATTGTCCTGAAAATTTTCAATGGCCCTTGTCATCATAATGCTCCAAGCCCTAGTCATCACAATGCTCCATTATATTTGTCATCACAATCCTCCATTACATTTGGCATCACAATGCTCCATGCCATATTTATCGCAATGGACTATGACATATGTCATCACAATGCTCCCTGACACCTGTCTTCAAAATACTCCATGCCCTTGACATCACAATGCTCCATGCCCTTGTCATCACAATGCACCATGTCCACTATCATCACAATAATCTATGAAACTTGTCAGACCAATTCTCCATGCCCCTGTCATCACAATGCTCCATGCCCTTGTCATCACAATGCTCCATGACACCTTTCATCACAATGCTCCGTGACTCCAATGCTCCATGACACCTTTCATCACAATGCTCCGTGACTCCAATGCTCCATGACACCTTTCATCACAATGCTCCGTGACTCCAATCATCACAATGCTCCATGACCATTGTCATCACAATGTGCCATGCACATTTCATCACAACGTTCCAAACCTTGTCATTGCAATGCTCCATAAACCTTGTAATCCCAATGGTCCATGCACTTCTCATCAAAATGCTCTCTCACCAGAGATATCACAATGTTCCATCACTAGTCATCACAATACACCCTCATCCTTGTAATCACAATGTTCCATGACACTGTCATCACAATGCTACATCCCCTTATCATCACAATGTTCCATGACCCCTGCCATCACAATGTTCCATAAGCCCTGTCATCAAAATGCTCCATGACACTTTCCATCCCAAAGCTCCAAAACCCCTGCCATCACAATGTTCTATAACCCCTGCCATCAAAAGGTTCCATTACACTTTTTATCAAATTGCTGCATGACCCGGTCATCAAAATGCTCCCTGCCCTTCTCATCAAAATGCACCATGCACTTGTCATTAAAATGCTCCATTACTTTTGTCATCACAATGTTCCAAGACCCTTTGCATCACAATTCTCCATGTCATTGTCATCACAATGCTCCATGAACCCTCTCATCACATTGCACCTTGCCCTTGTCATCACAAAGCTCCATGACACTTGTCATCACAATGCTCCCTGCCCTTGTCAGTACAGTTCTGCATGACCCATGTATCACAGTGTTCCGTGCCCTTGTCATCACAATGCTCCATGCCCACTCTCATCACAATAATCCATGAAACATTTCAGTCATAAGTTCCATACCCTTCTCATCACAATGCTCCTTTACCCCTGTCATAACAATGCACCATGACCCCTACCATCACAATGTTCCACGGCCTAGTCATCACAAGGTTCCATGATACTTCTCATCACAATGCTCAAGACCCCGGAAATCACAATGCTCCATGCCCTTGTCATCACAATGCTTCAAGACCCTTGTAATCACAATGCTCCATGCCCCTTTTCATCTCAATGCTCCATGAACCCTGTCATCACAATGCACCATGCCCATCATCATAATGCTTCAGGCTATTGTCAGCACAATGAAATCAAAATTATCCATGACCTCTATCATCACAATGCTCCATGACCCCTGTCATCACAATACTCCATGAACGTTTTCAGCCCCATGCTCCATGACACTTGTTACCACAATGATCCATGCCCTTGTCATCACAATGCTCCATGACCCCTGTATTCACAATGCTCCATGACGCTTGTCATCACAGTGCTCCATGTCACCTGTCATCACAATGCTCCATGCTTTTGTCAGCAAAATACTACATGACCTTGTCATTACAATGCTCTATGCGCTTGTCATCACAGTACTCCATTACCATTGTCATCAAAATCCTCCATGAACATTGGGATCTCTTTGCTTCATTCCCTTTGTCATCACAATCCTCCATGCTCCTTGAAATCAAAATGATTCATGACCTCTGTCATCACAGTGCTCCAAAACCTTGTGATCACAATGTTCCATAACACTTGTCATCACAACGCTCCATGATGCCTTTTTCATCACTATTCTTTATGCCGTTTTCATCACAATGCTCCATGCCATTGTCATCAAAATACTCCACAAGCTTTTCATCAGAATGCTCCATGACGCTTGTCATCACAATTCTCCATGCACTTGTCAGCACAATGCTCCCTGACTCTTGTCATCACAATGCTCCATGTGCTTGTCAGGACAATGCTCCATGACACATGTCATCACAATGCACCATACGCTTGTCATCACAGTGCTCCACAATCTCGTCATCATAATTCTCCATAAAACTTCTCATCACAGTGCTCCATGCACTTCTCATCAAAATGATCTCTCACCCCTGATATTACAAAGTTACATCACTATTCGTCACTATACACCCTCACCCCTGTCATCACAATGTTCCATGACTCCTGTCATCACAATGCTACATGCACTTATCATCACAATGTTTGATGACCTCTGACATCACATTATTCCAATACCCCTGTCATCAAAATGCTCCATGACCCTTTTCATCAAAATGCTCTATGACTCCTGACATCACAATGTTCCATAACACATGTCATCAAAATGTTCCATGACACTTTTCATCAAATTGCTCAATGACCCTGTCATCACACTGCTCCCGGCCCTTCTCATCACAATGCACAACGCCCTTGTCATCAAAATGCTCCATGATCTTTGTCATCACAAAGATCCATTACCCTTGCCATCACAATGCTCCATGTCATTGTCATCACAGTGCTCCATGAACGCTCTCATCACGTTGCTCCATGCCCTTGTCATCACAAAGCTCCATAACACATGTCATCAGAATGCTCCATGGCTTCTCATCATAATGCTCTATGCCCTTGCCATCACAATGCTCCATTACCCCTGTCATAACAATGCTCCATGACCCCTGCCATCACGATGTTCCATGGCCTTGTTATCACAAGGCTCCATGACCCTTATCATCACAATGCTCCAAGAACACTGTAATCACAATGCTCTATGCCCCTTTTCATCTCAATGATCCATGAACCCTGTCATCACAATGCACCATGCCCATCATCATAATGATTCATGCTATTGTCATCACAAAGAAATAAAAATGCTCCATGAACTCTGTCATAAGAATGCTCCATACCCTTGTGATCACAATATTCCATAACACTTGTCATCACAATGCCCCATGATACTCGTCATCACAATTATCCGTGGTCTTCTCATCACAATGCTCCATGAACTTTGTCATCACAATGCTCAATACCCTCGTCATCAAAATGCTCCCTGACACTTGTTATCTGTATGCTCCTTGAATCCTGTCATGAGAAGGCTCCATGGATTTTTCATCACAATGATCCATGCCCTTTTCATCACAGTGCTCCAAGACCCCTGTAATCACAATGTTCCATGCCCTTTTCATCACAAAGCTAAATGACGCATGTCATTAGAATGCTCCTTGGCCTTCTCCTCACAAATCTCCATTCCCTTGTCAGCACAGTCTTCCAAGACCCCTATAATCTCAGTGGTACATGCCCCTTTTCATCAGTATGCTCCATGAGATTTGTCATCACAAGGCTCCATGGTTTTCTTATCACAGTGCTCAAGAACATTGTCATCACAATGCTTCACGACCTTGTCATGAAAATTCTCAATGGCCCTTGTCATCATAATGCTCCAGTCCCTAGTCATCACAATGCTCCATTATATTTGTCATCAAAATCCTCCATTACATTTGGCATCACAATGCTCCATGCCATTGTCATCGAAATGGACCGTGACATATTTCATCAAAATGCTCCCTGACACCTTTCTTCAAAATACTCCATTTACTATTTATCACAATGCTCCATGCCCCTGTCATCACAATGCTCCATGCCCTTGTCATCACAATGCTCCATGACCCCTGTCATCACAATGCTCCGTGACTCCAGTCATCACAATGCTTCATAGTATTTGTCATCACAATGGTCCATGCCCGCATCCTCACAAGGCTCTGTGTCCTTTTTAACCACAATGCTCCATGAACTTTTCATCACAATTCTCCGTGACCCTTATCATCACAATGCTCCATGCCTTTGTCAGAAAAATGCTCCATGACCCTTGTCATTACATTGTGCCACCTGCTTTTCATCCCATCGGTCCTCAAATTTGTCATCGCAATGCTCCATAAACCTTGTAATCACAATGCTCCTTGGCTTTCTCATCACAATGCTCCATTACACCTGTCATAACAATGATCCATGACCCCTGCCATCACAATGTTCCACGGCCGTGTCATCACAAGGCTCCATGACACTTGACATCACAATGTTCCAAGACCCCTGTAATCACAATGCTCCATGCCCCTTTTCATCAGTATGCTTCATTAGATTTGTCATCACAAGCCGCCATGGTTTCTCATCACAGTGCTCTAGGACCTTATAATCACAATGTTTCACGACTTGTCATGAAAATACTCAATGGCCCTTGTCATCATAATGCTCCAATCCCTAGCCATCACAATGCTCCTTTAAATTTGTCATCACAATCCTCCATTACATTTGGCATCACAATGCTCCCTGCCATTGTCATCGCAATGGAACATGACATATGTCATCACAATGCTCCTTGACACCTGTCTTCACAATACTCCTTGACCTTCTCATCACCATGATCCATGCTCTTGTCATCACAATGCACCTTGTCCACTCTCATCACAATAATCTATGAAGCTTGTCAGACAAATGCACCATGCCCCTGACAACACAATGCTCCATGGCCTTGTCATCACAATACTCCATTACCATTGTCATCACAATCCTCCATGAACCTTGGGATCACATTGCTTCATGCCTTTGTCATCACAATGTGCAAAGACCACTGTAATCACAATGGTCCATGCCCCTTTTCATCAGTATGCTCGATGAGATTTGTCATCACAAGGCTCCATGGTTTCTCATCACAATGCTCCAGGACCTTGTCATCACGTTGCTTCACGACTTGTCATGAAAATTCTCAATGGCCCGTTTCATCATAATGCTCCAAGCCCTAGTCATCACAATGCTCCTTTAAATTTGTCATCACAATCCTCCATTACATTTGGCATCACAATGCTCTATGCCATTGTCATCGCAATGGACCATGACATATGTCATCACAATGCTCCCTGACACCTGTCTTCACAATACTCCATGACCTTCTCATCACCATGATCCATGCCCTTGTCATCACAATGCACCATGTCCACTCTCATGACAATAATCTATGAAACTTGTCAGACCAATGTTCCATGCCCCTGACATCACAATGCTCCATGCCCTTGTCTTCACAATGCTCCATTACCCCTGTCATCACAATGCTCCTTAACTCCAGTCATCACAATGCTTCATTATATTTGTCATCACCATGGTCCATGCCTGCGTCATCAGAAGGCTCTGTGACCTTTGTAACCACAATGCTCCATGAACTTTCCATCACAATGCTCCGTGACTCCTGTCATCACAGTGCTCCATGCCTTTGTCAGAAAAATGCTCCATGACACTTGTCATCTCAATGTGCCACGCGCTTTTCATAACAACGGTCCAAAAATTTGTCATGGCAATGCTCCATAAACTTTGTAATCACAATGCTCCATGTCCTTCTCATCACAATGCTGCATTACCCCTGTCATAACAATGCTCCGTGACCCCTGCCATCACAATGTTCCACGGCCTTGTCATCACAATGCTCCATGACACTTGTCATCACAATGCTCGAAGACCCCTGTAATCACAATGCTCCATGGCCTTGTCATCACAAACCTCCATGACACATGTCATCAGAATGTTCCATGGCCTTCTCATCAAAATGCTCCATGCCCTTGTTTTCAAATTGCTTAATGACCGCTGTAATCACAATGCTACATGCCCGTTTTCATCTCAATGCTCCATGAACCCTGTCATCACAATGCATCATGCCCATAATCATAATGCTTAAGGCAATTGTCATCACAATGAAATCAAAATGCTACATAACCTCTGTCATCACAATGCTCCACATCGTTGTGATCACAATATTCCATAACACTTATCATCACAACACCCCATGACGCTCATAATCACAATTATCCATGGTCTTCTCATCACTATGCTCCATAAAATTTGTCATCACAATGCTCAATACACTTGTCATCACAATGCTCCCTGACGCTTGTCGTCAGTATACTCCTTGAACACTGTCATGACAAGGGTCCATGCCTTTTTCATCACAATGATCCATGCCCTTTACATCAAAATGCTCCAAGACACCTGTAATCACATTGTTCCATACACTTCTCATCACAGTGCTCCATGACACATTCATCAGAATGCTCCATGTCCTGCTCTTCAAAATGCTCCATGCCCTTGTCATAACAATGCTCAAAGACGCCTGTCATCACAATGCTCCATGCCCCTTTTCATCAGAATACTCCATGAGACTTGTCATCACAAGTCTCCATGGTCTTCTCATCACAATGCTCCAAGACTTTGTCATCACCATGCTCCATTACCTTGTCATCACAATGTTCCATGACCCCTGTCATCACAGTACTCCATGATCATTTTCAGCCTAATGCACCATGACCTTCTCATCACAATGCTCCATGATCAATATCATCACAATGCTCCAGGACCACTGTCATCACAACACTCCATTACCCCTGACAACACAGTATTCGGGGACTCTTGTCATCACAATGCTCCATGACACCTGTCATCACAATACTCCATGAACATTTTCAGCCCAATGTTCCATGACACTTGTCATCACAATGATCCATGCCCTTGTCATCCCAATGCTCCATGACCCCTGTATTCACAATGCTATGTGACGCATGTCATCACAGTGGTCCATGACACCTGTCATCACAATGCTCCATGCCTTTGTCAGCAAAATGCTACATGACATTGTCATTACAATGTTCTATGTGCTTGTCATCACAATACTCCATTACCATTGTCTTCAAAATCCTCCATGAACCTTGGGATAACATTGTTTCATGCCCTTGTCATCACAGTGCTCCATGATCCTTGAAATCAAAATGATTCATGACCGGTTTCATCACAATGCTCCAAACACTTGTGATCACAATGTTCCATAACACTTGTCATCACAACGCTCCATGATGCCTGTCATCACAATACTCCATGCCCTTTTCATCACAATGCTCCATGACCTTTGCCACCACAATTCTCAATACACTTGTCATCACAATGCTCCCTGACACTTGTCGTCAGAATGCTCCATGAACCCTGTCACAA